>NC_091122.1:44507475-45107475 GCF_040183065.1 Periplaneta americana | reverse complement strand
ACCGCGTGTTAAGAAATAATCTTGCGAACTTTTCAAAACTGTTGCATGTAACATTCTCGGGGTGGCATCTCTCAAGAAATGAAATGGTTGCTTAAACTTTTTAACTCTCCTCCAAACAACTGACCAAAAATAGTGTGTATATTATAGTGTGTTAAGAAACAATTTCAAACAAAGATAATGCTGGATGTACGCAATTGGCAATTTGCAAGGAACCTAATCTAACATAACTTAAAATTCTGCAATGCTTGGGGAAAGTAGCATAAGTCAGTTTCCACAAACATTTTTTATTAATTTATTGACAACTTACGGAACATCTGCTCGCTTGGGAAAAGAGACGTAAGTATTTCTCCCATTACAATAATTCATACAGAAGGAAATCAAATCGACATAAACCAGTGTGAGACAGTTTTTTTCCTTCTCCTGTAAAATTAACATTTTTGACTTGTGCCACTTTTCCCCAGCACTACAGAGTTAGCCTAACCGGAAAGACCCACATTACGTAGGGTACAGGCCTGCCAAAATATAGAACAAAATTCACACTCCCTTTAAAATAGTGCCGTAACTCTAAAATTGTAATTTGTAAAGATATGCTATTTCTTAATGGAATACTGCCGTAAAAATATTTTAATGAATAGGTACCAAAACCTTAGAAAATTTACTATTCCATTATTAAAATTTTATATCTCAAAACAGTAAAACAGTGTTGACAATTATTTACGAAAATAATAGATTATTTTTGACATACGATAGTATTTTACTGGAGGTGCTAAATGTAGGAAGAAAACAGGTACCTTTCCTTGGAGTTAACAGGAAAAAGTTAAATCTCAACACACGGTTTGTAAACCTAAAATCTTGTTTACAGCTTATATTTCGTTCCCCAGTTTTATGAAAATCATATTTCAGGTGCATCGACAAAAGGTAGGAGACATTAATAAGCACAACATAATGAAGTGAGAGGCGGCAGCATGATTCATTGTCTTCGGAATTAATGGTATCGTGTTGGTAATATAACAAATGTAGAAGCAACTGTCCGCTGAACTACTATTCGCATATTCTTACTACTTAAGCAGTTCTGCGCCTACTTTGCTTAACACTAACCTCGGCAGTTGCGAGCGTCGTTAAATAAAACATAATTTTAAAAAAATTTTACAGGCACCTCTTCCCTTCACTTCATGTCACACTACCGCACGACAATGCTATCTCAATTTAATTATAAGTCTTTAAATTTTCCATATATACTGAATTGAATTACATTAGCTTATAAATTAAGTTATTACCTTTTCGTATAGGCTTTATCTCAAATTAAATTAACTTGTAGGCCTACTGGTCGTTAAAATTTAGCTGAAAAATATTGCTAGAGAATCTCTAATATCTTCTAAATATTCATAATTTAAATATGTATGTCACTATTCTATTGATTAAGACTGGTTAAGTGGAAGAAAATGCCTTATGGCCTTAACTCTGCCAGCGAAAATGAAACATTCTATTCTATTCCAATCTCTCTGCAGCCATCAAATCCGTGTACCATACTTCTGATGGTGGTCTGGTGTAACTCGCAGATCTACATGAGTCGTCATTTCCACATCAGGTAAAAAAAAAATAATGCTCCGGTGTTTCTTATGCAGATATACGAGTCTTGTTGAATCCTTCGCACTGCCATTGACCAATCTTCGAACAAACCACGAAGAACATCCATCATGACGGACCATGGACTCGGCGTTACGCAAACACAAGTGGTGACCTGTTTTTCGAGGCGGATATTATAGTCAAAATGAAACTGTGGAGAGTGTTGGCGAGTTGATGAGGTTAAAAAGGAGAGTGTTTGGAACTTTGGCTTTGTCCACCAGAAATACAACTCTGTCGTAGTCGAGATTTTGAACTCGCGTCCACGGCCTCCGCCAACTAAGCTACCAAGACGGTTTTATTTTGAGGTAGCGGACATTTTAATTGTTTCGTAATGTGACAAAGACCGTATCTTTTATTAACTTCCATTCTAAGTGTACCGTCAACTGGAGTAACATTGGCCCATTAAGGCTAACTTTGGCCCAACAGAAAATATAAGTTTGAATTTGTATATCTCCCAGAAAAAGTGGTTTATGTAAGTAGTTTCTATTGTACTGTGTAGATGGCAGTTCCAGTCGGTAAAAAACAATTAATAAAGAAGTTTCAAAAGTTAACACTAGGCAGCAGCGCTGTTTCATGTGGATCAGCTATTTTTTGGTGAAAAATATATTCTGGAAACTTTTGAATGGTTGAACGGTATTTTTAGAGGTAAAAATCAGGTAAGTAACAAGGAATATTATAAATATGTCTGGTAAAGTAATTTAAGTTTTAAAGTTCATATATTTTTTGCCGTATTGATTGTACATTTTTAAAATGGGAAAGGTGTAAGTTTTGGTATACGAATGGGGCAACATTGGCCCACAGCACCATGGCTTGAATTATACTTTCTCACAACTATATAACATAATTTTAACAAAGATATGTTTTTTTTTTCTTTTCAGTCTCTTGTGAAAAAATGCCAAGAACACACATAGTTGTACCTGGAACTAGGCCACATGCAAATTACTCTCAGGAAAAATTGAACCAATGCTTAGATGACATCGGGAATGGTGTGAAAACACAGAGGGCAGCAGCTGCACATTATGATATTCCACGCAGCACCATAAAAAATAAACTCAAAGGCAACCTTAATGATAAACCCGGCCGGTCAACAATATTTACAAATGAAGAAGAGGATGTATTTGCAAAGCATCTTGAAACAATGGCAGGATTTGGAATATTTTCCATTCCAGAGCTTATGTAAATGTATTATAAGGTGTTCTGTAGTCTTAATTATATTGAAGATTGTTCTATTGCAGAATGTAAGATAAGATAAAATAATTTTCATTGCAACCTTAAAATTATGTTTTATTAATAAAAAATGCATTATTATTATTATTATTATTATTATTATTAAAAAAGTCATGTGAGTGTCATTGCAATGCATTATGTCATATCAGTTGGGTAAACCAGCAGTTGTTTTGGGGTATCATTGGCCCAAAATTATCCTTAATATAGCTTACTATGCTAGTTCGGAAGTTGGGCCAAAGTTACGCCATGTCAAGGTAACATTGACCCAATATTTTAAATATATGTAAACTCAGATAAAACTAAACCAAAATGTTTTAATTGCTTCAGGATCCATTATTGCTTCATGTAGAACCCCTTATAAAAATATTCATTAAGATAAAGGAGCAAACTCTTAAATTACAGACGTTTACTTTTAGAATGGTAAAATATTTGGGCCAATGTTACCCCAAGTGACGGTATTTATAGTAAGGACCGACGTGTGGTGATGTGTCTGATGTCTTTGCACATTGCTAAAATGACTAAAACATTACAGCAGTTTACTAAGGTAGTGATACTTCATATTAATGTAGGCTTAATACAAGACTGTTGTAGTGCATGTAGTGGCATCGAAACAGAATAGTAATGGAATTTATGCAGAATTTATGTTAGTCTCCTCTAGATCGATGACGCCGAGCACTTGTAATGAGGCTCTTTCGATGCGAACTGCGGATTCTTCGCAGTTTCTTAGTTGAAGTCCGTTGTAAGCACCAGTAGTGGACGTCACGTGAATTAGTTGCCATGGTTACAGAAGAAAGTCGTCTTGCTAAACGGCGCCGCCGAACTTGCATAAATTTCTTGTTTGCGTGCCTTAATGGCGGCTCCTACGTGTTGAAGGCCTATACGATTTACATTCAGATGTAACTTATCGGCCGTTCCACGTAAGAAGGCCTCGTTGCTATGGAAACTCTGGGTTACACTACCGTGTATTGAAATCCCAATTTGACGAAGCTTTGTATTGTTAATTAGCGTGTTTTTGCTTATTTCAGAGACGGATCCTTGCGCTTAGACTTACATTGGCCTATCTATACCTTAAACCAGTGATGTCAACGAGAGCTCAAACGTGCTCACAGCCCGTATGCGCTGCTCAGAGCACGTAAAGGCTCGTCTCCACTAGTAAACATTTAACAACAACATGTTAAATGTTAAACTGTTTACTGTTAACATCCCTACATTGATTAAACATGTTAATACTAATTTCATTTAACACTTTGTCCACACTGTTAAACATGTTAAACTTCTTGCGTAGTCCACCATAAACAGTCTATGAGATTTTAATGTAGATAGTGTCTTGTTTTCAAACCTTGAACAATGGACTCAGATCAAGATGGTTTGGCTTTTGTAATTGCCTCTATTGCTTGTTACAAGGCCTTGAAAAGGAAGAAATGAGAATGTGGATGCGGCAATATCTTAGTAAAAGTCACAATGCAGAAGACATTCTAAATGAGCTTAAAGTTGAAAATCGATTTGGATTCAAAAACTTTCTGAGAATGTCAGAACACGATTTTAATAATGTAGTGCTGCAAAAAATATTTCCTTTCATATCAAAGGAAGACACACAGTTAAGAGCAGTCATTTCACTTCATTAAAAGAAATTACAGCGCGATTGATTGATTGTCATAGGAGCTACGACATGATAAATGTTAAAGGAGCGGCTAATATCATGTGATTCTTTCCGAAGTTTTACGAATGTTAATGTTAACATACGTCACCAAATACGACCATTACTGACGTCAACGTAGCATTAACGTTTAGCGTACCACGAGGATGCCAAAACTCTCTATTGTATTCTCGTGAACAGTTAAATAATAATTTCAGTTCTCTAAAACAGTCGCCTTCTTTGGTTTGTCTCTGTATTATTTTGCAGCCACATCCCACAAACAAGACTTTTCCTCAGTACGTTAATCAATTTTATTTTAACGGTATTTTCTTTCGTCCACTCCAGTACTTTGAACAAATTACAGCCAACACCAAGGATCGTATAAAACTTATCAAGAGGTGCTTCTAGTTACGCGCCACAAAATCGAAAGTTAGTTGCTATAGAAACTGTAAGAACTTTGCCGAATTTTACCGACATTGCACGAGCAAGTGAATTGACTTGACATGTTTTCCATTGCTGCTGGAAAACACGTCAACATGTTAAAAGTGTTAACATCAACATACTCAGTTAACATGTTAAGTCAATTGAGACTTGAAATGTCCATAGACATGTTAAATACAACATGTCATATTTAACATGTTGTTGTTAAATGTTTAATAGTGGAGACGAGGCTTAAGGCACGCAGGTACAAGTCACTGGTGAACACAAGGGTTGTACATTACATATTGACGAAGAAGTCGTTCAGTAAGTTTCAGACTGACTGGACTTATTATGTGAGTGAAAGATGAGGTGATCCTCTTTGTTTGGTACCTGGAAATTGTTTAGTTACAAAGAGAAGCAGTCTCAAACACCTAAAATTATTAATTGACCTACAGAATGATGTATTCATATTTTGTTGTTTTTATTGTCATGAAATAGTTAGGAAATATATGTGTAGATGTATGTAGAGTTTCTTTTGTTTCTAGAAGTGTGATTTTCATTTAATAAATGCATGATTATGTAATAGTTACATAGCAATTAATTAGATAGGTCTCATTATCTAAACTGCTTAAATTAAAGAGAATATACCCCATATCACATACAGATAAGTCATCCCTATGTTAAAATCGGTAGCACTTTGAAGAGAACAAACGCCAGGATCGCCACCCGTCCGCCGTAAACGAACACGAGATGGCAGTACAGTCGCTAATGCAATTCAAATGGGAGTTATGACGTGACTCCTTATGTAACAACTAGATGGCAGCATAGTGAACCTGACAAAAGTTTTTACTGTCAAAGCCTGTAACGCAGAGCAATCTGGGTTTATATGATCTAGGAATATAGGTATGTTTATTATTTGTTGTACGCCTATCATTTCATTTTACCATATGCAGAATGTCCTGTGATTTCTTTTCCTTTTTTATTAGTTTAAAACAGAAACGCAGTGTTTATGTATGTATGTATGTATGTATGTATGTATTTACACTGCAAGTGGGCAAGCACCCCTGTGGCAGTGGTATAAAAATATAAATTACAACACACAATACAATTATATAATACACAATACAATTATACAATACACAAAATTAGATACACAAAGCAATTACATACACAATACAATTAGAATACAAAATAATAAACAATTATACTCAATAATTACAATTATACACAATAAATTTGCTATTGCATTATTCAATAACTATATAACAGTTAATTAGATCCTACTTACGCTATTATCTGAAACTGTTTAAGTTAAGGAGAGTCTACGTTTATTATTAAATTTGACTATTTTATAATTAATTGCATTTATTAGAGAGGTACAAGCTGCAAAACATGTTTTGATTTCTTGTCTTGTATGAATACAACACGTTATCTATTGCTTAAAAGCAGTTTACTTCACCACGCAGTGGTAGGCCAATAGAGTTCATTTTGCTCACTCCTTGTTGATCACCACTACTGCCTGCAGAATAGATTCATTGCAACCACTCAAGTGCTTTATAGCACGGAGAATCGAGTACGTGCTTCTGGCCTTGACATCCCTGTCTTAAACTGATACCATGACTATCCATCAGCTGATCTCACTATAAGACGTTCATTCTTTGGCACCAGGAACATGCCCAGATGCCAGAGAATATCATCAGCATGTGGCACCATGCACGGTTGAGAACAATAAAAAAAAAATAAACGGCAGTAGTGTGGCTTGTCATTTCCATCTGGCATCACCACAACTTGTACACCTTATGCTGAAACTATCTTTTTATAATTCTGTGGCCAGGAGGAAAAAGGTCTTAAGTCAATTTTTTGTGAAAATGAGATTTTTATATATTTTGAAAGCGGAAACAATTCTCTATAATCTGGTAAAACTGTTAAAGTCAAATAAGACTCCTGATTGGATTTATAAAGCGTTACCAAATGTCCTAAGTACTTTTTGAACCGAGCACACACAGAATAAAGGACTTAAGATATTTAATACTTTATTCCTTACAAACGTCACATGTTTACTTTCCCTGCTTCCGTATTAAAAAGGTCTAACTTGTATTTTAGCTATTTTATCATATACTGATGCCCTTTCCTTTTAAAGCTTTAAGCATCAGGTAAACAGTCCTATATTGTTTAAGACCTATTTTCCATTCCTAATAATTTACATTTTTCATTTATTTTGACATGAAAAAGGTCTTATGTTTAAATAGTCCTTTCTTCTCAGTTTGGGTTCTAGTCTTGAAAGGGAAATAATCAAGAAAATTGTTAAATGAGCAACATTACCTATTTTAGAAGAAATATAAACAAACAATATCCAGGAAAAGCTCTTAATTTAAAAAACTCTGTAATTGATACCAATTTCAATCTTTCTACTGCTCTCCTGAAAAGTATAAAATTTTTACATAAGATCTTTTTCCTCCCGGGCACGGAATTATATGGATAGGAGATTAGAATGAATGGTTAATATCGGTGAGATTGAATTTTTAATTGTGAGTGAAACGAGAGAACCCGGGAATAACTCATTTCCTCTGAACTTGTCCACCACAAGTATCAAAAATGGCATTTAATTTTGTGGAATGACAGCCTGAGCTGTAACATTGAGCTGCATCTATCGCTGTGGAGTACCGGTTAGCACGTCTGACTGTGAAACGAGTGGACCCAGGTTCAAATCTTGGTTGGGGTTTTTTCAGGGGTTTTCCCTCAACCAATTGAAGCAGAATTGCTGGGTAAATTTCGGCATTGGACCTAAACTCATTTCGCCATCATTTATTCACAGATTATCATTCATACCATAGTCTGGGTTAAGTTTATGTTCCAGCATGCTATACTTGAATAAGAGAGCTGCTGTTTGTCTACAAGTATCATTCATACAACAGGAGTGGTAAGCACAATAAGCCTCAGGCTGCACTGTAAGTCTTCGAGCCCCTTCTCTGTAGAAGAAAGAAAAGAAAAACATTGAGCTGCAGGATGGATGATTGGAGCCCTTGTAAGATACACTTACTAAGTCAAAAACTAATGGCTTTGAAATAAGGAATATATAACTATAAATATGTAATGTTGTAAAATGGAATAACAACATGTCAAAACAACTAAATTGTTCATTCTTATTACTGCAAATGTGGTGACAACAGTACTGTACTCCAACCAGGAGAAAGTCTCAGGGGAATGAGACGCAGCGGGGTAAAGGCTGGTTCACAATAAACCGGGAACGGAAACGGCAACGACGAGAACGGAAATATTGTTAAAATAAATGTATTTAAATGTGAGAATTCACAATTAACTATTGTGAATGCTCACATTTAAATACATTTATTTTAACATTATTTCCGTTCTCGTTCTCGTTGCCGTTTCCGTTCCCGGTTTACTGTGAACTAGCCTTCATGCTATGAATGAATGTTGATGTCATAAGGTCACACACATGGGTACACGCATCTCCATTAACTAACTCTGAAAGCACAAACGATAACACTGATACACATACTTATACTACCCTAGTTACAAAATTAGATCACGGTTAGTCTCTTAGGGTGCTATGCATAGACATTTCACTAGCCCGCGCTACGAGCGTGCTAAACTAGCCCCGGCTATCGACTGGTTACTTGTACAGGATTCATATAATATCATATCATATCGCTAACACTGCTTTTTGAATACGAAAAACGTTAGTTCGCTGATCATCCACCGGAAGCCTGCGCCAAGAATGTCTATGAATATGGCCCCAGGTCTTTTAATCCCTCCATACAGGAAATAACATATGCAGGAGAGCGCATGTTTTTTAAACTGACGTTACAACGGTAATATTACCTATCTACTTCGGTCCAATAGATGACGCAATAGTAAGCACATTCCTTTCACGGTTTATCTCCTGGTTGGAGAACAGTATTTCATTATAGGCTGAACAACTACAGACTCAAGGATAAAAGACCATAGAGAGACCACTAAAAAAATGGCGGCGGCAGTTGTAACATAAATCAGCAACAGTGAACAAATGTGGAGAAGCGTTCGGACGTGGGTTCGATTCCCAATTGGACTAATTGTCTGGTAGGGTATTTGCCGAGGTTTTCCACAACTGTAAAGCCATTGTCAGGTAACGACATGTCAAGTACTTGGCCTCACCTTGCCCAATTTCATCTCACGGTAATGTTTGAATATGCGTCACTTTATACCCATTGCTCATTTGAATGTTTCTCTTGTCTACCACCAGAGGCGCAAGGAACGTTTTGATGCTCTTCCACCTCCAGGGGCGGAAGAAGCGCCCATTAATGTCAAAAAAGCGAATTTTTTTAAATGTACCATAATTGTTTTGTATTCGTACGTTGTCGATTTAACCTAAGTATTGATTAATTTTTTACTCCATTTGTAATGTATTTTTGGCCCAGGGTAAATATTCATCTAAGAATTAGATAAGTGTTTCCATAAAAGACGAACAAGAAATACAAATTCGCTCATTTGACTATGGTGGACACTTCTTATGCCCTTGGTGGTGAATAAAAAGACTTCTCTTGCGCGCCCGGGGGTAGAAATAAGAAGTAAGGAGCAAGAAAACAAAGGACTAACAAATATCTGAGTGTATGTATCCAAAAATTACCCCATTAAGCTGTATCCAACTACATCGACCCTAAACAACCCAGTAGTTGATATAGTGTCGGTAAATAAACGACTAAAAATACTTTAAAAGCTTGTAGGCCTAAGTGTTCACCACTGTGAAGTAACAGCATGTCTCACCGTGAAACGAGCGGGCCCGAGTTCAAATCCTGGTTTGGACAAGTTACCTGTTTGGGGTTTTTCCGAAGTTGTCTCTTCAATCAATTGAAGCATTGGACCTCGAGTTCATTTCCGCTTTTTCATCATAATCTCGGTTTCTTTCCCCTATTTCGGGTTTGCGAGTCATCACCGAACTTGGTCCCCGTGGTACAACCCAATGAAAACAATCAAGAAAAGAAAAATAGCAGAAGACGGAATTGTAACTTAATATGCGATATATAATACAAGTTGGATAAAAAGATAAGATTGAGAAACTGTACAGTGTAGAGTTAATTACTACTTCGAATGGTCATTTTTATCGTACAGAGATGGCTGTTACAAGTAGACATACTATTCAATCACGAATCAGAGATAATCTGGTAAATGCAATCTAAATTACACTCAATATGATCAATAATTTAGCTGCTGCTAAGCTAACATTTCTATACTTGAATAATTGCATTTCTACACTTGTTTTTTTTTTTTTAAGATGGAACATGACAGTTAAGCGGCTGAGCTTGGAACTACAGTACAGATAGTACAGTGCTATGTTGCCAATATGGAGTACCATCACAGTCTAATATATACAGTCGCGAAGCTCAATACGTAGTAAATATGCAAACATTAGATAGTTGCTCACCACTAGGATCGCTAATATCGTCTCATTACAGGCAATTCAAAATTGTATCGTCACAGTCTATTGTTTCTAGCCCTCAAAACTCAAGCTTCGTGACTGTGGTACCACGCTGCCAGCTGATTGAAGCTAGCAATTGACGTTAAGATGGCTGAAGTTAAAACATTCATTGACAACTGGCGCGAAGGTAAGAAAACAATACAAAAAAATCGACAGAGAATCAAACACGAAGCGTAGGCCTACCAATGCTAACATTGTGTGCACAATAAATGTCGCCAAGAGAGCTATTAAGCACTCGCCACGTGGGAACGGTAAGTTTGGCAACTCAACCGTTGTTGCTATAACAACAGGCCTACCACGCTATGTGACATTCAGTTGTTTTTCCGATCGCAACGCTCCTGTCATGTCCCATCTTGCAAAAAAAAAAAAAAAAAAAAAAAACCAGTATAGTGGTTGAAATGTTTCTATTGTGTAAATGACTGTTAACCTTTTTGCATGTTTCTTCCAACCCCGTGACCCCCCCCCCTCGCCCCGCAATATCTGTATAATGGAAGTAGAGATAATTCTAAAATCATTACGATGAAATGTAATCAAGTAATGAACGACTTCTACATAATGTTTCAATCATATATTTTTTGTGTTGCACAAATTTTAAAACAGTCTGTGCGTATGAACTCGTACCTGCATAAGTAAACAGACTTGAACGCCATCTATACACAGCGACTTTCTACTTTATGTTTATAGCATTTTGCCTATTGTACAACTCGTGATAAGATGAAAAGGAACAACTGGATAATACGCACGGTAGAGTCACAGTCTACTATATACAATCACGAAGCTTGAGTTTTGAGGGTGCTAGAAACAATAGACTGTATTTTGCATTGCCTGTAATGAGGCGATATTAGCGATCCTAGTGGTGAGCAACTATCTAATGTTTGCATATTTACTACATATTGAGCTTCGCGACGGTATATACTAGACTGTGGTAGAGCAATGTCGGTAGTCGACGTTATTCGCTGGCCACTAGTTACCGGGCCGTACCGAGCTGTGTCAAACAAAAGACAATCGAAATGGTGATAGTAAAATTCGCGACTATATTCTTAAATAAATCACCAAGTACAAGGTTTGTGCAGTACAACGGCTGTTTTGAATGCATTAAAAGAAAATGCAAATGTAGTAAGATGTTAGTGGGTTATCACAACGAAATGAAGAGGAAAAAAGATGTATTTCACGCAATATCATTCAAATGACGGAAAGTAAATTTCTGGTTAATGTTCGCCAAAGCGTTAAGTACGTAATTATGACCGCGTTGCCGTTTTATTTGTGGCCTAGAGAAAAATACCTAGCCTCTTACAAAAAAAAAAAAAAAATTTAGGGGTCATGAAAATATTCACCGCTTTCATTATAACTTATTATTGTTTATCAATATTACGGAACAGAAACTATCATAAAAGCCATGACCGACTAGAAACATTGATACCAAAGAGATGAACCAATTCGGCCGTGATGAAACAAAAGAAGATGCGACAGATATTTTAGTTCGAGATAAAATCGACACTTTACACGACATAGTGAAACGTTTCCAGAAGGAAATGACATAAAAGTACAATTTTTGTTTGTCTGTGCATGCGCGGACTTGGTTAATAAAAACCTAACCTAACCTAACCTTCGTATATGCAAGGCGTGTAACCGTAGCAAGAAGGAATCTTCTTCATTTGATCTGGAATGTACACGCGAAAATAAATTCAAGTAAGGATCACGCTGCCACTGCATGAGAGGTCCGCACACGCGCTACAGCAAAACTGTTCCTGCCCCGAGCCTCTCATCTAAGTCATATTTACACAAATACAGCTTGTCGTTAACAGTGGTGCTATCTCTCAGTAATGTTCAGAACGAAGGAGGTATAGAGAGAGAGAGAGAGAGAGAGAGAGAGAGAGAGAGAGAGAAGAAAAAAAAAACAAATTTCTCCTAACGAAACCATTCACCAAAGCCATGTTCTTATGTTGGCAACATTGTATATTTGGTCAAATTTGGCGGTAAGTGTAACGGCACGATTGAAAATTACTGTGCTAATTCTTCAGTTTAGTGGATGAAAATTTTGCGGTTGTTTTTAATATTTTCTCGTTTTAATGTACCAGTAGTGTAAGTAATATTTGGCCCGTGTACTCTGTTTATTTCAAGAAAAAAATGTGTCTGAGTGATAGTGTGAATTAAAGGAAGACCAACCTTATTAATTGAAATGTCAAATTCTATTATCGTTAATGTGTACCGTACTGTATATTCGTATGACTCTTTCCTTGGTACTATGTCTGTCTGTGTGGACGTAAATATTGCCGTGGGATAACTTTCGTCAAGTTTCTATGTGAAGCCTATTCCAAGAAGACTTGGAAGACAACACAAGGAATCGGCGCAATCAAATGGTACCCGTACACGGTAAGTCCCTTACTGATGCAATAATAAATATTTACACTCTAACTTCAAAAACTGTTGCTTTGTGAATCGTTACGTAGGCTACACTTCTGGTGAAGTTATAAAGTGGAACGTGTATACCTGCCGGTATTTCCTTTTTCGGTGAATGTTACTTATGTCCCGCCCATTATAGGAGACATAGGCCAGTTTTACACTAATCCTAAACATTTTGACGGGATAATAAAAACCTAAACTAACCTAACCTAACCTAAGTGCGTCGGTGTCTATTCCAAAATCGGCGGAACTCGCTCAACGCTCCTTTAACCAATATTCGTTCAGTGGGCGGTGGATACTCTACATTGACCGTTAGGTGCAGACGTGGAAGGGCGCAATATCAGCACGTGAGTGAGTTCGAAACGGAGCAGAATGGTTGGTCTCCGGGAAACAGGTTTGTCATACCGTGACATTACGACTCGTACAGGGTATGCTGCTACGACAGTGATGTGCGTGTGTGGAACTAGTGGATAGAAGAGAGTCATATGCAGAGACGAGCGGGTACTGGACCACGTAATGTGACCGCCATCTTGTCCGAATGGCCGTGACGGACCGTACAGTTTCATCCACAGTGTTGAGTCGATGTTGGAGTACTGCAGCTGGTGTGGACGTCAACGGTTCGACGTCGTCTTTTGAGGGCTGGACTAGTGGCTCGCATGCCGTTGCGCCTGCTTCCATTGTCCAGAAACCACCAATGCCTCATACTGCAATGGCACGTGAACGACGTCACTGGCATGCTGAGTGGAAAAATGTAGTTTTTGGAAGAGTCCTGCTTCAAGTTGTCCTACAATGATGGCCGCATATTGTGTTAGATGCTACTGTGGTGAACGCAATCTGAAAGCCTGCATTGTTGAGCAGCATAGCGGACTAACACCTAGTGTGATGGTTTGGGATGCCGCTACGTATTCAGGGCAATCTGAACAGTAACCAGAGGTTTTAGAGTCGGAAGTACTGCCTCTCCTTCAGGTAACTCCACATGCCATATTTCAGCAGAACAATGCTCGGCCACATATGGCGAGGATTGTGCAAGCCTTCATCGAAGAACGACAGGTATCACTGCTTCCCTGGCCTGCACGTTTTCCAGAACATGTCTGGGATATGGTTGGTCGGCAACTTGTTCGTCATGTCCTCCAGCACCCACTCTTGACGCTTTGTGGACTATCATACAAACTGTGTGGAGGGAGATTCCCCAGGAACATATCCAGGCTCTTTTTGATTCCATGCCACGGCGCTTAGAGGCTCTAATTGCAGCGCATTGGGGGCTTCACATCATACTGAAATCTCATGGTTACAGATCAGATACAGTTCTGTAATTCTAATCATTTGTGTATTGTCATGTACCTAATCTGTGGTATAAATTTCATTGCAGTCATGTATTCTTCTTGGTGTTGCAATTTTCACAAACATTAGTGTACATTCATGTATACTCTATTTTTTTTCATGGAGTGCAGTTTCATAGAAAGGACTTTGCCGACAGACCTTCTACTGCCCACTACTAATTGGTTGTCATAAATAAATGTCTTCCTTACCATGACGGAAATCTTGTCTTCTCCTGTCAGTAACCAATCACAACCCTTGTTCAGAAGAATTGACAGGCTCTCGTCAAATCCACGTGGAGGCAGAGTTGCTGTACATCTTTTCCGAATTCCAAGAATCCCGTCAGTCTCATTTCGAGGGTTACCAGGATTGTGGCAACTGTGCAATGTTGGAACAAGGGGACAGGATGGAATTGTCAGAGGTGTTTGTGTAGGAAGTCATAAATCTGTAAGTGGGTGTTTAAAGGAGCCACCGAACTGCACTCCTTGAAATAAAATAGAGTATAATTGCCAATGAGAGAAACAATGCGCTAATCAGAATTTACCAGAACTCAATTTCTACGGCTCTAATCTGGACTTCAATATTGAGAAATTTTGCAAAACTCAACATCTACAAAAATTAAATTTTATCAAAACTCAACATCTACAGTGTGTGTCCATCTCTTATTGATTTTTAAATAAAGTATATTGGTATCACTTCTTTGAAATGTGTGTTTTTCATTTAAAAGATTGGCTATAGTGTTTCAATAGTTAAAAACTGCACATTTCATTACTCAGCAGTGAATCTATGAGCAACATTTCTTAATGCACTTTTGATGTTGGATGAGAACAGGGCCTGATTTACAATTTCAGAGGCCCGGAGCTTAATGTTCCTTTTGAGGCTCCATCTTTTTATATATGACTAGTGGCTTGTGCAGCAAATGCTACAAACTAAGTTCATTACAATTCAAATTAAAATTTTTCAAATTTATTTCCAATGAAGAATACCAGACATTTTGGAAGTCCCTATCCTAAGCAAGATTAATCCAGTCTCTACCATCATATCCCGCCTTTCTCAAATCGATTTTAATAATATCCTCTCATCTACGTCTGCCTCCCTCAAGGTCTTTTCCCTTCAGGTCTTCCGATTAACACTCTATATCATTTCCAGATTAACCCATACGTGCTACATGCGCTGCCATCTCAAATGTCTGGATTTAATGTTCCTAATTATGTTAGGTGAAGAATACAATGCGTGTAGTTCTGCGTTGTGTAACTTTCTCCATTCTCCTATGACTTCATCCCTCTTAGCCCCAAATATATTCCTAAGCATCTTATTTTCGAACACCCTTAATCTCTTTTCCTCTCTCAAAGTGAAAATCCAAGTTTCACAACCATAAAGAACAACTGGTAGCATAACTGTTTTATAAATTCTAACTTTCAGCTTTAAATATCTATACCGTACCGCCATTAAATATATGGAAAAGACCCAGACCACTTGACTAATAACTGTAAAAATATATCACTTTAATAACAATATTGTTATCTTACGTAAGTTTTGTATAGACTACTGTACAGCCGTCACACAGTAAATATTATAGAAATGAAGATCTAACTTCAGATATTCTCTACGTCTACTTACATAACCCCAAAAAGTTTCACTTTCATATCATCAATAAAGCATTAATCTGTATAATTGGTGACAAATACATCATGGTATTCACTATAATAATATTTCATTTTTTAATGGTAATAATGTCATCAAACATTCTTAAGTTTTGTAGCTTTTAATATCCAATACAAGACAGCTGTACTCAGAAAATTACACACCAGAGAATCTTCTTTTTAGTAAGTCTTGGTTAGCAATCCTGCAGGTCATAGCCTTCGTGTGATATTGTTTATTGTAGTGTGTTTGTGTTTTGTTTTGTAATATAATAATAATAATAATAATAATAATAATAATAATAATATAATACTAAACTGCCCCCCATTGAGGGTAGCCCTTACGGACTCAGTATATCCTCAAAAAAAATTATTATACATATGTAAACATAGATAGGCTATTAAATTTTAAAGAAGGGAAACAAAGAAAAGGGCGTGAAAAATTACAATTGCTAGTAATGTGGCACCATGTGATTAATTAGGATTTGGCAGGACTTTTTTAACACAATTATCACAATGTCATCCCTCAGAGATGTTGGTAGAGCAAACTGCCGTCAAAATTCTTCGAAAAAAGCTGGTATAGTCCCTCGAGCACCTATGAGCAAGGCGAATACCTCAACATGAATTAAGGCATATTTCAGCTTGAAATAGTTGACTGTAGGCTCATAGATCGACTTCTTCTCAAGGTGGACCTCGGCTGACTGATATCATTCTACTTCAAAATGTATCGTGGGGTCCACAATGATGCCCTGTTTAGTGTCAGCATTGTACGCTAAAATATCTACTCGTCTCGTTGACCCATTTTCAGCTAGACAGGAGATTTCTTCTTCTACTATCCAGCCCTTATTTCTTAATGCGGCAGCAATTTTGCATCTTACAAGATGATGTCTATTTGATTTTTAAAAACAATATTATTATCTTACGTAAGTTTTATATATATATATATATATATATATATATATATATATATATAATAGCTGCCACTCAGTAATTATAGAAATGAAAATCTAATTTAACACATTCTCTATATCTACTTACATAACCCCAAAACGTTTCACTTTCATATCATCAGTAGAGCATTAATATGTATAATTAATGAAAAATAATCACATCATGCCATTAACTATAATGAAATTTCATTGCTAATGGTAATAATGTAATCAAACCACTTCAAGTTTTGTAGATTTTAATATCCAATGCACAGCTGTACTCAGAAAATTACACATTGCAGAATCAGACCTGTACATTAGCAAGTCTTCAAGTTTTTAATAACCAATTGAATTTGAACTCTAAATATGTTGTTGTTGTTTTCTAATGCCAGGCGTTTGACAATAAAGTCATTTGACCTCTTGCACTCCAATATTTTTCAAAGATATTATCATGGTTAGCCACTGAAGCACAGATTTTGAGGTGTTCTAAATCCATTTCTTGGTTTGAGTTGCACAATGGGCAGTTAGGGGACTGATATATTCCAATTCTATGCAGGTGTTTGGTCAAACAATCATGGCCTGTTGCCAACCTAAATGCAGCTACAGACGATTTTCGTGGTAAATCGGGAATTAACTGTGGATTTTGATGCAGAAAGTTCCATTTTTTCTCTTGCGATTGTGTTATCAAATTTTGTTTGTTGAAGTCTAAGTATGTAGATTTAATAAATCTTTTCACAGAGTAATACGTAGATTTAGTAACAGGTCTGTAAGTAGCAGTGCTGCCCTTCTTTGCTAAAGCATCCGCATTCTCGTTTCCCTGGATTCCACAATGGGATGGTATCCATTGGAATACAATTCTTTTATTGAGTGATATTAATTGAGAGAGCATTTTAGTTATTTCTGCTGTTTGAGATGAAGGTGTGTGTTTAGAGACTATTGATAGACTAGCTGCTTTGGAGTCTGACAATATAACTGCATTCTTAAATTTCTTGATGTGGCATAGAAGATTCCTGAGACTTTCACTTATTGCAATGATTTCACCATCAAAACTTGTTGTTCCATATCCAAGAGATCTATAAAGTGAGAAGAGACAGCACATAACACCTGCACTGGCACCTTGTTCTCTGGAGTTCAAGGAACCGTCGGTGTATAAATGGAGCCAGTTTTGTGGAGTTTATCTAATATTAATTGTCTCTAAAGACA
Organism: Periplaneta americana; assembly: GCF_040183065.1. Lineage (NCBI taxonomy): Eukaryota > Metazoa > Arthropoda > Insecta > Blattodea > Blattidae > Periplaneta > Periplaneta americana. The sequence continues at coordinate 45,089,598 of NC_091122.1, read as the reverse complement.
ATTGTTTCAGTATGTCAGTGTTTACTTCTGATTTCAGCATTTCTTCTGTTAAAAAATGGCAAGTTGTATCCGATTTAAGTGAACACCATATTTTAACGTTTTGGTGGCTACTTCATTCACACACAACCCCCAGAATGTCTGGAGGACCACACCTGCTGTTGGTCGACGGGTCCATTGGACCTAGCTGGGAGATCTTGTTGATCACCAGCTTTCCCTCCTTAAGCCACTGGAGGACGATTTTAGTGCCATAGCAGGTCAACACTAGGAACAGAAAAGTAGAAAGAGGAGGAAGGAAAGGGAAATGAACCCCTAGGCCTCGAATGCTCTAATGCCGTCGGGGTCGAAGAAAGTAAGAGTTCAGTCAGAGGACTGGATAGGAAAGGGTAAAGAGGGAATTAGGTATTGAATAGAGGAAAATTATACAAAATTCAGTCATTAACTCATCAAGCTGACCAATGCTAATTGATGAGTAGCCCCTCCCTTTAGTTCAGCTTGTAAAATTATGCTTACTAACAGCTGCACCACAGGAAGGTAGGGATGGGGCATTGGGTATTTGTCCAGGTTGGTTCCTTAAAGCCTTCAATGGGAAGGATTAATGGCTCTGCCCCCTGTATCCAACAGATACCGTTTTGCAGCCTGAACTCTAAATATGTCAGCAATCCTGCAGGTCATGGCCTTCGTGTAATAGCTATTGTTTATTGTAGTGCGTGTTTTGTTTTATTCTGAAATCACGGCCATGCTGAAATGCAATTAGTTCTCAAAACTGAAGAAAGATGGATTTTGGAAAATAGGAAAATAATGTAGGAAAATTGATATTTCACTGAAAACTACTATTTTTCTGAAAAACTTTGGGTTCCAAGCTTCAAAATGAGGGTCATTTATTAAAATCCGTTCAGCCGTTTTCCCGTAATTTCCTTTACCAGTTCAAATTATATATATAGATAACTAAACCTATATCATTTTATTTAAATTCTGTCACCTATCTCTTTTCAGCATATATTTAATTCACAGAGATTTACATTAATTCTCTATTTTGAGGGAAAGGATTAAAAATAAAGTGGTCCTATAAGGTATAATTGATTATTATGAGTAGCCACAAGACAGGTCAAATCTGATTGTATTGGTTGTAGTACTGGTACTATCCCTTGTTTCCTCTAGTGCAGTAATTCAGAAGTTTGAAAAGAGTAGACATTTTTTCATAAATTCTGGCTTAGGCTTATGAAGGATATGAAGAATACAGAGCGTTTCTGTGCAGACCAGTCTGTATGTTCCCTCAGCGTATGTGATGGTAGTGTGGAGAGCTTGTCCTGAGAAAACTAAGTGCTGGAGGATGAAGTGGGGCCAGTCTGCATAGGAATGCTCTGTATATGTAGTGAAGTATAAAGTTTTACACTTGACTATACACACAAACAGGGCCGCCGAGAAGGGAGGCAAAGGGGGCAAGTGCATATGGGTCCGTGAGCAATAAGGGCCAGTCAGATTATGCGAGTCTGATTACTTTTTGTTATCATGAATAATTATTCGTAGATACATACGGGTACTATAAAATTTTGTAAGAATATTTGTTACATAAATTTGACATATTAACTCAACAATAGTTGTTGTTGTTGTTGTTGTCTAGTGCCTTGCATTTGGTAATGAAGCCATTAGCAGTCGTGCTTTCCAATACTTTTGAACTGTAGTTTCTTCTGATCTTAATGCTTCACAGGTCTTCAAGTGGTCTTCATTCATTTCTGCTGGATCGTGACACAGGACACATATGGGTGAAGCTGAGATACCTATTCTTTAGAGATGACTTGCTAGACAGTCATGATTTGTCAATAGTCTGAAGGCTGCAACTGCTGTTTTCCTTGGTCTCTGGGGGATTATATCTGGGTTGGAAAGTAGTGTAATCCATTCTTTGTCTTTAGCATTTGATTCTATTTCTTGTAGGTATGAATGAGAAAATTTTGTAGTGATCAAGCGTTTTATTGAGGAATATGAGAAATTAAATTTAGACTTTTGTTTTATTGTTGTGCCTTTCTTGGCAAGTGTGTCTGCGGTTTCATTCCGCATGACTCCACAGTGTGTTAGAATCCATTGGAGATGGACAATCTTATTAACTTTTTGGAGTTGTGTTAACATTTTGTAGCATTCTCTTATTTTTGTTGACTTCTTTGTAGCATTTGAACATATTCCCTGAATTGCAGCTTTAGAATCTGAAAGAATTACTGTCTTGTTATATTTATTTAAGGGAAGATTTAATAATTGGCGGAGACTCAACTGGTGTCCGTTAAGAAAACAGTTACATGAAAGCCACAACATACATGAGTATGAGTCCTAAAGATAAATATTCCGGAGTTAAAACTGTCCCCCAATCGGATCTCTGGGCGGGGACATCTTTAGGCAAATCTCATCATACCAACTCAACAATAGTAGAATTAATACAAATTACCACTTCATATGTAAATATTTGACTTTATATAATATAATATCGGTTTCCCTCATTAACATTCACCGACACGACAATTGAGGGCCCTGGCATTTGCCTGAACTTGTTCCCGTTGCTTGTACCGAATACGTTCAATTATTTATTGGCTTGTCCTTTTTAACTACCACCACAATATGCTAGTGGACTCTCTCAAACCGAAGTCGCAGGATCACATTTCCTTTTCAGTACATTGTAAGTTTCGTGTCGAAACTTTCGTCTTTTCGTTGTTGTTTGTCTAGTAAATTCTGTTCATTAGTGTTACTGGTTATAGTTTAACTGCACAATGGACAAGTACAGGCATAAGTCGGGAGCTGAGAAGCACAAGGAGAGACAGAAAAAATTGGAAGATATTAATATGGGTGCTAGAGTGCGTGAAAAACATTATGAAGACATTAACAAAGAGATCAGTGATGAGCCGAAATATTTAAAATCAATTCATGCCTCTAATTTAGGGCCAACCCCACTGAAACCTATGAATCTCCTAAATAGTCTGAGGGAATTAAAACTGGACAGTTTATTTCCAAATATTTGTATAACCATTAGAATATCCTATACAATTCCTGTCACAGTTGCTGATGCTGAAAGATTCTTCAGCAAAATGAAGGAAATAAAAAATATATTCAGATAAACAGTGTGTCAAGAACGACTGAGTAACTTTGGCCTCCTTAAGTCTGGAGAGCGATCTTGCTAGGTCTTTAAATTTTGATGACATGATTGATGATTTTGCATCAATGAAGTCAATGAGAGTTGTTTGTTGATGTTGGACTGCAAGTTATAAAATACAGGTGTTTAAGAATAACGTTTTATGAATATAATATATTGTGCTAATGTGAAGTTTTGCTAAAAGTTTTCAACGTAATAAAAGTGTATATTTTTAAGTTTGTATCTGTGTATGGGGTTATCTTTTATTTATTTTGCAAATAATTATTATGGTTAGAACAACTAGTAACTTGTAATTGTTACTTTTTTTCAACGGGGTCCGAGTACAGTATTGCATAGGGGCCCATAAATTCTGTTGGTGGCCCTGCACACAAATCATACATTAAACTCATGAAATCTTTATTACTATGTACATCATAAAAAATTTAGCACCATTGAAACACCATCAAAATTAGGCACTGAAATCAGTAACGGGATCAGTCAAATCCAGATCAATATCTGCTATGTAAATAGTTAAACGACACCTGTTGTATTGTATTTATTTTTGGTATTCATACATTGCTTCACAGGTAGAATATGAAACATATAAAAAAAATCTTAATAATATTACAAAGTCTTAATTATAGTCACAGTCTAGTTGGTATATATAAAGAAAAGTTTTACAATATACTAATACAACAAAAGGAGTTAGTATCGATACTTAATACAAGCCAGAAAAATTCATGCAGCGCTTCACCTTAAATTAAGTGATTTTCGAAACTCTCTGTAGTATTAGAATCCTCAAGGCAGTCGAGGAATTGGCAGACCCAAGATAACAGGAAACGAACAATTCTTGCAGAAGTCAAAATCAGAGGCAAGACTTGGGGAAAGATCAAGCAGCTCACAAGGAACGGAGTCAGGAGGAGGAGTTTTTTTTTTTTGAGAGCCTCATGTTCCACACTGGAATGATGAGAATCAGTAGCGCAACCAGGAATTTGTTCAAAGGGAGGACAGACCTAACCTCTTTGCATACAATCAAGCATGTTACTTGACCAGGAACTGTAAGAAGAACACTATGTTCATTTATCTAAATAACTTTAATGTTATGATTAAAAATTTTAATAATGATTGTAATGAACAAAACTGGGAAAATAGATGAAATGATAATGAGAAATATAATTTTTATAGAGTAGGGGAGACTGTTGTACCTTTAGCATAGTGTACCTTTGAACATTTTTTTGTTTTTTATTTTTTGCTACAACCTAGAGGACTTAAACTGAAGTAGACTGTAGAGAAAGCCACTAAGTAGCTCTGGTCATAGTTTTGGTTTGATTTATTGCAAAGTGTAAGTTCTGTGAACGAAAGAATCTTTTTTAGTACCAAAAGTAAATATTCCGTTCATTGATATATGTTATCTGACACAAAACCAGATTGTATTTGTTACCATCCATTAAGTACAATGTGTTCCGTATTATCTGGTGAGTAATAACAGATTTTAATTTCCATGATTTATTCGAATCTCTAGTTTTGGTAGCCACATTTGTTTAAACGTGCAACCTCTTGTACCTTTGAACACAGAACATCTTGTACCACGAAACATGTTCCAAGGTACATAATACTATTGGTTTTTGTTTTTATTTTATTTTAAGATCATGCCACGAACTAAATCTGGAATTAAGAGTTCCCCCAATTGATCCGGATGCCTTGAAGAAAGCTGTTGAAGCAGTTATTGCTCCTCCAGGAAATAAAATCTCAATCAGAGCAGCCTTCTCTGGTTTACGATTGCAAATACATTTTAAATATGATTGTCAGTTCTAACAAATATATTCCCACCTATATTACATGTGTTCCAACTTACAAGAGGGTATGTTCTAAGGTACATGAACCTGTTGTACCTTTGAACATATTACATTTTATTTTTTCCATCCTTAATAGATGTGTAGAACAGTAAAATATATACACGAAGTTGTAAAGGAATCTTCAATAATTATTTAAAGTATTTTTTAATTTAAAAATATCATTTCCCAAAAATAAAAAAAAATAAAATGTGAAAAGTGTTTAAAGGTACAACAGTCTCCCCTAATAAAAATTGATTAATTATAATAATTCCCTGTTTAAATAGGAGTAATTTTCAAATAGCATAATGACAAAATGCAATACATTTGCATTTTATTATCAAATCTCCATGGCTTCTTAGCTATTTCGTTTACAATTTCTTGAGGCTTTACTAAAATGTCTTTATATATGTACAGCAGAGCCAGTCCGTTCAGTTTTTCTGCTATGGAATTTCTCAGATAAGTTTTGAAAAAAAAAAAAAACATAAGATGGAGAATGACTGCAGGTTGTAATTGCTAGTGTTGCCATTATCTGCAAGCAGTGGCGCCAACTTTTTAAAAACATTGGGTAGGCTCAAATACTTGATCATAATGTCCCAAAAGAATCTCATAAATCCTCACTTTAATGATGTTATTTTTCGTAATATTTATGTGACTAAGGATAGTATAGGCCTATATAATATACTGTAGAATGATAAAAATAACAAAATGGAGATCTAAGAAAGATTTTGTAATGTATGTAGTTAGTATAAGGTCCAGGGGGTATGTTCCATTTACTTGTAGGTAATATTCTTTTGGATTTTGTGTAAATACCAATTTGTTCCTTCATACTAGTAACTATATATAAAATCAATCAATCTTCTTAATGTATCCAGCTGTTTGCTGACAACATAAAATCCACTATAGTCCACTGTAGTCTATTCAGTTGTTGTTTTTCACGAGAAATGAGGGGTATTTTGATCGGTGTTCATTATAGATGCCTGTTGCTAGTAGCCAGAGGTGGGGTGTAGTCAATATATACTGCAGGGCTGTGTCTTCTGCAACTGGTACTGATGATTTTAATTTACTTCTTTTGTGGTTTATGGGTGGACAGTACAGAAGAATGTGTTCCAGATCTTCATCATGATTATTACACCACACACAAATAGGATTATCAGAAATGTGAAATCGGTGTAGGTACAATTGAGTGACAATGTGACCTGTTCTGGCTCCTGTTAAAAATGTTTGAACATGTCTGGGCAAGTTTTTGTACATTTCCAGGTCATTTGGTTTCTTTTGTACAGACTGTAAAATGTTTCCTTTGTCAGAAGAGAGCCTATTGTTGATCCATAGGTTTATAAAATGAGACTTTACTGAAGCAAAAGCATTGGATAGAGATATCACTTGAAGAGGTCTTGGTTGCAAATATGTTGCCTGTTTTGCAATATTATCGAGTTTCTCGTTTCCAGGTATACCACAATGACTAGGTATCCATTGAAACGTTATTTCCTTTTGGAGTTCTTTTAGTTTACTTATAAGTATATATATATATATATATATATATATATATATATATATATATATATATACTAGGCCTATATATAAAAAAATCTCCGCATTATCTTGTACATAGCTGTTCTGCACAATTATCCATTTTTAGCTATTACATAGAATGTTACAATTAGATAAACATTTTAACTTGGGGACTTGAATTCTTTCTAACTAAAATTTGTACAGTAGAACCTCTATTATCTGTGGTAATGAAGGGGATGGATTGAACGGTTAATCGAAAAAACGGATAATCCGTACCATAAAAAGTTTTCATAAACTAAGTACATAATATTTTCGTAATTTCTTCTATGGTCTTTTCTTTTAATACGCTAGGTAGTGGATCAGAAATTCACTGATTTAAGTCTGTTTTTTTTTAATTCATGTTTGAGTTTCCTATAAGTCAGTTATTAAACATTACTTATTGTATTTAAGTCTGGTTTTCAACGACGGGTTTTTAATGGCCAAGGAAACTCTGTAGAAAGATAGGAATAGTGAAGGTCTCATGTTGTAGATTTACAAATTTTATACAGTTTATATTTTGTTTTTCATTATCCTAAATTGCGTATAGTTGTAATTCCTATCTCGTATTGTGATGTGAGAAGAACGACATTTTCTCTTTTCCCAAAGCACTCAGTTACTTGCACTTTTCCCCGTAGTACAACATGTTTTCTTTTGACACTTGTAGAAGACATTTTGTATAAAAGTTAACAGTACGGCCACTCAAAGAGTAGACATAATGCTTAAGGGTAAAGGTTTGTAAAGACTCTCTGTAAAAAAAATTCGTACTAATAAAATATACAGTACTCCATATTTTTTCTGCGAGAGAGAAAGACAGTCACATAATCCACCAATCGGTTAATAAGGTGACGGATAAACGGGGTTTTACTGTAATACGAAAGTGGACTCACTATTACTTAGCACGGAGTGATGCAGACGTGTTTCTCCCAATAAATTCGTCATAAAAATCTTCTAAATTTAACTTCTCAGCACTGTCCTTATGTGGCACTTGGAGAGATGAATAAGTGCACACCAACAATGCATCGTTACTTATTGAAATTTTACTTATTGTAATTTACTGATTTCAATAAGCAACGATCACATATCATGTTTTTGTTTAGTCAACTGTCCGAGACAGGTTTGTACCTCATAAATGACACCAGTAAGGCATTACTCCGTTTCGAAATGCATGAGCAACAACCACAAGAGGTGTGTCGTGAAAAACAAGTCATCTATAAGCCTTGTTGTCAGCATCTCAGAGCACAATCCCACATCACACATTGGACAGTTTTTGGGCTCATGTTCGGTGCCCGTGGTACGATCCCACGAGAAACTTTAAATCAACTTAATTTAAAATTTCTGATGCAACGATTGATGCCAGAGGATCTCATGTGTTAAAATCATCCTTAGCTATAATTAGTAATCATTTGTACCCAAGAAACTTTTATTGTAAATGATTTCCTATGTTTTCTTATCATTTAACTTATTTTAATGCTTTTTCTCTTTCAAATTGTCACATAATTGTTTTTAATCATTGTTCATTGTGAATTGATTGTCCGATCTATATCGAACCCATATTTAGGGCGGCTATTTTTTTTTAAATATTATTATAGCCAGGAAAGAATAGAAAAGAAATGATGATAATAATAATAATAATAATAATAATAATAATAAATTAATAAGACGACAAATTATTGGGTGGGCTCAGGCCCCACGGGCCCATATATATTGGTGCCACTGTCTGCAAGAGTTTACCTGTTGCTGGGTACATTAATTGAGGCGCTCAGCACACAAATGTCCCAACCCACAAAATTATATTTCCAATTTACCTCTTTGTAACAGTGCGCAAAATGCGATACATACACAAAACTTGAGCTGAAATCTTATGGAAAAAACTGGAAGTAATGATTAGGCCGAATTGAGGACCGTTTTTGCAAAACTTGCTAACTGCAGAATTTTCAAAATTGAGATTTTGGTGGGTTCGTTAACATAAAGCAGGCCTCTACAGGATGTTAAAATTATCTTAATAAAATTTAATTATTTCTCTTCATTGTAGTGTGTCAAAGTTTGATGGTTACACCTATAACCTACTTGTCTCCATTCAGTTTTTTGTGTCTCCTGTAAAATTTAGTTTTTTGTTAGCAAGTTTTGCAAAAACGGTCCTCAATTACACTTCGAAGAGAACAATATGAGGAGCTCTTTAAAGCGATACACATTCTTGCAAGGCTTCCAGAACGTTGTTTGAATATTTCTTTATATGGTCCAGTTTAGTATGTCACATCTTCATTTCTTCTTGTAATTGTTCATATTATGTCGTCCGACAAGCAAACATTCCCATGTGAGCAGATAAAAAAGTTATTTTTTTATTCTTCCACTGTGTTAACAATGTCAAAACAAGTGCTTATACAAATTTTGGCTACTCGATCGCAATTACGAGAGTCGTCCAAAAAGTAAGTTTCCCTAGTGCCGTTTACAGAAAGAAAACATAATTTCATTGAAAGATTTTTTTGGAACAGATACAGCAATTGTTTAGCTATTTTTCAACATAATATTCCTTGCTGAAATTGAGATATTTGTCATATCGTTGCCATACTGTGGTATCAACAGAGAGGTGTAGATGGTTGTCACACACTGGTTCCGATCCCAGGCGGTAGACTTCTACGACACAGATATATAAAAGTTGATCTCATTATGTTGAAAAATAGCTCAATTGCTTTACCTGTTCCAATAAATCTTTCCATGAAATTGTGTTTTCTTTATGTAAACGGCCCCAGGGATAGATTACCTGGCATTCATCTTACAGTTTGGGAAAACCTCGGAAAAAACCCAACCAAGTAATCAGCCCAAGCGGGGATCGAACCTGCACCCAAGTGCAACTTCAGACCGGCAAGCAACCTCCTTAACCGACTGAGCCACGCCGGTGGCCTTTTCCTGTTTATTTCATCCCACTTGTATCCCCGTTCTTTTAAGTTCTTCTGAATTTGATCTATCCATCTTTCCCGTGGTCTTCCCATTGGTCGTCTTCCTTTCACTTTTAAATTTAATATTCTCATTGACAGACTTTCCCTGTCCATTCTTTTAAGTTGTCTAAACCACTGTAAGCTCTTATTTTCTAATTTCCGAGGCGTACTTGTACCAATAATAATTCAAATCTCCTGAACTTGTGCATAGCTGAAAGTGCCACTACTTCAGAATGTAAACAATTAGCTACTGTACCTTCTATTTCAAAACTTTGGCCGACTTCTAAGGCATTAATGTCTCTCATATTCTCCACCCATGCAATGACATTCCTATTGAATGCCACCAAATCGTCACTGTTGCTGCTCTCAGGATCGCGGCCCTCTTTGGTATTGGTGGTAGCCGCTGTCTCTGGCAACTCACCCGATGTTGTTTCTTGTACAGCTAGAAGATAATGTAATTTTGAGGTGAAATCTTCATAATACACTGTTTGCTAACTATCAAGAGAATAAATAGGTACTATCACTTTTAAATTTAATATTCTCGACAGACTTTCCCTATCCATTCTTTTAAGGTGCCCAAACCTTTGTAAGCTCTTATTTTGTCATTTCCGAGGCCTACTTGTACCAATAATAATTCAAATCTCCTGAACTTGTGCATACCTGAAAGCGCCACTACTTCAGAATATAAACAATTAGCTACTTACCTTCTATTTGAGAACTTTGTCCGACTTCCAACGCATTAATGTCTCTCATGTTTTGCAACCACACTCGGACGTTTCTGTTGAATGAAACCAAACGGTCACTCTTGCTGCTCTCGGGATCGCTGCCCTCTTCAGTATGGGTGGTAGCCGCTGTCTCTGGCATCCCACATGATGTTGTTTCATGTTCAGCTAGAAGACAATGTAATTCTGAATTGAAACCTTCATAATACACTGTTTGCTAAGTATGAAGAGGATAAATAGGTACTGTCCGGCCGAATGGTTATGTTGCATCCCGGTTTGCACCACTCGTTTCTCCTGTCCTCTCTGAAAGGGCTAGTGCCTGAGTTGTTAGGCTCTTCTCTGTAAATATTTTCTGTACGGGACTGGAAGTTTGTAAAGCATTATACAGCTGTTTAAAGTAATTTAAAAAAAAAGGCCCTCATAAGTAAGTAAATGTCATGTGATTTCCCCAGTTTTGACGACCATGTGACAACCACTCGGATGGACAATAGCATGACGACATGTACGTCACCAAACTGTTAACAGTAAGTGAATGATAAAAGTAAAGTCTGAAAAGAAATCAAAAGATGAAGCACATAGCTACGGTTACTTCTAATATAGTTATAACCTCAAAGAAAAATAAATTCAGGGGGCTGAAATAAAGGAAGTTTAGATTTAATTAAAATTGAAGTCAATTTATCCATATTATTTTATTTACAGATGGCTCCTAAATGTTGTATGCCTGTGTGTAGCAGTAATTACCGGTATCAGAGTGCTCGATTGATCGAGTAGGCCATGATATTTATATAATACTTTTCATTGTCGATCAAGAAATAATTCTGTTTTTATTGAAATAACATTCACTGTTTGTAGGTACTGATTTTCAATTCTCTACTTTATTCTGTACTAGCCGTACCCGTGCGCTCCGCTGCACCCGTTAGAAATAAATATAAAGTAATTACATAATTAAAATAGGACATTTGATCCAGGGAATATTCGTGTTTGATAGAAGGATAAATCGTTTAATATGTTACTTAATTTAAATTATATTTAAATAATTAAAATGGAATCATTTTGGTCCACACAGCACTCATTTGGTGCAATGACAATTCCTTTAACATGTTTCTTAATTTTTATTACATGCATCCATAGTTCAATGAACATTGACATCATTTACATTTAATGTGTATACTTTATTTTACTTGTTATATGTTTCCATTGAATTATGATAATAACTTAATTTTAACAATTGTTTTCTACGTATTCAGTAAATGGCGCTTGGCCCACTATGGTTCTGAACCCTTCAAATAACTTAAATTATATTATATTATATTATATTATATTATATTATATTATATTATATTATATTATATAAAAAGTGTGTTGATAACGGATCTACCCCGATAAGTAAGTTTTCAATTTGTTATGGGGGCTCTTGAATCTCAGGAGGAACAAATTTTATTTTACAATAGGGCAACATAATCTGCTTGGCTCATTACCCAAATTTTTTACATTGCATTTAATGCATATGTATTTTATGTATTTAGCTCGATTCAATTGAGCATAGTTAAAATTTGAATTATAAAATAATGAAATGCTAAGCTAACGTATTATTACTGAATACTAAATCAATACACTCTCGTTGGTCGTTAATTCTCTGAGATAAACATTATTTTAAGAAATACAGGAAACGAATACACAGAATAGCCTAACAAATTTTCTGTGCATAAGAAGCTATTTTAATCTTACCTGTCCTCAATTCACTCAGAAGTTACTGTAATAACATTATAGCATTATGTCCATCTAGAGAAACTATACTTTCCAATGGTGAAATAATAATTAATTATACAAATCGGTTAATTTAGCTTCCGATATTACTTCATACGAACACAGAAACATTTTCTGTAGGCTATGATTCATAGTTTTCTATTGTTGTTGACCAAGGCCCCTTATAGACGAAGTCATTTGTTTATTTCATTACACGGCCTTAGATGGCAGTTATTTTAATTTTAAAACTCATTTATCTCATTAAATATCAGTCCTATCAAAATTTTTCAAAGAATAAAACTTATCGGAAATGATTTTTAAAGAAATTTTTGTTATGTAACATTTTTCATAATAATCAATAATAAGCGAGATATTTCGATTTATTTAATTCAGGCCCCCTTATGACCCCCCTTTTAAATAATGTATTTTGAATTCCATATAGCCTATAATCTAAGTTATAACGAACTTAATTTATATTCCAATTTTCATCGAAATCCGTTCAGCCATTATCGCGTGAAAAGGTAACAAACATACAGACAGACATACAAACAAAAATTTCAAAAAAGCGATTTTCGGTTTCAGGGTGGTTAATTATATATGTTAGGACCAATTATTTTTGGAAAATCGAAAATTACCAGAAAAATTTCGGCTACAGATTTATTATTAGTATAGATATGCTGACTTATTTGTTCACTTTAATATGACTTAATCCATCAAGAAAGTTACATTTTAAAATTTGCTATTGTGGACTTGTTTATTTCTAATGGTTGTCATGGACTTTTATATAATATATTTCCGTCTATGAATTGTGTTATCTTCTACTGGTTTGCAATCAAGAGGATCTAAGTGTATTTGTGAATATAATATAACCTTTTTATTTATTTATTTTTTCTACGTTCGATGCTGACTATCCAAATTTTTCCTACACTTTAGTGGTTATATTACTTATTCACATTATGAACGTTTCTTCATGTACTAGTGCAACTGCCATATGTCCAGTTTGTAAAAAAAGTCTGCAAATTTTCTGTTGGTGTCAATATTCATATCGGTAAAACTCATTCGCAACAATGACGGGACAAAATCGTGAGTCAATATTATTCTCCTTCTTCTTCTACTTCTTCCAATGATCTAGTTTCGGACAATCATATTTCTAATACTAATATTAATGTTCCTCTGCTGGTACTGGCAAGCACTTCACCTGAGCAAGATAATAATAATAATTGTAATATTTTCGATGCAGTGCCTCACAATAGTCATAATGACAATCCGATCCAGCTATGGGAAGACCGTATTTCACAAATTCTGTCTGACAGAAATACTGATGATCTGGAACTATTAACGAAAGATTTATTTAAATTTTTTCTTGATGAAATCACTGAATTGCCTGGCCCTCAACATCCAGCTATACGACATTACAAAAATCGCAAATTAAACGCTCAATATAAGTATAATTTTCAGTCATCTAATAAACCTGTGAGAAAATCTTTTTGAAAGAGGGAAGTAAATAGAAAAAAATACGTGTATGAGTTGGCGCAGTATAATTTTTATAATCAAAGAAGGAAAATAGGCAGACAAATTTTGCGAAAATCAAGCAAACAACAATGCTGCAAAATTCATCTTAATGTTATTTCTGATCATTTTGAAGATGTATTTTGTTCGAAAAATAATGTTTCACCACTGTCCAATTTCGATCCTAATAGTGATTTACCTGACAACATTACCGTTACTGAAGAAGAGATTCATAAGGCTCTTTATGGCATTAAGATTGACACGTCCCACAGCCTGGATCGCGTTACTGTTCGCGTATTAAGGCATCTCAAAACAACGAAATTCCTAACCTTATTTACCAATGCAATGCTACACTTTCCTTTTATGTCTTCTCCTCTGAAACAAGCTCGGACAGTTTTAATTTATAAGGGCGGTGATGAAAAAAATATAAAAAACTGGAGACCGATAACCATATTTCCTGCCTTGCGAAGAATTATTGAAAGAGTGTTGGATTCAAAATTAAGAAGTTATATTGCATTAAATCAATATCAGCGAGGATTTATGGCTCTGCCTGGCACGCATATAAATTCTTGAATTGTTAATGGTTGTCTTCAATCAGCAAAAAAAATTAAAAAAAAATTGCTGTATTGTATTTGTTGATGTATCTAAGGCTTTCGACTCCATCGGACATGAACATATAAGAAGAGCCCTCAAGCATGCATGCATTCCACGGAATCTCTACAATTTAATTTCTTCTTCGTTATCAGCAAATACTATTCAAATTGAATCAAATTTTTAAAAAACAAAACCTATAGCCTTAAATTGTGGCGTAGCACAGGATTCTCCGTTATCACCCATATTATTTAATTTGACAATCAATCATGTGATGCAAAATCTGACAGATTATGATATTTCTACTAAACTTGGCTATTCTTTATCAGATCAACTACCTCGTTTGTCTGCGCTAGCCTTCGCTTATGACCTTGCTTTAATTGGTAGCACTAAAGCAAATGCTGCATCGTTTGTTGATTTAGCTGAAAATAGCTTAACTGAAATTGGTCTTCACATAAATCCAGCTAAAAGCAAGGCAATAGTTTTACAAAAGGGCAAGCTCTGTGCAGATGACATTATCTCTCTACAAGGGTCTGTTATTTCTTCATTGCATGATAAAAATGAGCATATCCGATATCTCGGAATGATTTCACAGACAAAATCTCCTTTAATAAAAGCAAGACTATCAAAAACTTATCTTCAGACTTGGATGGACTTGTCCGAACAAAATTATTAAAATCAGACCAAAAATTAAAAATCATAAACGAATATATATGGCCTGGTTTGATTTGCTTTCTACAATGTGCTCCATTACCTCAGTTATCAGATACATTCTTACGAGATCTTGACAAAATTATTATAAGTGCTGTGAAGGAAATTATGATGCTGCCCGATGATACGCCAAATTCAATGTTATACGCAAATAAAAAAGTCCGAGGTTTGGGAATTCTTTGTGCAGAGTGGGAGGCCAGCATTCAACATTATAACATCTGTAATCGTCTTCTCCGTATTAATGACATGCATCTTAACTTTGTAAGGAACCTGCACCGTGAACAGCAATTGAGTATACATAGACTAAACATCAATAAGTCTTCTATTGCTCCCAACACTAAAGGTCGACAATTGAGAGAGATCTTGTGGAACAGAAGTTTTGAATCATGGTGTAAATTACCTCATAAGGGCAAAGGTGTTATCCTGTATTCTGAGTGCCCCAAGGCAAATTCCTGGATGTCATCAAAAGCAAATTTATCAATTTCAGAATACATTAATGCAATTAAAATGTCCAGCAATCTATCTGCGGTTAGATCTGTGCCCAGCAGAAGTTTCAACACAACCCGTTGTCACCATCCCAGCTGCAACGAGATGGAAACTCTTGGTCACGTGTTGGGATTCTGTCGAAAAACGGAGCTGCTGCGCAACAATCGACACCATAAGGCCAGGACCGGTATTGCTGATGTCCTCAAGCGTCGCGGATGGGAGGTACACAAGGAGGTCCACTGCGTTTCATCCTTAGATGTAGATATTGTAGCCATCCACAGGATCTAAGGTATTAGTCCTTGATCCTACAATCCGGTTCGAGAGGGATGCCCTGCAGGCACAACATGTTGATGAGGAGAAGAAATCCATTTATGAGTCCTGCATCCCTTATCTAAGTGAGAAATATAACATTCTCACTAGTCAGTGGAGTGTTTCTGGTCTTTTGTTTGGTGCACATGGCACACTCCCTAAATTCACATGTGATATTCTAAAAGCACTTGGACTCCGATTTTTTGAAATTCAAAAAATTTTGTTGAATATTCTTAAGGATTCAATCCAAATATTACATTACCATTTATATTTTGGCCATTGATGATTGTGTTGCATTTCTCTTAATTTTTTACTAAGCAATTCCTGTCTTTCTAAATTATTCTGTAGTGCTTTTATTCTGGATCTTTATGGTCACCCTCATTGAGGGCAGATTATTTTCTTTAAATATTTATATAATGAGTGTTATGTATGTATGTATTTATTAACACTGCAATTGGGTATGCACCCGGTGGCAGTGATATGTAGGGGAAGGTGTTGTACCTTGGGTCATTTTTACATTTAATTTCTATTTTTACCATATTATGATTATTAGGTTGTCCAAATTATAAAATAAGATGAAGCTACCCTTTGAGATATCATTGGTAATCTTTATTTACGAATTTAATTACTCTGATAATTTTTATATTCAATTAAATGTATACTAGTATAATGGACCAAGGTACAACATGAGGTTGTACCTTGGGTCACCCGATGTTGTACCTTGGGTCACATTATAAATTTAGCCTACAAGAAAAGAAACAAGAATACAAATTGTGGATAAACATAAATATGAATGCAAAGTGTACATATTATCTAAAAATCACAAAACTTCTGGAATATAATAGGAAACAAATTAAAGATACAATTCCTTTGCAACATGTTCATGCAATAATGCATTTTAAGCATATAACAAATACAAAATCGATCTACTTAACATCATAACTACTGAAATCAACTGCAATTGTAGTTGAGAAGTTTGTCTCTTAGATTAACCTTATTGGTAGGGAGGTGGTAGCCTCATGACTAAGCCACATGTCGCCAGCTTTTTTCTCAATTTTCCAGTTCTCTGGAATAGCCAAATTATTTTCATATCCATACTGATATGCAAGTTTCAGAACTTCATTTCTATTTAGACCGTAATGTAGCTTTGCTGCCTGTTTCAAATACTCTACTAATTCAATCTCTTGTGGCAAAGTAAACACTTTCTTCACATCATTGTTAGCTCTGTACACAAACTCATTTTCATTAGAATCCTGCATATTTTTTAAGTGCCTAGACAACGTAGTTTTCGAAATATTAAAATGTTTGGCCGCAGTTCGCACTTTAGTTCCATTTGTTAACACATCCTTTATAGCCATGCGAAGTGCTTCTATACTCATATCTACCTTTTCCCGCTTTTTTCCATGCTTGCTTCTTGGCATGGTTCTGTAAAAATAAAAGTATGACGATATAATATTTCCAACATACTGAGCAATAAACTATATTAAATTAACTTATAATTTATAATGATTTGTACACTTCTGCTCATCATCAGTTCAATGTTGTACCTTGGGTCGACCCAAGGTACAACACTTCAAGTGGACCGAGGTACAACTACTGCTCATTGTGAACTGAACATCATGTTTCAAAAGTTAGGTTATATTCTTACAATAACCTAATATACCATTCGAACAAGAAAGAAACAAAGATCTTACCTTACTATTGGAAATGTCTTGAATTATAACACAGCCCCGTAAAAAAAATAAAGAACACACTACAAAGAAAATACTTTCTGAGATCAAAAACAAATTTCTTCACAAAGAAAGCAAACCACTGTATCTGAAGATCACCAAAGCTTTGTGAGAGGACTCTTGTGTACAAAATGTAACTTGATTGTAATACTTCATTTTTCAAAACACAAATGGCAGAGAAATGATGAATGACCCAAGGTACAACTGACCCAAGGTACAACACCTTCCCCTACAATTATGTAGGGTGAAGAAAAAATATAAAATAAATTAAAATTGTAATAGAAACGAAGTCCAAAATATTATTTTGTACATCAAAACAGTTCAGTTTGTAACATGACACACACAATTAACATATTAGGATATTGTGATTGCTAAAAAGTAAATAAGCTACTGTCCTCTAAATAGGGCACTGGGATATAATGGGAACCTGCTTATACCTTTGGATCAACGATTGAGAACCGGAAACACCCCCTTCCACGACTGGAGTTCCATGATACTGACGTAATATACAAACAAATCACTTTACTAGGTATAGGAGGGAAGAAAAGTAGTTCATTTAAGTAAACTAGGAAATATCACGCTTTTGAGTTCGATAATTTTCATTAGGCTTTTGTTTAATCAAAATACAGTACAGTATTAACAGTGAGTGTTTTTATTCAGGAACTGAGCTGTCCATGCGGACATATTCATTATGCAGTGTATATTATACTATCTACAGCACATCAGCGTACACTATAGAGAATGAAGTTAAATTGAAAAATAATCATAATATGGATATTTAAACACATTTTTGAAAATGGTGGCCGTTCATTTCGATACAGGCTTCAGTTCTAATGTGCATATTATCGCACTATAGACTATTGTACGTAATTCCAATTACCAGGTTCGTATTTCGTATCAGTAACTCATGTTGAAATAATTCTGTACCTACTCTATAAAAGAGTACCTTACGTACTGTAAATTCAATCTTCACGTCTGAGCGATGCGGAAAGATAAAATTACTCAGACATGCTATCTACTGTCCGTCCAAGTGGTTATGTCGCAGGGTCGTAGATTACTTAACGAGGCCCTTTTATTTAAGTTATTTTAAACAATTGTATGGGTATAATATTACATAGGCGTTCAATTCCTAACAGAAATTAATGTTCTCAGAAAAGAGCTAAGACAGCCCAGCCTAGCCTTTACAGAGAGGCGAATAGAAGCAGATGGGAGAAACCGGGATGCGATGTAGGCAAATGGACGACAGTATCTGTGCGAAAATGATTAAATATTGAAAGCTCTTTCGCCACTGGAAAACGCGAACATATTTTTGGAACGTACTGTTTACTATGACTGCGAGACTACTATGACTGTATTTGCGGTCTTGGATCTGTGTGGAAGACGGTTGAACTTCATTAGTAGAAGGGGTGGGAGTGAAGTACATTCAAAAACTTAGGTACAATAAAAATTGAAGTAAAAATAAAATGATTTCCCTGTACAATAGTTTGTCTTCTGTAACATAATACGGAATAGAAATTAAAGATTAACTAATCAATGAAATGTAACATTCCTTCCTTCTTTATCTTTACATCCGTGTGCATTGCTACAATTAAAAGCAGCACTCAAACGAACATACTTATTCAGCTCAACCAAACAAATGGCCGCCCGTCGGCTGTTCAATTTGGGAGCATAACATATCGCCAGTGAGTGGTCTAGCGGTTATTTAGTAAGTCTTTGCACAATAACGAGCACGGTGATTGTGAGAAAAAGCATGACAATATATCACGGAGGAGCAAGGTGAAGTGCTGTTCTCGCATGAGCAGACACTGCTAGCCGTGCTGAATTGAGAATTAGCACATTGGAAACGTTTGAGAGTAAGGATGGATTCCATTGAGTCTATAACACTACACTAAATTATAAAAAATAGTGAACTATTTATTATAAGTAGAATTTGTATTGTGTGAGAGGTGTTCTAAATACCATTTCGACGATAATTTTATGGTGTGCTGCAGCACGTTAGCACGTAGGGAGACACCGCCACCGGTAGACGTAGATTTCCATGTTGGCGGTCATTCAAATTTAATTCAGCCTCACCGCCTGCGAAGGTAGACTGCCAGCAGTACTTGTACAGACCTCAATGAGCGGTGGTTCTGAGCTCGTTTCCTGGAAATACAAAGTTAAAAGAACCATTAAAAACTATTGTAATTAGGTAGGATTTTGAAGACAAGTTACCATTGTTTTCTTACTTTCTACGACACAGCGTTTCAGCAGGGAAACTTTACAAATTAAACTTAGGGAGCCCACAAAGGAATCGTACCCGGAACCTCATGTTTAGAAATTACTGCGATACAGTAAAACGGAACCATTTCTTTAAGATTTTGTACTGCGTTGTCGAAAAACAAGACATTAGATTGTTTTTAATTTGGCAATTTGGTTGTTTTTCAGCATTTAATATTTGATTCATGCAAAATTCCTTGAGTTCATTGAACGATTGGAAAATTGTTTCACTCAAATTTTGTTGTCCTAAAAATTAGCACTTTCATTGCTGGATGCAGCAGGTATAACAATGGACACCTGCTTTCTTTCTGAATCCTTTCTGGTTCGCACAATATTGAGCTGATTTTTATAATTTTGGAATTGGCCTCATTGAATTTTACTTCGAATTATCAAAAATATATGGAATAACAGACAACGTTTTAATATTGCGTTGTATAGGAATGTCAAGAGACCGCGCGAAATGCTTAAATTATTCACGACTTCGAATGAGACAAATACGACTGTACCTGTAAAACTTTTCACAAAATAATTACTTTGTTTATATCTGTTGAATTTCAGTTCATACCGTTGTGAAATAATTGTACATGAGAAGTTTTTTATTCACTTTTAATTATATTTTCCCAGTGTGAAAGATTGTTTCTATTGATAGATAATATCATCTTTTTAATCATTGAATGTTACTTGTTTAATGTAACAAAACTATTAAATAAGAACACATTATTATCCACATTGTCACCTAGGCTATTCAAGAAGTGCTGGGATTATTACACCGATGTTCCTGTTGTATTGGTCTGTATTTATATCTAGTAAAGAACACGTAGGCTTGCTCAGGTCCCTCTTCGTCTGATTCTTTAGTTTGGATTTCGCCTAACTTTTCCCCAACTATAAGACGAATGACTGGTAATTGCATGGCGAGCCATGGAACTTACCTCACTAAGTATCGTATCACTATCAGCTATTCCACATACACTAAATAACTTCGCAGTTGATAACTGTTTAAGAAGGGAACATCTATTGTCTTTTTAAGAGACGATTCCCTCTTTTCTATCAGTTAAGGGGTTAGGTACAGCTTACAGCAATAAAATTTTGCAAATATTAAAAAAAAATGTTTCCCCATTACTCTATCTTGTAGATAATGAAAATTAGTAGGTGTAAAACACTGTCCTTCTGCTATATTTAATAAAATATATTTTTGTTATTTCAAAAAATTATTTAACATTTTTTTTTCAAACTTTAGTTCACTGTGCAGACGAATCCTGGGCATAGTGTAACTGGAAAAGTATCCACCATATCATTACTTTGGGCTAACATTTCTAAAAAATAATTACTTTTTAGACAATCATTTCCTAATGACAACTTTTCGATCCTCATTTTAATATCGAAAGTCGTTCATTTCCGCATCCATAAATTAACGTGCTTAAAAGTAAATTTCCGTGCCTGAAAGTACTTTTAAACACGCTAATTAGAAATACTAAAAGCATAAATTCCTACTATTTATTTATTATAAAAATATTCACAACACAATTATTTGAATTGGTAATTACAACATTTGGAGATATGATACCTACATTATTCTCTTTTGAATCACTCATTTTCGTTCTATATTAAGTATTAAATTACATAATTCTGATTGTTGTCTTATACAGTGTAATTGTCCGGTCCGATTATTAGAGAGTCCTCTGAAGTTAAATATTTAGGCATAATTTTCGATAATCATTTAAAATGGAACCAACACATTAATTACCTTTGTAATAAATTACGCAAAATAGTATATTATTTTGTTTTATTGAGGAATTACTTGTCAATAAGTTTATTACGCACAATATATTTAACTTTATTTCAATCGGTAATTATGTATGGAATTATAGGATGGGTAGCTCATTTAAATCCAATTTTAATCCACTTTATTTATTACAGAAGAAAATAATTAAAATATGTCTTCATAAACCTATTGATTTTCCATCTCAAAATTTGTTTTTAAACTTTAATGTACTTAACGTAAGACAAATTTATTATATTGTATTAATAAAATTCATACATAAAAATCGAAATAATTTTGAATTGTATTCTCATAGTTTTGAAACAAAAGGTATGAATTCTTTAAGATTGTTTGAACCGAAATGCAACACTGTTACAGTATTTAATCATAGTAGTAATTTAGGCCCAAGAATATATAACAAATTTATATTTAAATATCCTAATCCTGTCAATTCTAATAGTTCTAGTATTAAATTTAATAAGTTATGTATGGATTTTATAAAAATTGAAAAATTGTAAATTTAAATTTATATACTTTATTGCATAGTAGACATACGACAAATTGTATTGTATTAATTTCAATTCAGGAATCCGCCCCTGACCACGAGTTCTCCTCTTTCAGGGGCGAGCTAAAGTTTTTTTTGTATATATTATATATTATGTTATAATTATTAGCAAAATAATAAATAAATTAAATAAATAAATAAATAAATAAATATTACAAATTACGTGACAAGCAGAAAACAACTTCCTAATAACCAGCAAACAATCACGATGGTCTACTACGAATACATACCCGAAGGCCGTGAAATCTCTCTCTTTCCATGCGAATGTAATACTCTTTCGTTTTTAACATCAGAAGTTCGCTATTGCGAGAGAACCAATCAATAATTTTATTCTCTTTCAAATATAAATACATCAGGGATTCTCGAGAGACTGTCTATAAAATCTTGTATGAAACACATGCGAAACTAGCGTTTTAAGCACTTGCCGTGTTGTCCACCTCCCCTTCGTGTAGGTGAACAATCTTCTTTTCTCGTGCTTAAAACGTTCTCATTTCGCAATTTGTTGCATAAAAAGCAATTTTAATGTACCGAAGTACATGTGATATTTCCATGCAGATATTCTGCGTCATCATATGATGAAAGAGTAATGGAACGGAGAAAAATTCTCTCCGGCGCCGGGATTTAAACCCGAGTTTTCAGCTCTACGTGCTATGTGATTTAAGACGGCGCTTATTCCGTCGGATCCCGGCCAACTAGTCACTCATAACGAGTGCACCTCAGCACATGTGAACAGGTTATTTGGGAAACCCCTCATGTCCATTTTTTTTTCAAAATTGAGATACGTATCATATAATATCTTTAGGGGTCAATACGTCGTTTTATGAAGAAACCCCTCAAGTTTAGTCATTCTTGTAGCATACAGAGCCTGTTGAAAAATGCATATATTTGAGAAACCCTCAAGTACTGGACATGAGGGTTTTCTCAATTACATCACTTTCTATGATTTTGGAATAGCTTTGAAAATGTTTAATATTTATATGTTGGTAATGTTAAAAAGTCTCGGGAGGAAATTAAACACAGAATAAATACGGGGAAATGTCTGGTATTCGGTTGAGAAAATTTTGTCGTCCAGTCTGCTTTCAAAAAACCTGAAAGTTAGTATTTATAACACACACAGACACATTACCGGTTGTTCTTTATGGTTGTGAAACTTAGACTGTCACTTTGAGAGAGAAACAGAGGTTAAAGATGTTTGAGAATAAGGTGCTTAGGAAAATATCTGGGGTTAAGAGGGATGAAATTACAGGAATTTGGAGAAAGTTACATAACGCAGAACTGCACGCATTGTATTCTTCACCTGACATAATTAGGAACATTAAATCCAGACGTTTGAGATGGACAGGGTATGTAGCAGTATGGACGAAGCTAGAATTGCATATAGAGTGTTAGTTGGGAGACCGGAGGGAAAAAGACCTTTAGGGAGGCCGAGATGTAGACGGGAGGATAAGATTAAAATGGATTTGAGGGTGGTGGGATATGATAGTAGACACTGGAATAATCTTGCTCAGGATAGGGACTGATAGCGGGCTTATATAAGGACAACAATGAACCTCCGGGTTCCTTAAAAGCCATAAGTAAGGAAATAATGTTAAAAAGTTGTATATTTATATGTTGGTAGCATTAGTATGATTTGATATAACTGGACAGTGCTGTGTATGTGACTTTACCTAAGGATGATTAATAGAAAATTCTTATCAACCAACTTTTTTCACAGTATTATTGACTCATACCAATAATTATTTTTGTAGACATCAAAATATATGGTGTGGCAGTGGGATATGTCGATTTTTAGAGCCCTGTTGTGGGGCACTCGGGAAAAATTTAAAGGGAACACATTTACTGAAAGTAATCCAGTACAATGCAATTTAATAATGTTTGATTACTTTTTAAAAATTACATTCCATAAGTAGCCTCCACGGCAACGAATGCATTCCTACAATCTGCTATGAAAGTTCTGCACAACTCGCCACAAAAACAGGTTGGGTAGCACTAATTTCGTTCCTTATGTTTTGTTTCAGTTGGATGATGGTGCGAGGCTTGTTTCGATACACCCTACTTTTGAGATAACACCGTAGGAAGTAATCAGCACACACTGCTCATGGTTCAATGAACTGACTGAGAAATATGTTTCCAGGACGAATAATGTCACGATTTGAAGACATTGTCTGGCCGCCAAGATCTCCAGACCTGACTGCAGCTGATTACTTCCTATGGGGTTATCTCAAAAGTAGGGTGTATCGCAACAAGCCTCGCACCATCATCCAGCTGAAACAAAACATAAAGAACGAAATTAGTGCCACCGAATCCGTTTTGTTGGGGCGAGTTATGCAGAACTTTCATTGCAGATTACAAGAATGTATTCGTTGCCGTTGAGGCTACTTCGAAATGTAATTTTTTAAAAGTAATCAAACATTAATAAATTGCATTGTACTAGATTACTTCAGTATATGTTTTTCCTTTCAATTCGTCCTGAGTGTCCCACAACGGGGCTATAAAAACCATCATATTCCACTGCCACACCCTATACAATACGTGTATTAATACTTTACAACAATACAATACTTTCTATCGCATTCTGCTTCATTAACAATGACATAATTTCCCACATTTAAACTTTTATTTGAGAAAGCCCTCGTGTCCCAAATATTTAAATAATTTTCCTGAGGAACTGACATGTGTTAAAACCTCAATTTTGAACTTGAAACATGTAGTTACAACGTAAAATTAAGGGAAAAATATATATTTTCATAAAATTATTTTCATATGGGAAATATTTAGTTTTTTATCTCTCCTGAAAATTTTATGATTTTGGACATGAGGGGTTTCTCAAATAACGTGTTCATGTGTGGACTTCAGTCCTTCGTTCATAGACACCTATGACGTAGTGCAGAGGGCGGCCACTAGAGGGAACCCAAGAATTGGAACTTAAACTGAGACGATTCTGTCCGGCGGCGGGATGGGTATCCTGTGTGACTTAGTGGATAAAGCATCAGCACGTAGAGCTGAAAATCCGGGTTCAAATCCCGGCACCGGAGAGAATTTTTCTCCGTTCCATTACTCTTTCATCGTATGATATTATTATTATTATTATTTCTGATACCATTACCTTTTAAACACATTCACAAATATGCATTTTGTAAACAAGTCTACATTACACTTTTCATTGGCAATAAATAATTTTGCATAATGTTGTTACATTTACGGTATAAGAGTAACTATTTTAACACTTTTGTTAATAGTAAATCAGTTTAAGTAGTGGTTATTTTGCAACGCTGTTACAACATGCGTACTCACCTTAGAGCTGAGCACCGCGGGGACAGGGTGTAAGGGCAGTCTCTTCGTGACTTCCATAAGTGCAGCAGGGAAGAGTGTTTCCGTCTGTTGGCAAGTGCTACTGAATTTACTGCGATGTAGCAATTTTTTCTGGAAATAAAATCGATTTCTTATTAAATAAAAAGAACAAATGGCGAAGGAATATTCTGTTCCTTCTACCTTAAGGATTTAGTGTGTGAAGTTACAGTTATTGAACACTCTACACATTTTCTTACCACCTTTTACAGTTGAGATGCAGCTCTTTGCTTGTTTCATTTTCTATGAACTGAAACAACCCAGAACTCACCACGAGGAGGTGGCTGCATGTCGAGTTCCGCCCTGCCCAACCCAACCTCCCTTCCATATATGGGCAGTGCGTTATTCTTTGTCAATTTCAAATAATCTTCATTCTCTTCCACTTGAATCAATATTTAGGTTTCCAATTCATATCCTTTCTCAACTTATAAAAGTTAGATTATTAAGATACTCCAGTACAATATAATCAATCAATGCATGTCAGTGCAACGAAATATATGAAGAAATGCTTGATGTCATTCTTTTTGTCTGACGTAGACTATACATTTTTTTTTTCTTTTGTAGGACGCTGCATATAGGTCTAGATGTATATACGATAGCAAAAATGTAAGACAACTTTCGGTACGATGGATGAATCGCTCATAGATAAGTTATACTAAATAAATATATTTGTACTTTTTAAACTGTTTTGCTAAAGAAGCAAGCACGAGTCTTGAGAAAAGTGGAAATATAATGTAAGAGGAATTGAAAAAAAAAAAACATGGTTATGGTGTTAGCGCTGTGGGTACTACTATAGCCTATATACAAAGTTAAATTTTCCGCGGTCTCGTGAGCGAGTGTGCATAAAGATCGCGTTGTGTGCATTAATTATTTTCTCTACTGTTCTTAGTTTTGCATTAATTATTAAGACTATTTTAAATAATTAAGAGTAATATTTGTTCATAAAATCAGTGTGCTTTAGGGACTTGGGCTCTTTATAAACAAATTTGTCCGCGTAAAGAAGTGTTTCTTACATGATTCACATTAAAAACTATTTTCATAGTTGCATGTCACAACAAAGACTCGTCAATCGCAAATATTTCCATGCAGAAACAAAATGTGCAAAAAAAAAATAAAAAAAAATCAGTCTCTCCACAACGATGTTACTGATAAATTCGATGCCATGAACAGAAGGATTCAACTTGTCTTCAAAATATTGGTATAATTATTTATTACCGTTAATTTATATTATTATTATTATTATTATTATTATTATTATTATTATTATTATTATTATTATTATTATTGTCATCACCATCAATGTCACGTATTTTAAATATACCGCTATTTAATATACATAAGCCTATACATGTTTTTTGTTATAAAATTAGAAGTCGACCTAACACTGCGTAACGATCCTTCTACGTCACGAGCCGCCACTTTGCGCTTCGGAAAATCTAAATAGATGATGCAAAAGGCCTGATAGCTTATTTTCTCTGATAGCCAGGCTACACAGGGTGTGCTAAGTGCGCATCTGAATGAGAAGGTGATAATACCGGTGAAATGAGTCCGGAGTCCAGCATTGAAAATTACCCAGCATTTGATCATATTCGCTTGAGGGAAAACCCCGGAAAAAACCTCAATCAGGTAACTTGCGCCGACCGGCAATCGAACCCGGGCCACCTGATTTCACGACCTGACGCACTAACCGTTACTCCACCGGTGTGGACGCTTTCCTTCATATGCTGGTAATTATTACATTTATATAATATATAATTTTACAGATTTGTTCCGTCTGTCCTAGAGGTGTACATTTTTACTACCGTAATCATTTCTCCTACATTTCAAACATGATGTTTTCGTTTCCTTTTAAAGTATGCTTTAGGTTCTGTGGCATTTCCTATTACATTCTGTTGTCCCTTTTCAGCATTGTTCTTGTTACTGATTCAGATCGTCGTACAGTACAATATCGTCCTCATCATAAAAATATCAGGAGTTATTTTCACAGTCTGTCATATTGAGGCGATGGAGATCTCTTTCCATGCAGTTCTCGCTATTTGGCAATATGAATAGCCTATGGCGACTGCTTGTCTTCTTGTTTTACGACTATCTTCCATCCAGAAGTCACTTGTCCTCTATTTTAGGTCACTTTTTCGTTACACATCATTGCAGTTTAGTCCCACTTCGGTTTTGTGGCACGTTTGATAAAGTCTTGTGAGTTTTGTATTACAGCAGAAGAATCGTAATTTTTGATTGCACACATAAAAATTCGAACAATTTTCCAGTTTTAGATGTTGTAACTTTCTTAAATAACTGAAATGATGCAAATTCTCAAAAACGAGTATTCTGAAGTCTGTTTTTGTATCTAAAATTCCTACTTTGTTGTAGCATAACAGTTGTTGAATATGCAGACAATAGTAAAATTTGTTATTTTAGAAATTACGATTCAATCCTTCATTCTGGTGTTGCAATATCAAAGTATTAAGTTTCTTTGGCTACGGTGTAAGTAAAGAAATTATCGACTGTTTAATATTTCACCGTTGTATATATTGTGAAGTCTATGTCTCTGTTGAGTACAATTTCAATTCTGTTTCCTATTTTAATTTCCGTTATTATGTTCATATATTTCTTCAGTACGTGTTCACAAATAATGTAGTGTGAAAGCAGGCAATCTTGGTAATAAATTATATATGCATCATTCCAATGAACACGATGGGAACATTAAAATTATTTGAAATAAATTCACCATTTTGTGGTTGTTTACAAATGAACTGATCTGAATGCAAATTACCGGTATTGGAACACAGTTCTCATGTTCGACATTTGATAACACATAATTTGATATCAAGCAAACAGTCTTGAAAAATAATTGCATAGCTGTTAGTAGTGAAAACGATGGAGACAGCAAAAATTTGTGAAGTGAGTGCACATATATTCAATAGTTGATCACACATTCAATGAATTGAAAAAAAAAAATTGAAAACAATTCACATATTCAATACTTGCAGACTAATAATCTGATATGAAGGAAATAGCATTGAAAACAAAATACATATCCATTACTAGTTGAACTGATATAAAAGGAAACACATTTTGAAATAAGTTCGCATATTCAGTACTTCTTGAAAAATTTTTCAAAACAGTTCATATATTGATTATTTGCTAGTAATTACTCTGTCTGGAATGAAGCACACATTTGTGAAAACAAATTATTATTTAAACTATTACAAATGCCAAACAAATTTTGAAATAAATTCATATTATCACTACTTGTTAAGAATTAACTGATCTGAAAGAAGATTTTTTTTTAACAGTTCACATAATATTTGCTAACAAATAGTCTGAAGGAAACATTCTTGAAAACAAATTATTAGTTAAATAATCTTATATTATACTCCTAAATGCCAAACAAATTTTGAAATAAATTCACATTATCATGACTAGTTGCAAATTAAATGATTTGATTAAAGTATTTTTCAAAAGAAATCATAGATTCAATAGTGGCTAACAATAATCTGATATGAAGCAACACTTTTGAAATGAAATTCCATAGCCTTTATAATAAGAAGATATACAGATCAAATACTTTTTGTAGTAAATTGATATCTTATCTTATCTTATACTATCTTATCTTATCTTATACTATCTTATCTTATCTTACCTTATACTATCTTATCTTATCTTATACTATCTTATCTAATCTTATCTTATACTATCTTATCTTATAATATCTTATCTTATCTTATCTTATCTAAGCTTACCTTATCTTATCTTATACTCTCTTATCTTATCTTATTCTATCTTATCTTATACTATCTTATCTTATCTTATCTTAACTTATACTATCTTAACTTATCTTATTCTATCTTATCTTATACTATCTTATACTATCTTATCTTATCTTATCCTATCTTATCTTATACTATATTATCTTATCTTATCTTAACATATACTATCTTATCTTATTTTATCTTATATTATCTTATCTTATATTATCTTATCTTATCTTATATTATCTTATACTATCTTATCTTATCTTATCTTATATTATCTTATACTATCTTATCTTATACTATCTTATCTTATACTATCTTATCTTATCTTATACTATCTTATCTTATATTATACTATCTTATTTTATACTATCTTATCTTATCTTATCTTATACTATCTTATCTTATACTACCTTGTCTTATCTTATACTATCTTATCTTATCTTATTCTTATCTTATCTTATACTATCTTATCTTATCTTATACTATCTTATCTTATCTGATCTTATCTTATAGTATGTTATCTTATCTTATACTATCTTATCTTACCGTATCTTATCTTATACTATCTTATCTTAAACTATCTTATCTTATCTAATACTATCTTGTCTTATACTATCTTGTCTTATACTATCTTATCTTATACTATCAAATCTTATACTAACTTATCTTATACTATCATATCTTATACTATCTTATCTTATACTATCTAATCTTATATTATCTTATGTTATCTTATCTTATCTTATACTATCTTATCGTATACTATCTTATCTTATACTATCTTATCATATCTTAGACTATCTTATCTTATACTATCTTATCTTATAGTATCTTATCTTATGCTATCTTATCTTATACTATCTTATTTATATTATCTTATGTTATCTTATCCTATCTTATCTTATACTATCTTATCGTATACTATCTTATCGTATACTATCTTATCTTATACTATCTTATCTTATCTTATACTATATTATCATATCTTATACTATCTTAAGATAAGATATCTTATCATATCTAATCTTATCTTATACTATCTTATCTTATCTTATACTATCTTATCTTATCTTATTGTATGTTAACGTATGTTATCTTATCTTATACTATCTTTACTTATCTCATACTGACTTATCTTATACTATCTTATCTTATTTTATACTATCTTATCTTATCTTATACTATCTTATCTTATCTTATTCTTATCTTATCTTATGTTATCTTATACTATCTTATCGTATCTTATATTATACTATCTTATCCTATCTTATCTTATACTATCTTATCTTATTTTATTCTATCTTATCTTATTTTAACTTATCTTATACTATCTTTTCTTTGTTTATCTTATACCATCTTATCGTACCTTATCTTATCCTATCTTATCTTTTCTTATACCATCTTATCTTAACTTATCATATCTTATACTATCTTATCTTATACTATCTTATCTTATCTTATACTATCTTATCCTATCTTATCTTATACTATCTTATCTTATCTTATCTTTTCCTATCTTATCTCATACTATCTTATCTTATACTATCTTATATTATACTATCTTATCTTATCTTATAGTATCTTACCTTATAGTATCTTATCTTATATTTTCTTATCTTATACTATCTTAACTTATCTTATCGTATCTTATCTTATATTATCTTATCTTATACTATCTTATCTTATACTATCTTATCTTATCTTATACTATGTTATCTTATCTTATACAATCTTATCTTAACTTATACTATCTTATCTTATCTTATCTTATACTATCTTAAGATAAGATATCTTATCTTATCTTATCTTATACTATATTAAGAAAGGATATCTTACCTTATCTTAACTTATCATCTTATATTATCTTACGCTATTCTATCTTATACTATCTTATCTTATACTATCTTAAGATAAGATATCTTATCTTATCTTATACTATCTTATCTTATCTTATCTCTTCTTCTCTTATGCTATCTTATCTAATCTTATCTTATACTATCTTATCTTATCTCATTCTTATCTTATCTTATCTTGTCTTATACTATCATAACTTATCTTATCTTATACTATCTTATCTTATCTTATACTATCTTATCTTATCTTATACTACCTTATCTTATACTATCTTCTCTTATACCATCTTATCTTATATTATCTTATACTATCTTAGCTTATACTATCTTATCTTGTCTTATCTTAGCTTATTTTATCTTAAACTAGCTTATCTTATACTATCTTATCTTATCTTATATTATCTTATCTTATACTATCTTATCTTATACTGTCTTATCTTATACTATCTTATACTAACTTATCTTATCTGATACTATCTTATCTCATACTAACTTATCTTACACTATCTTATCTTATCTTATCTTATCTTATACTATCTTATCTTATCTTTTACTATCCTATCTTATCTTATACTATCTTATCTTATCTTATCTTATAATATCTTATCTTATCATATATTATCTTATACCATCTAAAGATATGTTATATTGTACTATTTTATCTGATACTACCTTATCTTATACTGTCTTATCTTATCTCTTCTTATAGTATCTTATATTATACTATCTTATCTTATCTTATCCTATACTATCTTAAGATAAGATATGTTATGTCATCTTATCTTATCTTATCTTATCTCATCTTATCTTATACTATCTTATCTTATACTATCTTATCTTTTACTATCTTATCTTATTCTATATCATCTTATACTATCCTATCTTATACTATCTTAACTTATAATATCTTATCTTATCTTAAACTATCTTATCTTTTACTGTCTTATCTTATACTATCTTATCTTATTTTAATCTAATACTATCATATCTTATCTTATAATATCTTATACTATCTTATATTATACAATCTTATCTTATCTTATACTATCTTATCTTATA
Source organism: Periplaneta americana (assembly GCF_040183065.1). Taxonomy (NCBI): domain Eukaryota; kingdom Metazoa; phylum Arthropoda; class Insecta; order Blattodea; family Blattidae; genus Periplaneta; species Periplaneta americana. The sequence continues at coordinate 45,057,768 of NC_091122.1, read as the reverse complement.
CTATCTTGGGATAAGATATCTTATCTTATCTTATACTATCTTATCTTACCTTATACTATCCTATCTTATCTTCTACTATCTTATCTTATGTTATAGTATGTTAACTTATCTTATCTTATACTATCTTATCTTTTCTTATACTATCTTATCTTATCCTATCTTATCTTATCTTATTCTTATCTTATTCTATCTTATCTTATACTATCTTATCTTACACTATCTTATCTTATACAATCTTATCTTATCTTATCTTATCTTATACTATCTTATCTTATCTTATCTTATACTATCTTATCATATCTTATTTATATCTTATCTTATCCTATCTTATCTTATCTTAACTTATCTTATACTATATTATCTTATCTTATACTATCTTATCTTATCTCATACTATCTCATCTGATCTTATCTTATACTATCTTAAAATAAGATATCTTACCTTATCTTGTCTTGTCTTGTCTTATCTTAAGATCAGATATCTTATCTTATACTATCTTATCTTATCTTATACTATCCTATCTTATCTTGTACTATCTTTTCTTATACTACCTTATCTTATCTTATCTTATACTATCTTACCTTATCTTGTACTATCTTATCTTATACTATCTTATCTTATCTGATACTATCTTATCTTATCTTATTCTATCTTATGATAAGATATCTTATCTTATAATATCTTATCTTATACTGTCCTATCTTATACTATTTTACCTTATCTTATACTATACTATCTTATCTTAACTTATCTTATTCTTATCTTATCTTTTCCTGTCTTATACTATTTTATCTTAACTTATACCATCTTATCTTATCTTATACTGTCTTATCTTATCTTATGCTATCTTATCTTGTCTTATGCTATCTTATCTTATCTTATACTATCTTATCTTATTTTATCTTATCTTATACTATCTTATCTTACCTTCTCTTATCTTATACTATCTTTTCTTATACTATCTTATCTTATCTTACACTATCTTAATATAATTTATCTTATCTTATACTATCTTATCTTATCCTATACTATCCTATCTCATACAATGTTATCTTATCTAATAGTATCTTATCTTATACTATCTTGTCTTATCTTATACTATCTTATCTAGTCTTATACTATCTTATCTTATCTTGTCCTATCATATATTATCTTATACTATCTTATCTTATCCTATCATATATTATCTTATACTATCTTATCTTGTCTTATCATGTATTATCTTATACTATCTAAAGATATGTTATCTTATCTTATACTATCTTATTTTATCTTATCTTATACTATCTCATCTTATACTATCTTATATTATACTATCTTATCTTACCTCCTCTTATCTTATACTATCTTATCTTATACAATCGTATCTTATCTTATACTATCTTATTTTATCTTATAGTATCTTATCTTATACTATCCTATCTTATACTATCTTATCTTATATTATCTTATCTTATACTATCTTATCTTATTCTATCTTATCTTATACTATCTTATCTTATACTATCTTATTTTATGTAACACTATCTTATCTTATACTATCTTACCTTATCTTATACTATCTTAAGATAAGATATCTTATCTTATACTATCTTATCTTATCTTATTCTATCTTATCTAAACTTATCGTATCTTATCTTATCCTATCTTATACTATCTTATATTATACTGTCTTAGGATAAGATATAATATCTTATCTTATACTATCTTATCTTATACTATCTTACCTTTCTTATACCATCTTATATTATCTTATAGTATCTTAACTCTTCTTATACTATCTTATCTTATCTTAATACTCTCTTATCTTATCTTTTTCTTATCTTATCTTATCTTATACTATCTTATCTTATCTCATACTATCTTGCCTTATCTTATTCTATCTTATCTTATCTTATACTATCTTATACTATCTTATCTTATCTTATCTTATACTATCTTATACTATCTTATATTATTTATGTCTTATCTTATCTTATCTTATACTATCTTATCTGATCTTATCTTATACTATCTTAAAATAACGTATCTTATCTTATCTTGTCTAGTCTTGTCTTGTCTTATCTTAAATTATGATATCTTATCTTATCTTATACTATCTTATCTTATACTATCTTATATTAACTTATACTATCTTATCTTATCTTGTACTATCTTATCTTATCTTGTACTATCTTATCTTATCTAATACTATCTTATCTTATCTTATACTAATCTTATGATAAGATATCTTATCTTATCTTATCTTGTAATATCTTATCTTATACTATTTTATCTTATCTTATACTATCTTATCTTACCTTATTCTTATCTTATCTTTTCTTGTCTTATACTATCTTATCTTATCTTATAATATCTTATCTTATATTATACTGTCTTATGTATTCTTATACTATCTTATCTTATCTTATGCTATCTTATCTTATCTTATCTTACCTTATACTATCTTATCTTATACTATCATATCTTATCTTAGCTTATCTTATCTTACACTATCTTTTCTTATCTTATAATATCTAATCTCATACTATCTTATCTCATCTCATACTATGTTATCTTATACTATCTTATCTTATACTATCTTATCTTATACTATCTTCTCTTATCATATCTTATCTTATACTATCTTAAGATATCTTATCTTATCTAATACTACCTTGTCTTATACTATCTTATCTTATCTGATCTTATCTTATACTAATTTATCTTATACTATCTTATGTTAACTTTAACTACCTTAAGATAAGATATGTCATGTTATCTTACCTTATACTATCTTATCTTATCTTATTTTATCTTATCTTATACTATCTTATCTTACCTTATCTTATCTTATACTATCTTATCTTATACTATCTTATCTTACACTATCTTATCTTATGCTATCTTATCTTATCTTACACTATCTTAAGATAAGATATCTTATCTTATCTTATCTTAACTTATCTTATACTATCCTATCTGATACAATGTTATATTATCTTATAGTATCTTATCTTATCTTATCTTATCTAATCTTACACTATCTTATCTTATCTTGTATCATATATTATCTTATACTATCTTATCTTATCTTGTCTTATCGTATATTATCTTATACTGTCTAAAGATATGTTATCTTATCTTATACTATCTTTTCTTATCTTATACTATCTTATCTTATCTCATGTTATACTATCTTATCTTATCTTATACTATCTTATTTTATCTTATACTATCATGTCTTATCTTATACTATCTTATCTTATCTTATCTTATAGTATCTTATCTTATCTTATACTATCTTATTTTATCATATCTTATCTTATACTATCTTAAGTTATCTTATCTTATCTTATACTATTTTATCTTATACTATCTTATCTTATCTCATCTTATCTTATACTATCTTATCTTATACTATCTTGTCTTATATTATCTTATCTTATACTATCTTATCTTATCTTATTCTTATCTTATCTTATGTTATCTTATACTATCTTATCGTATCTTATATTATACTATCTTATCCTATCTTATCTTATACTATCTTATCTTATTTTATTCTATCTTATCTTATCTTATCTTATACTATCTTATCTTCGTTTACCTTATACTATCTTATCTTATCGTACCTTATCTTATCCTATCTTATCTTATCTTATACCATCTTATCTTATCTTATCATATCTTATACTATCTTATCTTATACTATCTTATCTTATCTTATACTATCTTATCTTATACTATCTTATCTTATCTTTTCCTATCTTATCTCATACCATCTTATCTTATACTATCTTATATTATACTATCTTATCTTATCTTATCTTATCTTATAGTATCTTACCTTATAGTATCTTATCTTATATTTATACTATCTTATCTTATCTTATAGTATCTTATCTTATACTATCTTATCTTATACTATCTTATCTTATCTTATACTATGTTATCTTATCTTATACAATCTTATCTTAAATTATACTATCTTATCTTATCTTATACTATCTTAAGATAAGATATCTTATCTTATCTCATCTTATACTATATTAAGAAAGGATATCTTACCTTATCTTAACTTATCATCTTATCTTATCTTACGCTATACTATCTTATACTATCTTATCTTATACTATCTTAAGATAAGATATCTTATCTTATCTCTTCTTTTCTTATGCTATCTTATCTAATCTTATCTTATACTATCTTATCTTATACTATCTTATTTTATCTCATTCTTATCTTATCTTGTCTTATACTATCAAATGTTATCTTATCTTATACTATCTTATCTTATCTTATACTACCTAATCTTATACTATCTTCTCTTATACCATCTTGTCTTAAATTATCTTATACAATCTTATCTTATACTATCGTATCTTGTCTTATCTTAGCTTATTTTATCTTATACTAGCTTATCTTATACTATCTTATCTTATCTCATATTATCTTATCTTATACTATCTTATCTTATACTGTCTTATCTTATGCTATCTTATCTTATACTATCTTATCTCATACTATCTTATCTTATCTTATCTTATACTATCTTATCTTATCTTATCTTTTACTATCCTATCTTATCTTATACTATCTTATCTTATCTCATCTTATACTATCTTATCTTATCATATATTATCTTATACCATCTAAAGATATCTTATATTGTACTATTTTATCTGATACTACCTTATCTTATACTGTCTTATCTTATCTCTTCTTATAGTATCTTATCTTATACTATCTTATCTTAGCCTATACTATCTTAAGATAAGATATGTTATGTCATCTTATCTTATCTCATCTTACCTTATACTACCTTATCTTATACTATCTTATCTTTTACTATCTTATCTTATCTTATTCTATCTCATCTTATACTATCTTATCTTATACTATCCTATCTTATACTATCTTAACTTATAATATCTTATCTTATCTTAAACTATCTTATCTTTTACTCTCTTATCTTATCTTATGTTATACTATCTTATCTTATTTTATCTAATACTATCTTATCTTATCTTATAATATCTTATCTTATAATATCTTATCTATCTTTTCTTATACTGTCTTATATTATACTATCTTATCTTATCTTATACTATCTTATCTTATCTTATACTATCTTTGGATAAGATATCTTATCTTATCTTATACTATCTTATCTTACCTTATACTATCCTATCTTATCTTCTACTATCTTATCTTAACTTATAGTATGTTAACTTATCTTATCTTATACTATCTTATGTTTTCTTATACTATCTTATCTTATTCTTATCTGATCTTATTCTATCTTATCTTATTCTATCTTATCTTACACTATCTTATCTTATACAATCTTATCTTATCTTATTTATATCTTATCTTATCTTAACTTATCTTATACCATCTTATACTATCTTATCTTATCTTATACTATCTTATCTTATCTCATACTATCTCATCTGATCTTATCTTATACTATCTTAAAATAAGATATCTTACATTATCTTGTCTTGTCTTATCTTATACTATCTTATCTTATACTATCCTATCTTATCTTGTACTATTTTATCTTATACTACCTTATCTTATCTTATACTATCTTATCTTATCTTGTACTATCTTATCTTATACTATCTTATCTTATCTTATACTATCTTATCTTATCTTATACTATCTTATCGTATCTTATCTTATCCTATCTTATACTATCTTATACTATCTTATACTATCTTATACTATTTTATCTTATACTGTCATAGGATAAGATATATTATCTTATCTTATACTATCTTATCTTATACTATCTTACCTTTCTTATACTATCTTATATTATCTTATAGTATCTTAACTTATCTTATACTATCTTATCTTATCTTAATACTCTCTTATCTTATACTATCTTATCTTATCTTACTCTTATCTTATCTTATACTATCTTATATTATCTTATACTATCTTGCCTTATCTTATTCTATATTATCTTATCTTATACTATCTTATACTATCTTATTTATCTTATCTTATACTATCTTATCTTATTTATGTATTATCTTATCTTATACTATCTTATCTTATCTTAGCTTATACTGCCTTATCTAATACTATCTTATCTGATCTTATCTTATACTATCTTAAAATAAGGTATCTTATCTTATCTTGTCTAGTCTTGTCTTGTCTTATCTTAAATTATGATATCTTATGTTATCTTATACTATCTTATCTTATACTATCTTATATTATCTTATACTATCTTATCTTATCTTGTACTATCTTATCTTATACTATCTTATCTTATCTTATACTATCTTATCTTATACTAATCTTATGATAAGATATCTTATGTTATCTTATCTTATCTTGTAATATCTTATCTTATACTATTTTATCTTATCTTATACTATCTTATCTTATCTTATTCTTATCTTATCTTTTCTTGTCTTATACCATCTTATCTTATCTTATAATATCTTATCTTATATTATACTGTCTTATCTATTCTTATACTATCTTATCTTATCTTATGCTATCTTATCTTATCTTATCTTATACTATCTTATCTTATACTATCTTATCTTATCTTACCTTATACTATCTTATCTTATACTATCATATCTTATCTTAGCTTCTCTTATCTTACACTATCTTTTCTTATCTTATACTATCTTATCTCATCTCATACTATGTTATCTTATACTATCTTATCTTATCTTATACTATCTTATCTTATACTATCTTATCTAATCCTATACTATCATATCTTATTTATACTATCTTATCTTATTTTATACTATCTTATCTTATCATATCTTATCTTATACTATCTTAAGATATCTTATCTTATCTAATACTATCTTATCTTATACTATCTTATCTTATCTCATCTTATCTTATACTAATTTATCTTATACTATCTTATCTTAACTTAAACTACCTTAAGATAAGATATCTTATGTTATCTTATCTTATACTATCTTATCTTATCTTATACTATCTTATCTTACCTTATCTTATCTTATCTTATACTATCTTATCTTATACTATCTTATCTTACACTATCTTATCTTATACTATCTTATCTTATCTTACACTATCTTAAGATAAGATATCTTATCTTATCTTATCTTAACTTATACTATCCTATCTGATACAATGTTATATTATCTTATAGTATCTTATCTTATCTTATACTATCTTATCTAATCTTATACTATCTTATCTTATCTTGTCGTATCATATATTATCTTATACTATCTTATCTTATCTTGTCTTATCGTATATTATCTTATACTGTCTAAAGATATGTTATCTTATCTTATACTATCTTATCTTATCTTATACTATCTTATCTTATCTCATCTTATGTTATACTATCTTATCTTATCTTATACTATCTTATCTTATCTTATACTATCATGTCTTATCGTATACTATCTTATCTTATCTTATAGTATCTTATCTTAACTTATACTATCTTATTTTATCATATCTTATCTTATACTATCTTAAGATATCTTATCTTATTTAACTTATACTATCTTATCTTATCTCATCTTATCTTATACTATCTTATCTTATACTATCTTATGTTATCTTATCTTATACTATCTTAAGATAAGATATCTTATGTTATATTATCTTATCTTATCTTATACTATACTATCTTATCTTGTCTTATTTTATCTTATCTTATACTATCTTATCTTACCTTATCTTATCTTATCTTATACTATCTTATCTTATCTTACACTATCTTAAGATAAGATATCTTATCTTATCTTATCTTATACTATCTTATCTTATCTTATACTATCTTATCTTATATAATGTTATCTTATCTTATAGTATCTTATCTTATACTATCTTATCTAATCTTATACTATCTTATCTTATCTTATAGTGTCTGATCTTATCTTATACTATCTTATCTTATCTTATACTATCTTATCTTATCTTATACTATCTTATCTTATACCATGTTATCTTATTTTATCTTATCTTATACTATCATATCTTATCTTATACTACCTTATCTTATCTTATGTTATACTATCTTATCTTCTCTTTTCTTATCTTATCTTATCTTATCTTATACTATCTTATCTTATCTTACACTATCTTAACTTATATTATCTTATCTTATTCTATCTTATCTTACACTATCTTATCTTATACTATCTTATCTTATACTATCTTATCTTATCTTATACTATCTTATCTTATCTTATACTCTCTTATCTTATACTATCGTATCTTATCTTATACTATCTGAAGATAAGATATCTTATCTTATCTTATAATATCTTATCTTATACTATCTTATCTTATCTTATACTATCTTATCTTATCTTATGTTATCTTATCTTATACTATCTTTTCTTATCTCATAGTGTCTAATCTGATTTTATACTATCTTATCTTATCTTATACTATCTTATCTTATCTTATACTATCTTATCCTATCTTATCTTATCTTATACTATCTTATCTTATCTTATCGTATCTTATCTTATATTATCTTATCTTATCTTATCGTATCCTATCTTATCTTATCTTATACCTTCTTATCTTATCATATCTTATACTATCTTATCATATCTTATACTATCTTATCTTATCTTATACTATCTTATCTTATACTATCTTATCTTATCTTATAGGGTCTTATCTTATACTCTCTTATCTTATATTATCTTATCTTGTACTATCTTGTCTTATCTTATACTATCTTATCTTATCTTATACTATCTTATCTTATCTTATACTATCTTAAGGTAAGATATCTTATCTTATCTTATACTATCTTATCTTATACTGTCTTATCTTATTTTATCTTATACTATCTTAAGATAAGATATCTTATCATATCATCTTATCTTATCTTATACTATCTTATCTTATATTATACTATCTTAAGATAATATATCTTAACTTATCTTATACTATCTTATCTTATCTTATACTATCTTATCTTATACTATCTTATCTTATCTTATTCTTATCTTATCTTATCTTGTCTTATACTATCTTATCTTATACTATCTTAACTTATCTTATCTTATACTATCTTATCTTATCTGGGCGAAAATGGTTCCAATTATAAAACCTGGAAAAGAGAACAGTTTGGAACCATCAAAATTCCGACCTATAAGTCTTCTCAATATCGGCGGAAGGATACTAGAAAAAGTACTAGTAAACAGAATAAAACATCATGTATTCTCTCATGATCTGATGAACAGCAATCAGTATGGCTTCACACCAGAAAGAAGCACAATAGATGCTGCAATGGCAGTGAAGGACTTCGTAGAAGAAAGCCTAAAAGCAAGAGAAATTGCAGTCGTCGTAAGCCTAGATGTTAAAGGTGCTTTCGATTCCGCGTGGTAGCCTAGTATCTTATATTCTCTTAAAGAACTCAGATGCCCAAGAAATCTATACAACTTAGTTAAATCCTATTTTAATGAAAGAACTGTAGTAATGACAACCAACAGCGTAAAATTAGAAAGAGAAGCCAGTAAAGGCTGCCCACAAGGATCGTGTATTGGGCCGACTCTGTGGAATATTTTGTATAATTCCTTACTGAACCTTAACTTCATGAAACGAACAAAAGCGGTAGCGTTTGCAGACGATTTAATATTAATAATCAAGGCAGACAATGTAGTTGAAGCAGAAAATTACACGAATATGGAAATCAAAAAAATAGCTACATGGGCTGAAAGAACAAAGATAATCTTCAATGAAGAGAAATCTAAGGTAATGTTAATATCGAGAAGGAAACGAAAAGAAAAAAAAGAAATCAACATTACCTAAATAACAAACGGCTGGAACAAATCACGAAGATGAAATATCTAGGAATAATCCTCGATGACAAGTTTAAATTCAGTGAACATGTAAACTACGCAGTTGAAAGATGTGCTAAATTAATCCATACTTTATCCAGATCAGCCAAAATAACTTGGGGACTGCAACATAAAGCTCTGAAGACGATATATAAGGGAGCCATACTACCTCTCTTGCTATATGGAGCACCAGTATGGGCTGAAGCTATGAAGTACGATTCTAACAAAGCGAAATATACTAGAGTCCAAAGACTAATCAACATAAGGATATCAAAAGCCTTTCGCACAACATCTACCGAAGCTCTGTGTATGCTGTCAGGAATAACTCCCATTACCATAAAAATTGAGGAGGTACTTAAATTATACAACATAATGAAAGGAAGAGTAAAAAACCAAACTTACACCATAGACCGAGAAGTGGAAATCAAAAACTGGCCTCACCCAGCAGACGCTGTCAAGATCAAAGAGGGATCAGAAGATAAGGACTACACCCTTCAAATATTCACGGATGGGAGTAAGAGTGAGTATGGAGTTGGAGCAGGTATCGCCATCTTCGTCAGAACTGAACTCACCAACCAATTAAAATTCAAAATAAATTACAGATGTTCCAACAATCAAGCCGAGCAGGTAGCAATCATTAAAGCACTGGAAGCAATAGAAACAATTGACATCAGGACAACAGACCACGCACAGCAGCAATTCTCACAGACAGCAGAGTAACAATAGACTCCTTAAAGAACAATCACAACCACAAATATCTTATAGAAGAAATCAGGAAGAAAGTCTTAATTTTGGAGAAAGTAAACTGGACGATAGAATTCTTCTGGATCGAGGCCCACGTCGGAACATACGGTAATGAACTTGCGGATCGACTAGCGAAGGCAGCGGCACGAAACAAGGATGCAGCAGTATGTTATGATAAAATACCAAAAAGTATAATTCAAAGTGAAATAGAGGAAGAAGGAAAACTAAAATGGCAGAAAGAATGGGACGACACCACAAAGGCAGCGATAACAAAATCCTACATTCCTAATGCAAAAGAGCGGCTTAAGATGGAATTAAATATTACAGGCATCTTCACGTCAATGGTGACAGGACACGGGATGACTAGAGCCTACCTCCATCGATTCAAGTTACTGGAGAGTGCAACATGTCCGTGTAATAGTGGAGGTCACACTATAGATCACTTGCTGTATGACTGCACAATATTAAGAAAACAAAGGGGAATTCTAAGAAACAGCATCTCGAAGACAGCAAGTTGGCCACCTAACAAATATCAACTTATAAAATTTCATCTTCAACCATTCATTGCCTTCATCAATTCAATAAATTTTTAAAAATTGTAGCAATGCATTTATAACTAGGATACACACATTTATCATTCTATTTTTATACAATTACCAATTTGTTAAAAAAAAAACCAATTGCAATATATTCCAATCATGTATATATACTTTCTTTTCCTTTTATTTACGTTAAGCCATATATATGTATTTGTATTAATTCTCTACCTTCCTTAGGTAATATCAATGTATCCAAATGTATATTTATCGTAGGAAACGGAAAATCTAAAACATGTAGTATTACTCTGTAATGGAGCATGTTGTAAAAAAAAATTTTATCTTATCTTATACTATCTTATCTCATCTTATCTTAGCTTATCTTATCTTATACTATCTTATCTTATCTCATACTATCTTATCTTATACTATCTTATCTTATCTTATACTATCTTATCTTATACTATCTTATCTTATCTTATACTATCTTATCTTATCTTATACTATCCTATCTTATCTTATACTATCTTATCTTATCATATATTATCTTATACTATCTTAAGATATCTTATCTTATATTATACTATCTTATCTTAACTTATACTATCTTATCTTATCTCATCTTATCTTATACTAACTTATCTTATCTTATACTATCTTATCTTATACCATCTTAAGATAAGATATCTTATGTTATCTTATCTTATCTTATCATCTTATCTTATACTATCTTAACATATCTTATACTATCTTATTCTATCTTATCTTATCTTATACTATCTTATCTTGTCTTATCTTATCTTATACTATCTTATCTTATCTTATCTTATACTATCTTATTTTATCTTATAGTATCTTATCTTATCTTATACTATCTTATCTTATCTTATTCTAATCTTATCTTATGCTATCTTATCTTATATTATCTTATACTATCTTATCTTATCTTATCTTATACTATCTTTCTTATCTTATCGTATCTTATCTTATACTATCTTATCTTATCTTATACTATCTAATCTTATCTTATCTTATACTATCTTATCTTATACTATCTTATCTTATACTATCTTATCTTATCTTATATTATCTTATCTTATCTTCTACTATCTTATCTTATACTATCTTATCTTATCTTATACTATCTTATCTTATATTAACTTATCTTATACTATCCTATCTTATCTTATGCTATCTTATCTTATCTTTTACTATCTTATACTATCTTATCTTATCTTATCTTATACTATCTTAAGATAAGATATCTTATCTTATCCTATCTTATCTTATACTATCTTATCTTATACTATCTTATCTTATCCTATCTTATCTTATACTATCTTATCTTCTACTATCTTATCTTATCTTATACTATCTTATCTTATCTTATACTATCTTATCTTATCTTATACTGTCTTAAGATAAGATACCTTATCTTATCTTATCATCTTATCTTATCTTATCTTATACTATCTCATCTAATACTATCTTATCTTATACTCGCTTATCTTACCTTACCTTATCTTATACTATCTTATATTATCTTATACTAGCTTATCTTCTCTTATCTTATACTATCTTATCTTATCTTATACTATCTTATCTTATCTTATACTATCTTATCTTATACTATCTTAAGATAAGATATCTTATCTTATCTTATACTATCTTATCTTATCTTATACTATATTATCTTATCTTATACTATCTTTCTTATCTTATCTTATCTTATCTTATACTATCTTATCTTATCTTATACTATCTAATCTTACTTATACTATCTTATCTTATCTTATAGTATCTTATCTTATCCTATACTATCTTATCTTATCTTATACTATCTTATCTTATCCTATACTATCTTATCTTATCTTATACTATCTTATCTTATATTAACTTATCTTATACTATCTTATCTTATCTTATACTATCTTATCTTATCTTATACTATCTTATCTTATCTTATACTATCTTATCTTATCTTATACTATCTTATCATATCATATCTTATCTTATCTTATCTTATACTATCTTAAGATAAGATATCTTATCTTATACTATCTTATCTTATACTATCTTAAGATAAGATATCTTATCTTATCTTATACTATCTTATCTTATACTATCTTATCTTATCTTATACTATCTTATACTATCTTATCTTATCTTATACTATCTCATCTTATACTATCTTATCTTATCTTATACTCTCTTATCTTATCTTATCTTATCTTATACTATCTTATCTTATACTATCGTATCTTATCTTATACTATCTTATCATATCTTATCATCTTATCTTATCATCTTATCTTATCTTATCATCTTACCTTATCTTATCTTATCTTATACTATCATATACTATCTTATCTTATCTTATCTTATCCTATCTTAAGATATGATATCTTATCTTATCTTATACTATCTTATCTTATCTTATACTATCTTATCTTATCTTATCTTATACTATCTTATCTTATCTTATACTATCTTATCTTATACTATCTTATCTTATCTTATTCTTATCTTATCTTATCTTATACTATCTTATCTTTACTATCTTATCTTACTTTATCTTATACTATCTTATCTTACTTTATCTTATACTATCTTATCTTATCTTATCCTATCATATCTTATCTTATACTATCTTATCTTATGTTATCTTATACTATCTTATCTTATACTATCTTATCCTATCTTATCTTATCTTATACTATCTTATCTTATACTATTTTATCTTATATTATCTTAACTTATCTTATCTTATACTATGTTATCTTATCTTATACTAATCTTATCTTATCTTATAATATCTTATCCTATACTATCTTATCTTATCTTATACTATCTTATCTTATCTTATCTTATACTATCTTAAGATAAGATATCTTGTCTTGTCTTGTCTTATCTTAGTCAGTATTGAATCTATGATTTCTCCAACTTCCTTTCTTTAAATATATCTCAATCAACTTTAGTTCCTTTTTCGTTAACAACTGCCAGTGTTCAGAATTTAAAATTTAGCGATAAATATAGACTAATAATACACAGTGAAAATTGTTTAGATCCCAAAAGTTGTAAATGTCACCTTTGAAAGGAGCCACTTATGTCAAATATCTGGGTATCATTATTGATCAGAATTTAAAATGGCCTCATCACATTACTTATGTTTGTAAGAGGCTTCGTAAAACAATTTATAAATTCCTTAATCTTCGATGCTACTTACCTATTAGAGTTCTACGAAATGTTTATTTGGCTATTATTCAGTATATCAATCAATATGCTAAAATTGTTTGGCGTGGAAGTACAAAAATTAATCTTAGTCCGTTAAATTTGCTGCAAAAACGAATGATTAAAATTTGTTTGAAGAAACGTTGCGATTATCCAACTAAATTAATTTATTCTGAATTTAATATAGTTAATATTGAAAAAATTTATAAGTACACGCTGTTAAAATTTTATCATTAACATCGTAATAAGTTTGTATTACAGACACACAATTATGACACAAGACGAAATATTAATTCAACATTAGTAGAACCTAAATGTCTCACATCTGCTGGTATTAAGCATAGCATAAATTTTGGCCCTCGGTTGTACAATGCTGTAACTAAATTACACCCAGAACTTCTAACATGTAACACACTAACATATAACAAGAAAATTAGAAACGTGTTAATATCTTCAATTTGATTACATAAATTTATAGCCTATGTGTATGAATTAATCAACCTATATTATATTTGTATTCTATAATTTTGAAATATATATTAGTCCTACTTTTCACGTGCGATATTATTCTTCTCTAGTGTTAATATTATATTATTTAATTCCATTGCCGCTGTAATTATATTTTAGTTCCTATTTTATTTTACTTATTTATTTATAGTATTATTATTTTTTTATTTTAATATTATATCTGAACTGCGACCGAGCACGAGCGCTGCTCAATCGGTCTCAAATTTTGTTAATACTTGTGAAACATACTTTTTTTCAAATCAGTTAATTCTTCACAAGTAGGGTGGTAATGTGAATTTATTTCAAAGTTTGCTTGGCATTTACGCGTATAATACAACAATTTAACTACTAATTTGTTTTGATGAATGTTGCCTTCATGTCAGATCAGATCCTGATCTGAACTGATCTGATTTACTTATACTTACTCTTACGCTTACGCTTAAGCTTCAGCTTACGCCTAAAAAAGCGGCAAACCCCAGAACATATATGTATGAAACGGGACCAGCAACCATTCTTCGTTGTCCTCTCCTCATCTGCTTCTTCTACTGCTGGTAGCTTGATGGATAGTGCTGACATGGGTTCTAGCATGTGTTCTGCCATTGGAGGTTGCATGGAATCAGGCATGTGATCAGCTGGGATGGGAACTGGCATGTGATCAATCATGGGCTCCAGCTTGTCATCTGGGATGACAGTTGGGATGGAATCTGAGATGACTGGTGGGGTGGAGTCGGGCATGGTATCTGGAATGTGATCTGGCATGCGTATTTCCCATGCTGATATGAGAGTTGGCATGGATTCTGATTCTATCATGGCATCTTGCATGTCTGTGATGCTAGGCATTGGCTCTGCAAGAAATAAAATAAACTTGATCGTTAAGCATGTTCGTTGCATTCACAGGATTTCAGTGAATGGCGTATTAATAGGGCTAGGATTCATATGGAGATGCATATTTTTACTGTCCATTTGCAAGTCATGAAAAATCATTTTATAGAATCCAAGATCTACTAATCTGTGAAGCGAAGAGGTAATAAAAATTGGGATGAGAATTACTTCAGTAAGAGTAATTATATTTAAACATTACACACAATGAAGCAACAGGTCTCGACCCGCCCGCTCGCTGCTGCAGCAGCGACTGATATTTTCTATCCTTATCTGTTGTCTCTGTCTTCCACGTCTTGTGCACCGTGTGACAACGTCATACTGCTACTATACCTGGTAAGGTTTATATTGTCTCAGTAGCAATAAAACCAAGTCTCTTCAAATGGGGGTGGAGATTATAGTAGGGTTGTAAATTTTCAGGATCCCTTTGAAAACCTTGTTATTGTACAGGCTACCGGAAGTCAGTTTCTTGAAAGACAAGCTCAGTGACGGAAGTATATAGTACGAAGAGAGATAATTTGTTACTTTATTTTGCGCTACAGAATGTATCAACTAGTCCCTTCCACCACTGGCATCGCTTCACTCTCCCCATCGCAGTAACAACACAGACGAGGTAAGACATATCTCCTTTCTCTCTCTGTTCACTGTGAGACAAGATTCATCACACAGGCTTTAACACTCGATTGGCTTAGGTCATATGCCTTCTTATTCTGAAACCGCTTTAGTGAAGTACTTTGTGTGGGATGTGCCAATGTAAGGGGCATAGATATGAGCATTACGACGAAGTGAAGTGAAACGACTAGAAACATTTGAAATGTGAATATGGAGAAGAATGGAGAGTGTGAAATGGACTGACAATGACTGGGTGAAGGAAGAATAGTGCTGAAACTGATCAGGAAAGGAAAAAGGAATTGGCTGGGTCACTGGCTGAGATGAAACTGCTTACTGAAGGATGTGCTGAAAGCAGTGGTGAACAGTAGAAAATTTTGATTAAATTATGGTTTATTTAACGACGCTCGCAACTGCAGAGGTTATATCAGCTCCGCCGGTGTGCCGGAATTTTGTTCCGCAGGAGTTCTTTTACATACCAGTAAATGTACTGACATGAGTCTGTCGCATTTAAACACACTTAAATGCCATCGACCTCGGCCGCGATTGAACCCGCAACCTCGAGCATAGAAGGCCAGCGCTATACCAACTACGCTACTGAGGGCGACCAGTTGATATATAAAATTAAGATATAGGTTATGGATCATATGCAGAGACTCAGAGAAGAGCGGAAAATAGGGAAGATTGGAGAATGCTGGATTTGCAGTGAAATATCTGTCCTAGGACATTTGTGAAGGTGTGTACACCGCGCACCTCTTAGCTTTACAAACCACACACTATTGCTGGTGTAGTGTGGATTTGTACGAAACCTGTCTCGCACCTCGCATGCGTCGTTTCTTCAAAAACAAGCCTTTAAAGACTTGATGGAACGCTCTCACATTTGAGTGCACTACACTGATTTCTGTCTGAGATTTAGACTCAAACATAAGTGCAGCTTAAATGACGCTGACTAAACCGACCCAGTAATCATAAACCATTTTGAATTGTGAATATTTGTAATAAAAGAAATAAACTATTTCATTCAAGTGGAATAAAAAATTGACGGAGGACTACTCTATTAAAAGAGGAAAACGAAGTATCTTAGTAATGTGCTTAATAGTGTATTTTCTACTTTAAAGTATACTTATTTTTTAAATTGTATTTTTGAATAATAAACAATGGTTCATTGTAGTGTATGCGATATTAGCACTCAAAGGGAAAGGGGTATTGGCAGACGACTGCAAAGTATTTGCAGATGGGTTTCAAGCTGCAAGGATAATATCCGCTGTCCAGTTCAAAAGGGAAGCAACTCAAAATTTAAAGTTTTGAGAAAACTGAAATTCAAAGCTTCATGTTGCTGTGGAAATCCAATTAACAAAACATGATTTCAGTTTGGATTAATTTCAACCAGTGGCAAATGGGGGAGGCGTTATGAAAATTGTTTACAATTTGCATATCGGTATTTAAATTTTGTGTATTGTTATTACTATTACTATTATTATTATTATTATTATTATTATTATTATTATTATTATTATCAGCAGCAATTGATTTTGCACAGAGGGATGTGAAACTAGTACCAGGAAGAACGTTAGCGACAACGTCGTCAGGCCACGGCTACAAAGAAACATTTGAAAATGTAAAATTTTCACAATCCTCGCGAGAATCACTACCGGTACGCGACTTTTTTTGTTTAAAGAAGTTGTAAAATTGACTTTGCGGTTGCTTAAAAATATCAAAGAACCCAGAACGATAATGTGAAGTTTATATTAAAAATATTAACTGTCAAATGCACAAAACGTTAAACGAACGTTTCACAATTAAGTCAGAACTCTAACGAACGAGTGAATACCGCTCTTAAATAGAGTGTAAAGTCGGCAGTACACAATATTTAACATCTGCACTACAGGATTGTCAAAACAACGTTTTCAATTTCATACTGTGTCAGCTTCATTTTATTACAAGGTTGGTACGAGGCGGTAGGCCTCTCTCTATAAAAAAGATAGCATTGTTATAATTTGAATGTGCCGTAGCATCTAGGACTGGGATTATATTGAAGGAAAGGTAGGAAGACTATGCCTCATGTCGATGTAGATTTTGTTACTCTGACAGTGAATAATTAGAGAAGGGGAAACGATTGTGGATAAAAAAATACTCAAATCTAAATCTGTCCTTTTTTTTTAAGTTCCGGGGGGTTAAAACCCATTAACCCCCCCCCCACTTGCGTACGCTCCTGAGTTGAAGGATTCTTCGATTTTTCACAACATAAATCTTAAAAATGCAGGTTTCTCAAAACTTTGGATTTTGAGTTAAACCAGCTCAAAATGGGCCGTCGATATTGTTTTCCTGTTTTGACTTCCTGCACACTTTGATAAGAAACGACTTAATAATATGATATTATGTTTTCTATCACTGTCTTATTAAAACGCTAGAGAATTTCGTGGTAAAACTGTTAAAATAATGTTCTTTATTTCTTTCTTTCTTTCTCTCTCTCTTTCTCTCTTTCTTTCTTTCTTTCTCTGTTTCTTTCTTTCTTTCTTTCTTTCTTTCTTTCTTTCTTTCTTTCTTTCTTTCTTTCTGTCAAGAACGTAAAACATTTAAGAACAGGTTCTGCGAACTGCGACAAATTCAATAAGTGAATCGGACGACTGGTGAGAATGACACCACTGGATAAAACCCTATTCTCTACCAGTCATCATCGTGTCCTCTTTTCCGAAGGTAGATTCCAAATATGCCTCCATTCGTCTCTAGCTTTCCAAGCTTTATTCCTCTTTATTTTATTTTTTTTTTTTAGTTATTTAACGACGCTGTATCAACTACAAGGTTATTTAGCGTCGATGAGATTGGTGATTGCGAGATGGTATTTGCGAGATAAGGCGGAGGATTCGCCATGTATTACCTGGCATTCACATTACGGTTGGGGAAAACCTCGGAAAAAACCCAACCATGTAATCAGCTCAAGGGGGGATCGAACCTGCGCCCGAGCGCAACTTCAGACCGGCAGGCAACCCGCTTAACCGTGTGAGCCACGCCGGTGGCTTTTTCCTGTTTATTTCATCCCACTTGTATCCCAGTTCTTGTAAGTTCTTCTGAATTTGATCTATCCATCTTTCCCGTGGTCTTCCCATCGGTCGTCTTCCTTTCACTTTTAAATTTAATATTCTCTTTGTCAGACTTTCCCTGTCCATTCTTTTAAGGTGTCCAAACCATTTTAAGCTCTTATTTTCTAATTTCCGAGGCGTACTTGTACCAATAATAATTCAAATGCAGTAGCGGACGGTGGGTTTGAAAGTTGAGGAGGCCAAGACGTGAATGATGAGAATATAAAAATATAAGGCCTGTGACGTACCTCATTGCCAAGCGCAGAATTTATGGATTTTAAGAAATTAAAATTAGGTTTTCCAATTTATGTTTTTTAGGATTTTAAATCTTATGTTTAGGAATTTACATGATTTCAGGGAAAAAAATAAATATAAGCAACATACTGTTAATATTTTACAACGGCTTGGTAAAGATTGCTACTCTTTGGGATACATTAAGTCCTAACCTATGAATTAGGTCTTTTTACGCCATATTGAATTTAAGAATGTTACTCTTTGCTACAGAAAACGAACAAGAAAAACAATATTTCGGGAGTAACAAGATAGCAACATAATTGATTCGAACCTAAGGATCCGGGGCTTGCTCATTACTATTACATAGCCTAATTTTACAGCAAATTAACTGGACATTCGTCTTTCTTCGCAAACCGATCAAATAGGTCACAACATACTGAATAACTGCTACTACAAGAAGCTAGAGACAAATCTGCATTTGTTTCTAAACTCTCGATATATTTAAAATACTGTATACCTAAGTAAATACATATCGTAACACAAAAGAATAAAATAACAAGAACACCCGCAAACAAGAGAAAATCTAACAACATAAATGAAAACTTTTACACAGGGAGAGAAATCTAACAACACGTTCCAGGACCTCCTGTATTACCGGACCTGACACTGGCATCCAAGATGGCGGCCAGAAGAGGGCTTTCGTAGATTGCAATGAGTTAAAATAAATACGGCATCGATGAGATTATATTAACAAATTTCTCAATAAAACAATAAGTAATAAAGTGTCTTACACTACATAAATGAACATAGGACATTCAGTAACATAAAAATATACCTACATATACACCTAATAATAAAAGAAAACAACTAATTAAAAGCTTCAATATGTTGTTAGTATTATATTAGGCTTAGGCCTATATGTTTTTATACGAATATTGGCAATTGACCCATTAACTCTTGTAAAATTCAGATTTGTGAGGAAATAAAAGGCAGTAATATAATACTGAATAGCTGCTACTTCAGGATTTAGGAAATCTTACCTGGATTATACAAATCGATTTCATCAGCAACTGGAAATTATATAATATGGAGTCCTGTCTTCCTAGACACTAAACTATGTCACTGTATTCACTGAGATTGGTTGAAAATAAAGCTAGCTATTCACTACGTACAGTTTAACACTGTGCCCACTGATGTTGATTCAGAATAAAATGGCACTATTCACTGTAGTTTCCCACTTCATCCACTGACACTGATTCATAATGAAATTGCACTATTCACTGTAATTTCTCACTGTATCCACTGCTGCTGATTCAGAATGAAATGGCACTATTCACTGTAGTTTCCCACTTCATCCATTGATACTGACCCAGAATGAAATGACACTATTCACTGTAATTTCTCACTGTATCCACTGATGCTGATTCAGAATGAAATGGCACTATTCACTGTAGTTTCCCACTTCATCCACTGATACTGATTCAGAATAAAATTGCACTATTCACTGTAATTTCTTACTGTATCCACTGATGCTGATTCAGAATGAAATGGCACTATTCACTGTAGTTTCCCACTTCATCCATTGATACTGATCCAGAATGAAATGACACTATTCACTGTAATTTCTCACTGTATCCTCTGATGCTGATTCAGAATGAAATGGCACTATTCACTGTAGTTTCCCACTTCATCCACTGATACTGATCCAGAATGAAATTGCACTATTCACTGTAATTTCTCACTGTATCCACTGCTGCTGATTCAGAATGAAATGACACTATCCACTGTAGTTTCTCACTGTATTCACTGATGCTGATTCAGAATGAAATGGCACTATTCACTGTAGTTTCCCACTTCATCCACTGATACTGATCCAGAATGAAATTGCACTATTCACTGTAATTTCTCACTACATTCAATGATGTTGATTCAGAATGAAATGGCACTATTCACTGTAATTTCTCATTGTATTCACTGATGCTGATTCAGAATGAAATGACACTATTCACTGTAATTTCTCATTGTATTCACTGATGCTGATTCAGAATGAAATGACACAATTCACTGTAGTTTCTCACTATATCCACTGATGTTGATTCAGAATGAAATGACACTAATTCACGGTAGTCTTCCACTATATCAACTGATGTTGATTCATAATGAAATGACACTATTCACTATAGCTTATCACTGTAATATCCACTTATACATACACAAAGGATTAGATAGGATGTACAACTAAAATGGATGAGGAATTCACAGTTTGGAGAGCACAGCAGCCTATTTTTTTAACTTGGAACACTTTCGATGGGTTTTATTTTTGTCTTTCAATGTATGCTTTTCATTTTGAACCATGCAGTAATCATTAATAAATATGTTGGCCAATACTTGCTGCACTTCAATTAAAGTCATTTCACATTTACACATTACATCAAAATCTGTGGTATTTAATTCAAAGAAAGCTATTGCTAAATTGATCACAAGCTTCCTCTGACAGTTCAACTGTAAGAAGTCATTTTAAAATTTTTTGTTTCGTAAAATGTTAAATAGTTTATACACAAGTGTACACAAACTAACTACAAAATCGGAAGGGCATTTCAGACCACGGTTTAAGGCATTAAAATAAGAAAATGTTGTATTGTTTTCAATTATCAAGTCCCTGGCTGTAGACAAAGTTGACACACATGATACACACTTTTCTGTATTCGATCCTAACGAGTTAAGTACACTATGAGAAACATAGCCACCAATGCAGATTAGAATTTCCTGTATACTTCTGTCAATTTCAACTGTATGTAGATGTTCTAATGCACCATCAAACTTATTCAAGACACAGTTATAAACGAACCGTCCGCATATGGAAATTTATCTTCTCTGATAACGAAATCAGAATCAAAATGTTTTATGCAAACCACTGAGTTGTTTGTTGGGGTAAAATGTTCACAATGAAGGCTTCTTGTCCACTTATCCCTTAAATCTTTATCTTTTGGAAACAAAAATACATATACAAACGGACTTCCTTTATCGTAATTCGATTTGCAACCTGGGACACTACACGTGCAAGGCATTTTAAGGTTAAGTCTGGTAACGACATAACAACACTTCCAAGCTTTATTCTCTACGAAAACAATTTATATTAATTATAATGTCACAATTCTATTATTATATACTAACTTATAAACCCTTCAACAATTATACTAGAGGCAAATGATACAAGAAACACAATAAACATCACATGAAGTACGTATACTTTCACAGTTGCGTTAACCACTCAGTTGTCCACCATGTTTGTTTACTTCCGCTTACAGTGTCAGGTCCGGTAATATAGGGGGTCCTGACGTTACTCAATTTTCTAAAACCAAGAAGAGAGAAAGAGAGAGAGAGAGAGAACTTCCGAATACAGCCGAAACCGGCCGTGACTAAGCAGTACAGTTCTCAGCGGTGGCTAGGACGTCTCCAAATCGGCTCCCTTCGCGCCTTCTAGTCAAGTTTAAACACTCTTCTAACCAGCTATCTTATTGGTTGAACTGATGTTGTCATGGTTACCGGGGAGTAGCGTCATGTAGCCAACTCCTCTCTCCCGCTCTCACATAGACACTGCAGGCTGCTTGATGTCGACTATACAGGTTACAGCGCTATCTGTTATTTTTCAGTACGAATTATTTGTACTATGTACAGTATAGCGAGCGGGCATCACCAACAGAATGTGGTCGACTTTACGTAACTTACATCTTAGTCGTAGTGAATAATAAAATTAATATAAAAGGAAAAATGTTCGTCATTTGCTGTAACTTGTCTGTGATCTTAATTCAGCTGGAATTATTACTGCCATATTGGGTTCGATCCCAGGATTTTTTCTCGTTGCCAAACTTTCAGAACGGCCCCGAGGTTCACTCAGCCTCCTATAAAATTGAGTACCGGGTCTTTCCCGGGGTAAAAGGCGGTCAGAGCGTGGTGCCGACCACACCACCTCATTCTAGTGCCGAGGTCATGGAAAGCATGGGGCTCTATCTCCATGCCCCACCAAGTGCCTTCATGGCATGTTACGGGGATACCTTTACCTTTTTTTATTGTGTTCTGGTAAAATATTAGGGGAGGCTCGGCCTCCCTTGCCTACCCTGAAAATCCGCCGCTGTTCAAATGTCCTGAACTTGTGCATAGCTGAAAGCGCCACTACTTCAGAATATAAACAATTAGCTATTGTACCTTCCCATGTATCATTTAGGCCGTCTTCGAAGGATGTATGGTGCTGGGTGTGGAACCTCCATCTGTCATATGCGTAGTCCTCGGAGTCGTCGCTCCCGCTGCTTTCTGTTGTTTCTTCATATTCATCTAAAAGACAACGTAATTCTGAGTTGAAATCTTCATAATACACTGTTTGATGACTACGAAGAGGATAAATAGGTATAGCTTATTTTATTTCATGGAGTGCAGTTTCATAGAAGGACTTTGCCGACAGACCTTCTACTGCCCACTATCATAAATAAATGTCTTGCTGACGGAAATCTTATCTTCTCTTGTTAGTAACCAATCACAACCCTCGTTCAGAAGAATTGACAGGCTCCCGTCAAATCCACGTGGAGGCAGAGTTGTCGCATCTTTTCCGAATTCCAAGAATCCCGTCAGTCTCACTGTCTCATTTCGAGGGTCACCAGGATTTTGGCATCTGTGCAATGTTAGGACGAGGGGACAGGATGGAATTGTCAGAGGTGTTTGTGTAGGAAGTCATAAGTCTGTAAGTGGGTGTTCAAAGGAGCCACCGAACTGCACTCCTTGAAATAAAATGGACTGTACTGTCACTTTTAAATTTAATATTCTCATTGACAGACTTGCCCTGTCCATTCTTTTAAGGTGTCCAAACCATTGTAAGCTCTTATTTTCTAATTTCCGAGCCATACTTGTACCAATAATAATTCAAATCTCCTGAACTTGTGCATAGCTGAAAGCGCCACTACTTCAGGATATAAACAATGAGCTACTTACCTTCTATTTGATAACTTTGTCTTTGCTCCAACTCGGCAATCTCTCTCATTTTCAGGACCCATGCTCTGACGTTTCTGTTGAATGTCGCCAAAGGGTCATACTCGTTGTTCTCGTTGTCCTCTTCAGTGTGTGCGGTAGCCGTTGTCTCAGGAAATTCACTGGATGTTTCTTGTTCAGCTAGAAGACAATGTAATTCTGAGTTGAAACCTTCATAATGCACTGTTTGCTAACTATGAAAAGGATAAATAGGTATAGTCCGGATCAGCTTACTTCAAACCCTAAGGGTGAAACCTAACCATTTTCCCCCCATTACTACATATGCTAGTGAATTATGGTGATTTTCTAGTTTGGAGGTTGAATTTTCTTTTGCCAACTTCGTTTCGAATTTCGATACTAACAAATACTACAAATGGTAGTGATTCTGTAACTGGTATGTTGGCAGCTGAGACAACTATCGACAATATTTCTCGGTACTGGAGATCGATGAAATTAAAATTGTGCTAGATTTCTGAGCCAGTTACTGGAAGCTAGTGAAATTTGAACATACTAATAATTAATTAATATCAGTATTAATATTAATACATATTAGTTATTTTATGTGTTGCGTTTTGGTTATAATTCAAGATTATAGTCAGGTAAGTTTTCGAAGTTAGTACTAATAATTTTCACGTAGTCAAACAAAATATATTTTTAGGTTAGGTCTCGTGAGCCAATTGTTTAGTCAAACCAATGAATATCGTATTTGCCAGACAAAATACTTGACATGTTGATCCCTTTCCCGTATAGGTTGCCTATGAAAATATGTTACAAAGCATTGAATTATTTAGAATAACCTTCCAACATAAAGTATGGTAAGTACATAAGTCATGTAGTACGAAGGATCGTGTGATATCTGGTAACAGTTGGCAACACTGACAAGACGGCAATATTTGCTGTTTAGGAACTGTTCTTATGTGACCCTCACTATACTGTCCGGCCGAATGGTTATGTTGCATCCCGGTTTGCACCACTCGTTTCTCCTGTCCTCTCTGAAAGGGCTAGTGCCTGAGTCGTTAGGCTCTTCTCTGCAAATATTTTCTCTACGGGACTGGAAGTTTGCGCAGCATTATACAGCTGTTTAAAGTAATTTAAAAAAAGGTCCTCGTAAGTAAGTAAACGTCATGTGATTTCCCCCGTTTTGACGACCACTCGGATGGACAATAGCATGACAACATGTACGTCACCAAACTGTTAACAGTAAGTGAATTATAAAAGTGAAGGCTGAAAGGAAATCAAAAGATGAAGCACATATCTACGGTTACTTCTAATATAGTTATAACCTCAAAGAAAAATAAACTCAGGGAGGTGAAATAAAGGAAGTTTAGACTTTAATTACAAATGAAGTTAATTTATCCATATTCTTTTATTTGCAGATGGCTCCTAAATGTTGTATGTCTGTGTGTATCAGCAATTACCAGAGTGCTATAAATGAGTGTTATGTTACAGTTCTCAAATTTATAACTGAAAAGGATAAGTTATGTGGCTAGAAGCTACTCGTATACCACAAATGTCTTCGCGTTAACAAAGCATTCAGTTGTGTGTATTAAACACTTAGGAGTAAACGAATTAGAGACGGATCTTTATTTAGTTGTATCCCCTATTATAATAACATCACCATGGCATACAAGAAACAATAAAAATTCCAAGCAAGAAAATAATAGGCTTATTTTTAAAGTAGATTCATTGAGAGATAGTAGTATTCAATGGTTTTATGAATGTAAACGACATTTCATACAAGTTGAGAGGATGCGAAGGCATTTCTTTCCCCTTCTACTTGCCCTGATTTCGTCAGTGACAGACTGTTAGCTGTTACCTCTTATACTTGCACCCCCCCCCCAAGCTTACAGACTAGCAAATAAAACATTAAATATAGTACATAAGTGCACATAATATACAGTGTCACAGTTATTTGACAATTACTTGTTACAGTATATTTTAGTATCGCTCTTACAATATTTTCAACTAATAATTAAATAGGTTAAGGAGTGTTAGTTTGTATTATGAAGTCAGGGGAAGCGACACAGTGCAGAATTTCCCAGTGTGTATGCTGTAGATTAGCAACTAGCGGTGGAGAAAACTTTTATCTTCTGTTGTCAGTAACTTTTAATGTGCCTGTTAATATAAACAGCAATCAATTCAATATAAACGCTTAGTGTGGGCTTTCAAAATATAGGCTAGAGTACCGGTAAACACTTTCAGAAATAAAATTTGTCACTATGTAGAAAGTTAATTAGTCGAACGTTTGTAAGATGGACAGTAGCGCCTTTCCCTGTGTGAGTAGAGGGGTAAGCTTATCAACCAAACTGAAATGGGGTTTATAATAAAGGAACACTTTCAAGAAATCAAAATTTAGATAACATGGAAGAAGAATGGAAGACGTTAACAGACATTTTAAGAAAGATTGCACTTGAAAATATTGGCCTAAAAATTCTAGGCGAAGTATAAAAACAGGGATATGGGATGAAGATATCAAAAAGGTGATAAATGATAAACGAGAAGGGTATCTCCGATTTTTACAGTTCGTGCATAATAAAAGTATGTGTATAATTTAAAATGCTAAGTCTCGTCACGAATATGGGGAGTAAACTAAGACACCATCTGGGCAATGGGTGGACATAAGAGCGCTACAACTCACTACAAAAGTATCACATCTTATCGTATCATATATCATATCATACCGTATATATTGTGTCATGTCATGTCTTAGCATATCAATAGTATAAGTAAAAAAACCTGACAAGTCACGTTTTACTGTTTTTACAGGACAGCAAGTTAAAAGTTTCAAGATCCATTACATTGTATTATCTTTGGTTGCGTGAGTGAGTTGTTGAAATTTTAAAGGAAAATAAACTAGAGGTGGCATACTCTGCAATTGTTTGTGAACTTAAACTAACCAGTGGCGGTTACTCGGGGGAGGGAAGGGAGGAACGTCCTCCTCAAATTTTTCTTCTTTTGAAAGTAAATACCAAATGAAACATATGCTTTGAAATTCAAGGAAGATCCGATAATTTTTAAGTTCACAGCTGTAAGAAAACCTCGGTTGATCGAGTTGTTAACGACGCGCACTCATGTGCTACCAGAAAACTGTGAGAAGGATGCGAGATTGTTTGTGTGGAGGAATGTCAATCCATTCCTCCTTTACTGCAGAAAGCACACATAGACAACAGCGCGCTAGCGGCCAAAGAAAGAAGCAGAGTTCTAAAGCAAGTAAATGAACGGATAGGGAGGAGATCCTCCTCTGAATCAGTGCATGGGCGGGATAGAAACCGACTGGTCTTGCAGCAAGCTCGCTACCGCTGCCATATAACGATGCTGCATTCAACCAGACTATAACACATCTAGGAGGAAACACAATAAAAACAGTTTTAACGCAAAGCTATGAAAGACACCATGTAATTTTTTTTAAATATAGATCAAAATATATTATTCATTGCACTTTATAAAAGCTACTATTCATGGTTTGAAACTTTCGAGGATATCTGAAAGTTGAAGTTGGATTTATATAAAACAAAGAGGAAGTAGTTCTACATTAGTATTGCAGATCTTTTTGGCCCCTGAAATTCACTTCCATTCATTGTCTACTAGACAGGACAACAGCCAAGTTGTCAGTTTTGCACAAATATCTTTGAAATTGAAAGTACTGCAAACTACATTAGTTTTAACATAAAAAAATTAATCAGCCACTGGCAGTTTTGAACAATAATGGTAGTACGACTTTACAAGAACTGACATTCTTTAAAATCATGTGATATTGAACTTGTAAACTGTACATATGTGACAACCCAGACCACGTGGGTGGGTGCAGTTTTCTCGCTTTCCTAAGAGATTATTTCTCATTCTCATTTCCGTAAAACGGTTCCGGTTACGTGTTAGTAGGTGGTCTCTTCCAACACGTGTGATGCTGTAGTGTGCGTGAAAAATGCTGTGAGGTTGTGAATTTCCTTGTAATTGTTAATCTGTGCAATTATTTAACAATGAATGGAAGTGAAAACATATTATATTTTGGACAATTTAGGAAACTCAGTTTACAAAAACAGATTATTGCTATACAAAAGGGAGGAAGGCCAACCCCAACCCTACCTGGTCTTACATGTATGCGTATAAGCTAATTTGTAGCATGTTTCTCTCAAGAAGGTATCATTTTGCGCTGTTAATTTCTTTCCTCCTCTTAAGAAATATGCAGGAGCCGCCATTGAAACTAACATTTCCTACCACTACTTCCTCTCTATTCGCAAGGGGGTAAAGACATATGTGAGAAAATCTATACGCGAAGAGTGAATGTCACAGTCGGCAGTTTTGAAAATGAAAAACCTTTTATTATGGAACTGTCCCAACAATTTCGATTTTACGATGTCGTCATGGACGAGTTTCACAATCAAAACGGGAAGGTCATTCTGCACTTTAAATTACAGATGAGTAGTTATTTTTTTTTTTCTAAATATTCAATGTATTTAGTTACTGCTTTCCTACTTTGAAATATTACTACGCGGCACTGTTGTGAACAATAACTTACCTGCAGGAGGAGCCGGAGTAGATGGTATGGTCTGCGTCCTTGCATGGTTGTTTTCGATCATCTTGGTTACCTGTGTTGCTGCGTCGGTCTTCTTTTTCGTCACTGCTGTTTCTATGAGAAAAAAAAAAGTAATAGGCCCTTGAATATTCTAATTTCCAGATACAATAAACTGCGCATACTTAGAGACATAGAGCATAGGTCACAAGCTATCGCTAAGGGACTTATTGAAATTCGTTCTATTTCGAGTGTTGTAGTATACCGTTCTGAAACGCACTTGAGAAAATACGAAGAAATTGGATTTGTTGTATGATATCACGGCCGACTTGATGCTCGCTTCGCTTCTCCTTTACCGGCCTTGACAATTCATTTTGATCCCTGTGTTAAAGCTGTAATCGAGAAAATATGAAATTCCCGCCAGATGGCACTGACTCCCAAGCTTCACTGAGGAATGTGTGTATGGTTTCTTGTACGATTATAATTAGTAATATTGCGTTTCTTTCTACTGGTATGAGAGTTTATTGTGATATAATTCAAAATGACATATTATTGTGTACTATATTGTGCTTCGAATAGAAAAAAAAGAGTGGAGGAGCAATATCATTCCACGAATTTTCGAGTGACAGGGAAAGATGATTATATTTCGTGACCATAATATTGTACGAAATGGAAATATAAAAATTGGAGTTGTATCCTGCGAAGAGGTGGAAAAATTCAAATATTTTATTTTACTTTAGTAGGTTATTTTACGACGCTTTAACAACATCTTAGGCTATTTAGCGTCTGCATGAGATGAAGGTGATAATGCCGGTGAAGTGAGTCCAAGGTCCAACACCGAAAGTTACCCAGCATTTGCTCATATTGGGTTGAGGGAAAACCTCGGAAAAACCTCAACCAGGTAACTTGCCCCGAACGGGAATCGAACCCGGGCCACCTGGTTTCGCAGCTAGACGCGCTAACCATTACTCCACAGGTGTGGACAAAAATTCAAATATCTTGGAGCAACAGTGACAAATATAAATGATACTCGGGAGAAAATTAAACGCAGAATAAATATGGGAATGCCTCTTATTATTCGGTTGAGAAGCTTTTGTCATCTAGTCTGCTGTCAAAACATCGGAAAGTTATAATCTATAAAAACAGTTATATTACCGGTTGTTCTGTATGGTTGTGAAACTTGGACTCTCATTTTGAGAGAGAAACAGAGATTAAGGGTGTTTGAGAATAAGGTTCTTAGAAAAATATTTGGAGTTAAGAGCGATGGAATTAGAGGAGAATGGAGGAAGTTACATAACGCAGAACTGCACGCATTGTATTCTTCACCTGACATAATTAGGAACATTAAATCCAGACGTTTGAGATGGACAGGGCATGTAGTATGTATGGGCGAATTCAGATATGCATATAGAGTGTTAGTTGGAAGGCCAGAGGAAATAAGACCTTTGGGGAGGCCGAGACGTAGATGGGAGGATAATATTAAAATGGATTTGAGGGAGGTGGGATATGATGATAGGGACTGGATTAATCTTGCATAGGATAGGGACCGATGGCGGGCTTATGTGAGGGCGGCAATGAACCTCCGTGTTCCTTAAAAGCCATAAGTAAGTATGTAAGGGAAAGATGCGGAAATGGCATAAAGTGATTTCATGCCGAGACCTTGTTCCTAAAGCAACTCCCCATATTCAGTCGTTTGTAGTTTACATTTCAGGGAAGAAGATTATTCTAATAAAACTAAATGCTGTGCCAACAATATTCCCTCATTATCCTAGGTATAAAGTGACACGTATCAGAAGATCATGACCAACAGTTACTAAAACTGATCTCCCTCCACCCAAGAAACGCAAATCTTTTAGTAATATTGGTTTTTCACTATTTGAACAAGATGTTCCGAGTGGCTCAGCATCGGTTAATAACATTCCCTTCTTGCCAGTTGAAAATGACCATAAAGCGACGCAAATAGACGTTGTCAACTTTGTGGAGCTAAAACGAAAAAATTAACAGACTGAATGTGAAAATTACACAACTTAATCAGGTGTTACAAGAGAAGCAAGATGGGATAACGAAAACAACCGAAAAACTCCAACTAATTGAAAGAGATCCATTACATGAAGAACAGGAAAATGTATGGAAAGAGGCCGATGAAGGCAGTATTCATGCAAAATTGATTCTAGACCAGCTGCTTAATCAAGGAAAGAGAATACCAAACAAGAATATATTAGAAAATTTGTGTTCAGAAATTGAGCCGTTACTGTGTAGATGCCCTCTCTTGCAATGCCAATTTCTGATGAAGATGGCCAAAACCGACTTGCTAATATCATTACTGTGAAATTTGTTAGGCCCCCTTCTAGATAACATTGCAGCAGCTTTAACTGAAAAGCTTGTTCCTTCGAAGAATGTGGCTTATAATCCACTGAGTCGCAAAATCTTGAAACTATGATTCTTGAATCTGCACTATCAAGTGGAATGTATCAGTGCAGTGAGTGAAATTATAAAACTCAGTACAAGTTATTGTAAATAATTACCCTAGTGATTACTTTGAAATCGCAATTTAGCCTAGGGGTGCTACTCAGCGAATGAACTACAAAATTACGCCTCTGTCATCATGTTACTTAAACTGAACAGGTTACTATGTGGTACCTTCCCTGCTTTTAAACTCACGCTTTTACCATAATTAACAGAAGTAAACATAATAATACTTATTATTTTCTTATTTATTATTTATAAGTGTTATTATTACTCTTTAATCATTTATTTTAATTCATATTGAGTATTTCTTCTGTGAACACCAGAGCTTGGCAGAGAGCGCCTCGTGGTGGAATTGAGAAATTATCCAATTTCAAGAAAATATTACTATTGTCAAGGCCATATACAAAAAACCGAAGGGAACATCAAGTCGCCCGTGGTGATATAAACGACCCAGTTGAGAAGGACAGAACTGAAAATTTAAAGTTTTGAGGAAATACATTTTATAGCAATATGTTGCTGTGAGAAACCAAAGGATCGTTGAAATTACTCCAGAATTCTGTTAATAATGCTTCATATAGCTATACTATAAGTTTCAATTAATTAAAATGTCTCAAATGGATTTCAAAGAGATGCGCTATCACCTTTACTTTTTAACTATGCTCTAGAGTATGCTATTAGGAAAGTCCAGGATAACAGAGAGGATTTGGAATTGAACGGGTTACATGAGCTGCTTGTCTATGTGGATGGTGTGAATATGTTAGAAGAAAATCCACAACGATTAGGGAAAATACGGGAATTTTACTTGAAGATAGTAAAGAGGTAGGTTTGGAAGTAAATCCCGAAAAGACAAAGTAGGCTATATGATAATGACTCGTGATGAGAATATTGTACTAAATGGAAATATGTTGTTGTTGTTGTCTAGTGCCTTGCATTTGGCAATGAAGCCATTAGCAGTCGTGCTTTCCAATACTTTTGAACTGTAGTTTCTTCTGATCTTAATGTTTCACAGGTCTTCAAGTGGTCTTCATTCATTTCTGCTGGATCGTTACACAAGACACATATGGGTGAAGCTGAGATACCTGTTCTGTAGAGATGACTTGCTAGACAGTCATGATTTGTCAATAGTCTGAAGGCTGCAACTGCTGTTTTCCTTGGTCTCTGGGGGATTATATCTGGGTAGGAAAGTAGTGTAATCCATTTTTTGTCTTTAGCATTTGATTCTATTTCTTGTAGGTATGAATGAGAACATTTTGTAGTGATCAAGCGTTTTATTGAGGAATATGAGAAATTAAATTTAGATTTTTGTTTTATTGTTGTGCCTTTCTTGGCAAGTGTGTCTGCTGTTTCATTCCAAATGACTCCACAGTGTGCTGGAATCCATTGAACACGGACAATCTTATTAACTTTTTGGAGTTGTGTTAACATTTTGTAGCATTCTCTTATTTTTGTTGACTTCTTTGTAGCATTTGAACATATTCCCTGAATTGCAGCTTTAGAATCTGAAAGAATTACTGTCTTGTTATATTTATTTAAGGGAAGATTTAATAATTGTCGGAGAGCAATGTGTATAGCCTCTATTTCACCATCATAATTTGTTGTGTCTCTGCCAACAGAATGATAAAAGGAAAAATGTGTACATGTAACTCCAGCTCGAGTAAGGTTTTCTGTGGTTGTGGAAATATAAAAATGGTAAATTTACCCTTTGAAGAGGTGGAAAAATTCAAATACCTGGGAGCAACAGTAACAAATATAAATTATACTCCGGAGGAAATTTAACACAATAAATATGGGAAATACATGTTATTATTCGGTTGAGAAGCTTTTATCATCCATTCTGCTGTCAAAAAAATCTGAAAGTTAGTATTTATAAAACAGTTATATTACCGGTTCTTCTTTATGGTTGTGAAACTTGGACTCTCACTTTAAGAGAGGAACATAGGTTAAGGGTGTTTGAGAATAAGATTCTTAGGAAAATATTTGGGGCTAAGAGGGATGAAGTTACAGGAGAATGGAGAAAGTTACATAACACAGAACTGCACGCATTGTATTCTTCATTTGACATAATTAAGAACATGAAATCCAGACCTTTGAGATGGGCAGCGCATGTAGCACATATGGACGAATCCAGAAATGCATATAGAGTGTTAGTTGGGAGGCCGGAGGGAAAAAGACCTTTGGGGAGGCCGAGACGTAGATGGGAGGATAATATTAAAAGGATTTGAAGGATGTGAGATATGATAGAGACTGGATTAATCTTGCTGAGGATAGGGACCGATGGCGGGCTTATGTGAGGGCGGCAATGAACCTCCAGGTTTCTTAAAAGCCAGTAAGTATGTAAGTAAATATTCATGCATTTAGTTACTGCTTTCCTACTTTGAAATATTACTATGCGGCACTGTTGTGAACAATAACTTACCTGCAGGAGCAGTAGTTGGTGTTGTCTGCGTCCCTGCGTTGGTTGTCATCATCACCTCGGGCAGCTGTGTTGCTGCGTCCTTCTTCCCCTTCCTCACTTCTGTTTATATAAGAAAAAAGTAATAGGCCCTTGAATATTCTAATTTCCAGATACATTAAACTGCACATGGTCAGAGACATAGGGCATAGATCACAAGCTATCGCTAAGGGACTTAGGCCTACTGAAATTCGTTCTGTTTCGTGTGCTGTATTATATCGTTCTGAAATGCAGTAGAGAAAATACGAAGAAAATGGATTTGTTGAATAAGTGATATAAATGACCCATTTGAGAAGGAAATAACTGACAATTTAAAGTTTTGAGGAAACTACATTTTAAAGCTATATGTTTCTGTGAGAAACCAAAGGATCGTTGAAATTACTCCAGAATTCTGTTAATATTTCATATAGCTATATTATAAGTTTCAATTAAGTAAAATGTGTTAATTGAATTTCAAGGAGATGCACTATCACCTTTACTTTTTAACTTTGCTCTAGAGCAGCGGTCATCAAAACACTGCACGCTTGGGCTAGCGTCGCTTACCCGCGGACAAGACACAGCCCTAGCGTGCATTCGTCGCTGCTGGCGGGTATGCTGTCTCTCTATCCCTTCTGCACGACGGAGCAGAGTTCCTTACCCTCCATGCACTCTACCCATTTCAGCGAATGCTGACGACCACTGCTCTAGAGTATGCCATTAGGAAAGTCCAGGATAACAGAGAGGGTTTGGAATTGAACGGGTTACATAAGCTGCTTGTCTATGCGGATGACGTGAATTTGTTAGGCGAAAATCCACAAACGATTAGGAAAAATACGGGAATATTACTTAAAGGAAGTAAAGAGATAGGTTTGAAAGTAAATCCCGAAAAGACAAAGTATATGATTATGTCTCGTGACCAGAATATTGTACGAAATGGAAATATAAAAATTGGAGATTTATCTTTCGAAGAGGTGGAAAAATTCAAATATCTTGGAGCAATAGTAACAAATATAAATTATACTGGGGAAGAAATTAAACACAGAATAAATATGGGAAATGCCTGTTATTATTCGGCTGAGAAGCTTTTATCATCCAGTCTGCAGTCAAAAAATCTGAAAGTTAGTATTTATAAACAGTTATATTACCGGTTGTTCTTTATGGTTGTGAAACTTGGAATCTCACTTTGAGAGAGCAACATAGGTTAAGGGTATTTGAGAATAAGGTTCTTAGGAAAATATTTGGGGCTAAGAGGGATGAAGTTACAGGAGAATGGAGAAAGTTACACAACACAGAACTGCACGCATTGTATTCTTCACCTGACATAATTAGGAACATTAAATCCAGACGTTTGAGATGGGCAGGGCATGTAGACATATGGGCGAATCCAGAAATGCAAATAGAGTGTTAGTTGGGAGGCTGGAGGGAAAAAGACCTTTGGGGAGGCCGAGACGTAGATGGGAGGATAATATTAAAAGGATTTGAAGGAGATGGGATATGATGATAGAGACTGGATTAATCTTGCTCAGGATAGGGACCGATGGCGGGCTTATGTGAGGACGGCATTAAAGCTGCGGGTTACTTAAAATCCAGTGTGTAACCAAGTAAGTAAAATCATTGTATTTGGATACTGCTTCCCTACTTTGAAATATTACTACGCGGCACTGATGTGAACAATAGGCTAACTTACCTTTAGGAGCAGTAGTTGGTATTGTCTTCTTCCCGGGTTTGGTGGTCATCATCACCTCTGGCATCTGTGTTGATGCGTCTCTTTTCTCCTTCTTCTTCACTGCTGTTTCTATAAAAAAAAAGCAATAGGCCCTTGATTATTCTAATTTCCAGATACAATAAACTGCGCATGCTCAGAGACATAGTGCATAGATACACAAGCTATCGCTAAGGGACTTACTGAAATTCGTTCTGTTTCGAGTGTTGTCGTTACTGTTCTGAAATGCACTTGATAAAATACGAACAAAGTGGATTTGTTGTATAAATGATATAAACGACCTATATGAGAAAGAAACGACTGAAAATTTAAAGTTTTGAGGAAACTGCATTTTAAAGCTATATGTTGCTGTGAGACACCAAAGGATCGTTGAAATTACTCCAGAATTCTGTTAATAATGTACAATGGATGAAATACTCAAACAAATAGAAGCTGAAGCAATCAAAGTCGGTCTGGAAATTAACAATGATAAAACTAAATACATGTATAATATGAATAATGACAATACTAATAAGATTAATTTAAATGATACTAATTTTGATAGAGTCTCCTGTTTTAAGTATCTGGGTTCCGCGGTGAAAGACAATAATGATGTTATGACTGATATAAAAGAGAAGATTGCAGCTGGGAATCG
Organism: Periplaneta americana; assembly: GCF_040183065.1. Lineage (NCBI taxonomy): Eukaryota > Metazoa > Arthropoda > Insecta > Blattodea > Blattidae > Periplaneta > Periplaneta americana. Next base: position 45,021,353 of record NC_091122.1, on the reverse strand, counting down.
AGGTCTTTGGGCATTGAATAAAACTATGAAGTCCAAGTGTATCTCAAGAAAAGCTAAAATAAGAATATATAAAACTATTATTAAACAAATAGTAGTTTATGGAAGTGAAACCTGGACTCTATCTGAAAGGGCAATAAAGATCTTAAATGCCTGGGAAAGGAAAGTATTACGGAAAATCTCTGGGCCTACTTATGAGCAAGGGTTTTGGCGAATCAGAACAAATGCTGAGTTATATGAATTATATAAAGATATTAACATTGTTGTTGACATAAAACTCGGAAGGTTAGAGTGGCTGGGACACATAGCCAGGACATAGAACAATTGCACACCTAAAACTCTACTAGATGCATTGCCAGTAGGAAGAAGGAAAGTTGGATGACCTAAATTGAGATGGCTGGATGATGTTCAGACTGACCTAACAAAAGTTGGTATTAGAAGATGGAGAACACGAGCATTAGATAGGAGTGATTGGTCGGATGTTCTGAGGGAGGCTAAGGCTAAACTACAAGGGACGTAATGCCGATGATGATGATGATGATGATGATGGTGATGATCATGATGATGATGATGATGATGATGATATGAGGATGATGAGGAATATTTCATTTAGTTATACTATACTTTTCAATTAAATTAAATGTGTTAATTGGATTTTTCACAGCAACATGAAGCTTAAAATTTCAGGTTTATCATAAGTAAAAACGAACCATTACTTGGGAGATATTTTGTCTTCTTTAAACAAAATAAAAAATGATGCAAAAGACGGTTATGAAAAAAAAAGTTCTCTAAAACATAATCTTAATGTTATTATGCTCGTAAACTAATATGACCAGCGTACTTGCTAATAACATTTCCTGAAAAATGACCATTAAACAATACAAGGCAAAAAATGCAAATAAATGCGAAATAAAAGTAAACATAGACTATATTGGTTCGTGTTAAAATGAAACGGGTTTATATTGGGTATCCTGCATTGTCTGTGATCTCAGAAAAAATTATATTTTATCATTTTCCAGCCCTAATCATCACTCATTAACTCTCTACTATTTTCCTACGTCCTTTCCGATATTCCCATCACATCCACTCTGTTTCTTCTCATTGCTTCAAGTTTTCCATCTTACCTCGTAGCCCAGAAGTACTGGCATTCGTCGTCGATCCTCCTTGTTGCTGTCCGTTGTTGTACTTCATGACGGGTCCTTCCCCAGTATCCCCCACCCGGACATCCGATTGGGGGGATAGTTTACGTCCGGAGTTTTTTACCAGGGAAAGATCCATCATGCAATTTTATTCGATACATTCTTCTTGGGATAGATGGATGAATGCGGAAGCCTCCCATTGCTTTCCGCACACCACTCTCTCTTTCGCATCTTAAAAGATCCCAGGGGGCCCCGGCGTGGAGGTGAGGAGAGTGGATTTGACTAATTAGACCCTCCGGACTTCACCGAAATTCACCGCAAGGGTTAAATATCAGTTCCATCAGGGTTTTTGACCCGATCAGAGACCGGGAAATCCTAATTAGCCTTTGCCCCCCTAAGTCTAAAGCACTACAAAGATGTTAAATATTATGTTTTATTTAACGACGCTCGAAAATGCAGACGTTATATCAGCGTCGCCGGATGTGCCGGAAATTTGTCTCGCAGGAGTTCTTTTATATGCCAGTAAATCTACTGACATGAGCCTGTCGCATTTAGGCACACTTAAATGCCATCGACCTGGCCCGCGATCGAACCCGCAGTCTTGGGCATAGAAGGCCAGCGCTATACCAACTCGCCAACCAGGTCGACCATTACAAAGAACATCATTGTTAAAATGACCAACTAAGATCCTTATCGAAGGTGACACCAAGAAAGTTAGTCTTCAAGGATGATATAAGATTAAAGTTATGTCATTGAAATACTTATTTACTTACAAATGACTTTTAAGGAACCCGAAGGTTCATTGCCGCCGTCACATAAGCCCGCCATTGGTCCCTATCCTATGCAAGATTAATCCACTCTCTATCATGTCATTGAAATATTAGACATTTAAAATTAACATTATTACTAAGAAATAAACATGAAGTTTTGTCTACATTACTAATAAAGTTATTAGAACGACACCATTTTTTAAATCAAAATAGTACATTATGCAACGAGCCTATAATGATAGTAATTAAGACGCGAGTATGTTTGTTTATGAAACGAGCGCAAGCTCGTTTCATAATTTTCGTACGAGCGTCTTAATTACCATTATATGCAAGTTTCATACGACTTTTTATGCTCGACCATATTTCTAACTTGAAATTATTCAGAAGTATCAATTTTATTTGTATCTGACTGAAGATCGGAAGTGACCTTGTGCGTAGCTCGTAAATTGTGAGATGTGCGCAGAGGCGAAAGTATTGATTTTTTCCGAAGAACAATAATGTCATTGATCTCGATGTAATGTAGAGAATAACATGAACTAATTTTGATATAACCTGGAAATTGGATTAGAATTGAAAAACGAGATGACAAATTGAATTTATTTGAATATTATTTACAATTGACGCTAATTATTATAGTAACAGAACATAACCTTCTGCGACAGTATTGGATTTCCAGCCTCTGTGACGTTTTCCTCGTTGTCTTTCGATTGCATATCCGAGAATAATCGAAAACCTAAACTTTAATGAATAGGTGTACTTTAATGACATGCATTTGTGACTTAAGAATGCTTTCTTACCATTTTTATCTTTATTTACTTTCTGGGATAAAAATTAAGGACCGTCCCATAAATAGGACGCTATGCATAATGGTCAGTGACAGTAGCTGAATAGAATAACCCCTCTTTTAGTTCCAATAGTATTTATGTATTTATTATGTAGCAAATACATATACACATATTAGAATCAGTGGTTCAACTGCCCTCCTCACACAAGCCTACGCATTGCACAACACTACTGTATTTTGTGTGGTAAGGGTAGAAACATTTAGGGTGGAGTCCAATTTGACACTTGCTGCAGATGGACTTTGCTTTCTCTGTACAATTAGCACACCTTCGCAGAGTTTCATTTTCAACTGGCCAGTGGTGTTGACCATCAAATCTTATGTCTCCTGATGGAATGGGAACAATTTTTCCTTAGTGGGAACTCACCCCATGCCTTTTCAGTATTGTAAAAGCCAGGAGACGGCAAAAGTTGAGGAGCGGTTCTGAAGAGTTTTGAGGCTTCATTTTTCTGTACAGAAACCAAGCATTTACTATGGCAACATCAAGAAAATAAGCGAAGATGGACCACCACTCTGTTGTTGCCGCTGTTGCTAACATCGGTACTGCCAACGCTGGTGTTGCTGTTTCTGTGCTAGCGCTGGTACTGCTGTTGCTGCTAGTGATGGTGCTGCTATTGCTGTTGCTAGCGCTGGTGCTGATGGTGGTGATTGTAAAAAAATTCGTCGCTCTACAGCCCATGAAGGGCCAAGACCGACCATAGAGGTGGACAATCATCCAACCAGAATGGCAGTATCGTGTGGTTAGCACAATGATTTCCCCCTAGCCGTTATAGCTGGTTTCCGAAACCGGATTTTCGCTACCTATCGTAGCTCCACAAATGCATGATGGTGCTGGGTGGGCACCGGTCCCATACACTGGCCGAAATTTCATGAAAAAATTTCTTGCCCCATGAGGACTCGAACCAGTGCGCATTCCGTAACGCGAATCCGAGGCAGGATGTCTTAGACCACAATGCCACGGCGCGGTACATTGGTGGTTGTAGTAGTAATAATAGTACTTGTAGTTGTAGTAGTACGATGGCCTTCTACCTGGAATTACCTTCCCTGTCTTGGAAATGTTCATATATTAGCTTTCTTCTCTTCGGGCGGCATTAACTTGTGCGAGAAACCTCAGCTCCATTTTTGTCTAATGTACTTTCAAAATCATTTGTTGCAGCTTTTATGTTAGAAGACTCTGGCATACTTTCATCAACAATATCATCTTCATTATCATCATTACATTTTTTTTTTTTTTTTTTTTTAATTCCGCTTTACTAAGTAGCATTTTACCGCCAAGATTATTCAAATAAGCCTCATGCTCGTCATCCGATTTATCACTGTATTTATTTGTATCATGGAAATCTTCTGGAGGGGTCACATATATTAGACTCTCATTATTATTATTTTGATTTTCCATTAACCCCAGAATTTCACTCACGGTTAGACTGGAAATAAAACAATGTAATGGAAACCATATACATATTATAAAGAATACCACAGGAGTGCACACTGCATGGCGTCCTATTTTTAGGACGGCACTTTATTTCACCTTGTACCTAGCAATATATAAGAAAATTTTATTGTTGTTATATACCACATGAAAACTGAAGTATTCAACTCATCATGTGAAAATAAAAATCAGATTTCTGTACCATCATTACAGAATAACTAAGAATGAACTTACACGCGGTGCGTCACAAGATACTGTTATTCCTGCCATCTTGTAAAAAATTAGCTGGTATGAACAAATGTTCGCGCGGAATTCAAACACTGCAACACCATAATACAATGTAATAATTTACCTTCTAAACAATGCCTCCAACTGTACTAAACAAGAAAAAGTTCCATAGAAATCAGTATTTTACGCATGTCCCATTTTTAGGACGCTATGCAGTAATGGGTTAAAGGATTGCTACCAGGTGTATAATTACTACGTTTTGGCATGGTCGAGCATAAATATCATTAATTAATTTTCAGTTTGCGAAAAAACCTAGATGCTATACAGGAAGAAGCTGAAGTGAATTTTTTTGCGTATCTGTATATACTCGTAGATCTGTGGCTGATACTTTTGTACGCAGTTTGGAACTGCTATGTTGCCTAAACTCCAAAAGAAACAAAACCCTACATACTGTTTCATCGTCGTTAAAATCTACATATTTTCACACATTCGACCGCGCAAGCTATAAGAAAATCGGTAAAAAGTAATTTCAAGAATTAAGGAGAATTGCCGGTTCCAGACTTTATGAAAATACAATAATTTAACATGAATATTCTCAAACCAAAAGTCTTATATTTCTAGGTAAATGATCTCAAACCCTCAGATTCTTACTACTGCAATGCGGACTAGGAATACTGCTGGAGTAATAGTTCATGCTAACCTAAAAAAAGAAAATGAATGCCGCAAGATCTTACCTTGTTGGCGAAACGTTTATCACACCATCATTAATTCCGTTGGGTATCCGATTCCTTTGTCTGGTATCCTGATATAGCCAGATGTTTGGCTGGGTTAGTTGCAGCATCCCACTCGATGGGCTGCATGAAACATTTTAGAGTTCTTTCTTTGAAAATTCTCTCTGTCGCAGGTGCAGGAGATGTCTTTGTAAACCTACAATAATGCAAGAAACTTCGATGATCTAATCAATTAATTACATGTAGATTCCTGGAATTGTTTCGAAAGTTATGAAAGAAATTACAAAGACGCATAAAATTTGCAGAACCCTTGGAATGTAATTTAACACAGCTAGTGATAACCGGCGTAGATGGGGTAGGGAAAGGGTCTAGTGTGCTGTGGATGTGAGTTTGATTACACTCCGGCTGTAATTATATAAAATCCGGTACTTAATTATTCTACTCGGTGGGATGAATATGTTCCTTTTTAATTGCTACAAATTTGTTATAATTATCTAGTTTTAGAGCGGAATTCTGTAGCTTCTTTTCTGCTTCTGCATTTAGCCTATTTCGATCATTTGTTTTCATGGATAAATACGCAGAGAATTCAGATATGAAACTAATTAAGATTATAAAATAGAATAGAATGTTTTATTTTTGCTGGCAGAGTTAAGGCCATAAGGCCTTCTCTTCCACTCAACCAGCTTTAATCAATACAATACATATTTAAATTACGAATATTTACATGACACTTAAAATGTTCTCCGGCAATACTCTTCAGTTAAGTTTTAACGACTATTACATGTTTATTTAAATTTAGATGAACCTATAAGATAAAGTAGTACCGGTAACTTAATTTATGAGCTAATTTAATTCAGTCAACTATAATTAATTTGAGATAGCTAGTAAAATGGTGAGAATTAATTTAATATTAGTTTACTAGAACTATGTTATAGGGAGAAAAAATATTACATCTAAAAATATATTTATATAATGATAATCAGGGAAAGGATTTATATGTAAATACATATTTACTTATAAAGCTAATATAATTTATATTTTGCATTATCTTTATGTTTCACAATGTGTAGGGTTGAAAAATCCTACTTTTATTTTCCATATTTTTCCATATTTTAGAGTTTAGTACATATTTTCGTTAATTTCCATATATTTTCCATATTTCATATAAAACAGTCCATATTATATTAGGTTTAACAATAAAACAAAACAAAATTCCATTAACTTTTAATAATACATTTCAACAATAGAGATTTAAACACATGTTCAGTAATCCCTTTAACATCAGAGTTATTTGAAAATTAGCAGTCCTATCAACAATGGGAAAGTAAGTTACAAAACTGTATTAATTTAATTTAAAATTTTTAACAGACTTCAGTTGTGCAGCTCAACAGTTAAATGCCAGTCAGAGTACACATAGGTTCAGTTTTGTAAATCATACTATAAAGACGGTAAATATGCCAAAAGTACGTCATTCAGTCAATTTAAAATCAAAACTAACAAGTTACATTTCAGAATTTAAAGAAGATGGTTTATCAACTGACAATAAAATATTATTTTGTAATTTGTGTCAGTGTGCAGTATCATCTACACAAAAGTTCCTGGTGCAACAACACATTACAACTAGTAAACATCAGGCCAACAAACAACTAAATTCCAAGCAGAGACATTTGTTTTTAACACAACCAACAACATCGAATGTAAGATCTGAGTTTAACATCGACCTGTGCCGTTCTCTCATCTCTGCTGATATTCCTCTCTACAAACTAAAGAATAAGGTCTTCAGGGAATTCCTTGAAAAATATACTCAACATACAATCCCGGATGAGTCAACACTTAGGAAGACGTATGCTCCATCCATCTACGATGAGACAATACAGAAGATAAGAGATGAAATTAAAGATAGTTCAATTTGGGTTTCCATTGATGAGACTCCCGACAAAGAAGGTAGACTTGTTGGTAATGTAGTTATCGGTTTGTTAAGTGAACAATATTCTGAACGAATTCTTTTACATTGTGATGTTCTAGAAAAGTGCAATAACAAAACTATAGTTAAACTGTTCAACGAAGCTATGGGTATCCTGTGGCCAAAGGGTATTATGTACGATAATGTGTTATTCTTTATTAGCGATGCTGCCCCTTATATGGTCAAAGCTGGACAAGCATTATCTGTTGTATATCCTAAATTGACTCATTTTACTTGTGTGGCGCATGCATTTCATCGTGTGGCAGAAGTGGTCAGAGACAATTTCCCTAAAGTAGATTTGTTGATTTCATCAGTGAAAAAAGTATTTCTCAAAGCTCCCAGTAGAGTTAACGTGTTGAAAGAAATGTACCCTGAAATTCCATTGCCACCAAAGCCAATTTTAACTAGATGGGGTACATGGCTAGAAGCAGTTGAATATTATGCCGAACATATAGACTCTATTAACAATGTTCTCCTTGCATTGGACTCTGAAGATGCAGTCTCAATTGATACTGCGAAAACAGTTACCTGTGACATAAGTGTGAAGAATGACTTAGCTCACATTCAGCATACATTTTCATGCATCATAAAAACGCTCAAAAGTCTCCAAAATAGGCACCTTTCACTATCTGAAAGTTTTGAAATTATAAATAGTACTGTGGAACAACTGAATCGTGGTAGAGGTAAAGTTGCAGATGCAGTAAGAGCTAAGGTGGACACTGTACTTTCAAAAAACCCTGGATATGAAGAACTACAAAAGGTTGTTGCTGTGATGAGTGGTGAATCAACAGTGAAGATTAACTTGGACTTATCCCCAGCAGACATTGTGAAATTGAATTATGTACCAGTTACTTCTTGTGACGTCGAACGCTCTTTTAGTCAGTATAAATCTATCCTCAGAGACAATAGAAGAAGATTCACTTTTCAGCACTTGAAAGAAATGTTTGTAACCTATTGTTATGGTAACAGACAATAAAAATTGTGTTTTGTTGAAACTACATTGGAAGATAAGGTACGTCCATTATATTTTTTGTTTAGTTTGATTAAAATGTACCAATATTTAACGTACATAGTCATTTTTTTATAATTTTAAGTCCATATTTAATTCCATATTTTGGTAAAAATCCATATTTAATTCCATATTTTGGTAAAAATAACTACATATATATTTACATATTTCATATATTTTTAGTCCATATAAATCCGTTCCCTGATGATAATATTAATGTAATTAAAATTTGCCATTAGAGGTGTTGTAATCTATTTAGATAAATTAATGATAATAATAAGAATGGACAGATGTTAGTTTCATTATAAGTAACAAATATTAATCAGTCATTAATCTGTTAAGTAAGAATTTGTGTAATTTTGACCTAAATGAAGTTATTGTCCAACAATCCCTTACATGACTCGGAAACGAGTTCCAATTTCTAGCAACTGAAACTGTATAAGATGAAGAATATAAAGATGTCTTGTGGTAAGGTATAATGAGTAAATTGTTTTGTTGAGACCTGGAATTTAGCTGATGATATGCGGATAAATATATATTATATTCTTTTCTAGATCTTTAATAGTATTAATAATAATGAAATATGATTTTTAATATTCATTTTATAATATTATGATTACATTATAATAATTATTATTTGTGATGTTTCATATTTTTAGTGATTCGTATTTTCATGACTTTGTATACATTTTGCAGTAGGCCTAATCTCCAAATTTAAAATAATATTTAAATATAATCTACGATTCACCGAATTCCACACTTTCACAAGCACTGCATTATACGATTTATTTTGTTCGTATTTATTGATAAGGAAGAATGGCCATAAAACAATGTAATGTATTAAAAACATAAAACCTCATTGTCCTCAGTAATTTTTAAATAGTGTCGCGATTTCGGTGGTTTTTTTAACGTGCTTGTCCAATCGAGACTTAATTATCAGTCTCCAACATACATATATTTAATTTCTAAAATCGCTATGGACGCTACAAAACGTAAAAGCTTTTATTCCCTACTTATTGTTGCAGTTTTCAAACAGGAATTGTAATATAACTTAGAAAACTTACCTCAATGGGAAGAAGTTCATCCTGGTTGTCCCATGGAAATCGAACCCAGCTCCTCACTTCACATTACGCTCCATAAAACGTCATCTTTGCTTGCTTTAATCGAAATCAAAACTCAAAATGGCGATTCAATATGTCATTTGCATTGTTGAAGGCGGCAGTGTTCCGCGTTGAGAGATGAACGCCAATTGCATAGAGAATGAAAAAATGGAACTAGCGTCAGTGGGTAGGAGATATCGACAAGTAAATCGATAGTAGCCTACTTGTGTTGTAAGAGTTGTCATCCGGCCGCAAAGGAGTTTAAATATTCTCGTTTTCATATTTTATGTTTAAAACGTATTTTTATGTTTTCTAAAGTAATTGATATAACAACGTAGCTACATTATTTATGATGCAGTTACGTATTGTATTAATGCTACTTGATTTTTATCAGTATAAAAATCACAAATGTTTACTTTTTGAGAGAATATTAATTTCAAACTCTTTGGCTTAGAGATCTTCGTTCTCTTCTTTTATTAATTCTGTAGCTGAAATTTCGTTCTATACCTGCTATGTTGGCTGCGTTTGGAATAGGATTTTGAACTTTAATGTTGGGACTGTGTTCTTCCCACATGCTCGTCTGTGTATTTAGTTTTCAAAAACTTAAATTTCTTTGCTAGTGTTCCCTTTTTCTCAGGAACAATTGAAAGTAGACCGTTTAAATTTCACCGTTTTTTTATCATGCTACTTGATGTCAGTAATGTGGTAATTAACGTACTGATAGAAAATATAGATCAGAAACTTCTGTAGGAGTCCAAAGTTTTTCAAATAGTAGTACAATAGAAATAGGTTAATTCGACTTTTGATAATTGGAATAAATGTCTATTTCCCTAGTAATTACTTTTGAAACCAACGTTGATAATTGACATTGCACTCCAATTTACGAATCTTAGGCCTACATTTTTGGAAGACTCAATTTTTTCGTAAATGTCGGTCAAAGCGTGTAGATTTCTACAAAAAAAAAATACATACACAAATTTTATATATTAAGATTTTTTGTATTTTTCCATTTTTGTGTAACAAATTGTTTTAGGGATAGGAAGGTAATTAGAAATAATTCCCTCCATTTCGTATTGATTTTTACATCATTGTGTAGAGTTTAGTTTTAATTTCCGACAATCTTATACAAATATCATAATTATTGCTCCTTTCCAGTGCTTAATATTTTTCATTACTCACGACACTAGCCTTCCTTTGTTGGTCACAGTGATCGCATAAGTTGACTAAAAATATGGTAAGGGTAGATTTTACATGGAAATAGAGTTGAATGCAACCTATTACTATTTTTCAGCTCTCGCCCCACAAGCGCATAAGAATTCTACTACTTAAAACTTATTTGCGTGGGAGACGGCAAGAAACAAAAAAATAATGAGTAATATATATATATATATATATATATATATATATATATATATATATCCTATCGATTCGAAATTATCTGTCATAAAAATTTGAGTAATAGAAATATTTGTGTATTACATATTGTGTAGTAATAATAGAGTTATGTTGTACATGCATTTATGCATTGCAGTTGTATTCAAAAGAAAACAATTATTGAAACCATCAATGACGTTATATTTATCCCACTATCAACAGCAACATTCTACAATTTAAGATAGCCCTAAAGTAGCATTTATTTTTCATATCTTTAAACTTCATGCATGACATAACCGCCACGTCCCAAAAGAAGAAATAAAAACTGGTATAATACGTTTCGTTATTTTCGTTGCTTTGAATATATGTTAGTTTTATAGTTTAAACATCATGTTATTCTATGTTGCAATACATCCATGGTCATCCATGAATTAAATTTGTAGAGGAAAGTGCCCAAAACCGGACCCCCATTTTGTTTTTGATTTTTTAAAAATATAATACAGTAAAAATTATGTTTTAAAAGCATGCAACATTTACTTTATAATGTTATGCATCATTTACATTTTACTTTTAGAAAATAATTAAAAATTGGTACGAAAAACATTATTTTCAATAACCTTACACTTTGGCGATTTGAAAAATAGTTGCCGAAATCGGACCCCTTGTAAAAATAATCAAAATAACACTAAACAAATTTGGAAAAAGGTATTAAATAAGAGAAATCATAATCTAGTTTCAAAGTATAAGTATAATATTACAATTACAGGTTTTAGTTTTTAAAAAGAGATATAGGATGTATTCAAAAAAGATACATAAAACGTACAACAGAATTAAATCGTTTAGCGACAAAAATCGCAGATGTTCAGGTCCTTTTCAGTCCCAGGAAATAACGCAAATGACCCAAAGTTCCCCTTCAGAATCCTCCGAAAATTTTCTGTCACAAAACACACATACCAAGCATCATCTTTGGATGGGAAAACTTTCGAGAAGAGATCCAATTCAGATATTCCATAGGTCACGTTGTTTTCATCTTCAGTGCGTGATTGTCACATTTTTTCACAAAATTTAGACGATGTTTCACGAGCCCTTTCCCTTTTCTTGAAGACTGTACATCTGAACCACGTTCCTGGCCGCGATTGCATTTGCGTCCTTGAGCTCAATTCCATGCTTGTTGTTCAGCTTCCATAGCTCCTTTAGCTTTCTTAGTTTCCACCAATTGGGCTTCATGATGATATGATGATCGTAGAACTGCAGATCTTTCGCCCCCTATTCGAGAACCTCTTTTTTAATTTTGGAATGGGAGTGATGTCAAACGGGCTTGTCTTAGAAGATGTGGAACCCTGAGGATCCTCAAGTGTAGCTGGTGACAGAGAAACACCCTGACCTGCCGAAGATGTTGATAGTTGATTTGGGTTAAACTCTACAATAACTTGTGATTCGTTCACATCACATTCTTCTCTGTTCTCTGGAAAGCTCTGATTTTCTGCTGTTCGTTTCTTTAACACAGATTCATAGAAAGACAGATCTCGTTTTTTGTTTGCCTCTGCAATGTATTCGGCATCTGAAAACAGCTTCATGTTCAAGGGTTGCTTTAAATCCATTGATTGCTATTTGAGCTGTTTGGCATCTAATATAGGCTTTGCCAAACAGGTCCATTGCATCAAAAGCACTGACAGCACGTTCATTGTGCCTTAACCACTGCCTGATTTCCTTGCTGTAGTAAACTTTCAGGGAAACCATGAAAGTTTTTTCCAAAGATTGTAGTTCGTGTGAAGAGTGAGGTGGCACCGACACAATTGTAACATGATTTGTTTTTGCCAAGTTGATCAGATCAATATTCTCTGTGTGGATAAGTGGCCATTCAAGAGCAACAGCACAGGTTTTTCCTTTGTAGGATTGGAAAACTCGATGAAGTGTCGAAACCACTGAGTGAAGGAGTTCATTTGGATCCGCCCTGAATGGTACTCTGTAAAGATTGTTCCTTCCATCCAAATTATTCTCTTGAAATTTGGAGCAGAATTCCAATAGAATAAGAGTGTGTACTAATACAGGTAGACTTTAAACATGAAAAAATAAGGGGTCCGGTTTAGGCAACTGAAGGGGGTCCGGTTTACGCGACTATAGCCAACATTTTGTTAACTCAATAGATTTTGAACCAAACATATAAATTGAAGGTTTAATGAAAAGCAGTAACCTTAAACCTTACCGTTTAAGGATATATATAGATCGAATGGTTTACCTGCCAATATGTAGAAGAAAAAACAAAAAATGTAGCACAATGTAAAAACTTTTTCCACTGTCAAAACACGTAATGGGAGACTGATAAGCAACAAGTGAAGCGGGCGACGTGTATGCTCCGCTACAGACTGGTAGAAGCCTAAACTACTATTTACACTTAGTTCTGCTAGAGTTCAAGAGAATGCAGAGTCAGGAGACGGGGGTCCACTTTAGGGGGAGGAGTCCGGTTTAGGGCACTTTCCACTATTAATTGAGAATGTTTTCAATACGAGAAAACGGGAACAAATGAAGTAATATTCATTTATTTTAAGAACTATTCCCTCTGGTGTTTATTATTTGTCCATATATAGTCCCTTGTCTTTAGATTATTAACTTTAATTACAATTTAGGGAATTTTAAAGTAAATGTAAGATATTTTGGTCTTTTTTTTCAGTTATTTCTAGGTCGTCAACATCCGTCCCTTCCTTATTACTAAGGCTCGGGTTTCTTTGACGTGTCATATTTTATCCTGATCTCTTTTTACAAACCTAGAGTCGACGGCAATTCGGAAGGCGGTAGTCTGCTAGCGTTTGCGTGGAAAGAGACAGATAGAGAGAGCAAGGCAGCGTACAACATTGCCACATCGTACTTCACGCGCACGTGTAATACAAATAGCGCAGGAGAGAATTTAAATTATCAAAAGACAATAATGACCTTAGCCATTGATTGCTGTAAGCATGACACCAAACAAACCCTCCTTCCTTCACTAACAAAATTCTTTACACGTTTCTCAATCCTACACCCATGCTTCTGCAGTCGTTTCTTGCGCATTGGCAACGTTGCAGCTAGCATCAAGATGGCCGGCAGCGTTCTGCTCGTCAACGTGTTTAAAATAATTATACAGCTTAATATTTTCGCGCCTGCCTGTGCAATACTTGTCTTTTACAGTCTTTTCTTTCATTTGTTTATCTTACACAGACAGTAAATGTTAATTTTACTTATTCAATGTATTGAAACACTCACACGTGAACGAAAGAACTCGGGAAGTACTTGTTATAGACTGATTCCGACTGGTTCTACTCTACAAGCTTGTGACGTCACATACCAGAAATGCTACGGCGCATAGAGCAGCTGACCGCCTTCCGAAATGCCGCATAGTCTACGTTACAGTACATTGAACACATTTCTAGCATTTCTGAACAGAGTTATTATTGGTTATATAAATGCATTTTTGTTTATCGTTTTATCACTGTCATAAATTTCCGCCATGTTAGCTTCGTGGTCGCGTGTCTGCCTTCAGACTATCCGGCCTGGGTTCAATTCCCGGCGAGATCAGAGATTTTCATGTAAAGTTTCTACCTCGGGACTAGAAGAGATGGCGGTGCACAACTTCCAATCACTAAATTGTGCACCAATATGCCTGGGTTAAATCCCAAATCTCTCCGCAGTGCATATGAAAAGAAGACATATGGCACTGATGATAGCGATTCGTCCGTCGGATGGGAACGTTAAGCCTGGCGGCCCCCTTGGTGCTATTCGACAAGAATACGCTACGTGCCGGCAAAGGGTTTCCCCTTCTCCCTTCCTCACCCATTCCCTACACTACACTACACTTACACATACAGTCACTCTAGTACACCACATAACTCTTCACAAATACTTATCATGAACAGTGTGGCCCGCCGAAGTGGTGTGCAAATTGAAAATGGGTCATAGTGCTACCATCTATCCGCAATATGCGGATCTCGAATAACGTAAGTGAAGTCGATAGGCATTAGACACACACGTATCATTGTCATGATTAACCAAAAATGGTAGACAAGAATGTTTTTGGTCATATTACTATAGTTTGAATAGTTCTTTCATTATTATTAACATGTTTTGAGCCAATAAAAGGATTTGTTTTCGTTTGGTTATTTATTATTTAGCCGATCATGTTTTTTAACAACCTTATGGTGTTGTTGGTAGGCCTTGTAAGTTAAACTTACAAACAACGAGTTAGAAAGAGATTAGGCTATATCATAGACTTACTAAATAACCGCAAGACCGCTCACTGGCGCTAGTGTTATGCTCCCAAATTGAACAGCCGACGGGCGGCTATTTGTTTGGTTAAGCTGAATAAGTATGTTCGTTCGAGTGCTGCTCTTAATTGCAGCAATGCACATGGATGTAAAAATAAAGGAGGAAGGAATGTTACATTTCATTTATTAGTTAATCTTTAATTTCTATAATGATTTTTGCTCCGTATTATGTTACAGAATACAAACCATTGCACTTATACGACTGTTTATGCTTCAGGTTTCCTCTGAGTAAAGATTCCTACAACTGAAAATGGATAGGTGCAATCCGCAGAGAGAATTTCTACCCTACAATGAATCATTCAGTGTGTTCAACTCATTTCGAAGATAATTGTTACCTTTCAAACTACGTTATTAATGTTATACATTGTTATTGTCCTTCATCCACTCCATTTCCCTCATTTTCTTCAAACAGTTGTTGTTTCAGTGCATACATGAATAATTATTCGCCGAATTTGAAGATACAAAAACTGTATAAATTATAAAAAGTTAATTCTTTAATATGACTGGTTGAAAGTAACTCTTGTCTTAGTTACTGATTAATGAAACAGGAGGCGAATATTACATTAAAAGCACGCGAACACTACTTTGCAGAAAACAAATATAAATCTTAATCTACCATACATCACTGATGATGATATAGACAACAAAATCTCAAAATTTCTAAAAATTGCTGGAACCATCAACAGTGTATTCAAACCTTCCCAAATACAAAGACATACAAGGTTGAAAATCTACAAAAGTCTAGCACGACCAGTTTTGGCTTATGACAGTGAAGCATGGACACTAAGAAAATGCGACGAAAGACGGCTAACAACTGCCGAAATGAGATTCATACGAAAAACTGCTGGATACTCCCTTCTCGACCATCATCGGAACGTAGATATTTGGAAGGAATTAAAAATTGACTCTATTGTCCATTATCTGCAGCAATACAGGCTTCAGTGGAAGACACATGTCAAGAGGATGGATCGCTCTAGATGGGCCAGGCAGATTTTGTCGCATGTCCCAAAAGGTCGAAGAAATTTAGGAAGACCTAAGAAGCGCTGGCAAGAGACCGTAACAGATCTACTGGGGTCTAACACTTGAAGGCTGATGATGATGAAGATGATGATGATAATGAAATATAAATCTTATGATAAAGTGTTGATAAGTCTAATGTCTTAAGTTAGCTTCTGATATTCCGATTTCCCTCGCAGAAAACCTAGCAACTCTGCTGAGAGCAGAAACACATTATTAAAGGTATATCGGAAAGGAAGTACTAGTATTGTTCCTTCAAATAATAGTACATTATGCAACGAGCCTATAATGATAGTAATTAAGAAGCGAGCATGGATGTTTATGAAACGAGCGCAAGCGAGTTTCATAATTTTCATACGAGCTTCTTAATTACCATTATAGGTGAGTTTCATACGACTTTTTATGCTCGACCATATTTCTAACTTGAAATTATTCAGATATATACATTTTATTTGTATGTCACAAGATCGGAAGTGACCTTGTTCTAGGTCGTGAATTGTGAGATGTGCGCAGACGCGAAAGTATTGATTTTTTCCGAGGAACAATAATGTCATTGACCTTGATGTAATCCCGTTAAACTTGATATAACCTAGATTATTGAATTCGACATTGATAAACGAGATGACAAATTGAATTTATTTGAATATTATTTACAATTAACGCTAATTATTATAGTAACAGAACATAACCTTCTGCGACAGTATTGGATTTCCAGCCTCCGTGACTTTTCGCTAATTCTCTTTCGATTGCATATCCGAGAATAATCGATACTTGCGGTTTTATAACGGTACAAAGCTGACTTGTCATTGGCTGAACACCTGTAAGCTGAGTTGTCATTGGCTGAACACCTGTACTTTAATGAGTAGGTGTACTTTAATGACATGCATTAAAGGACTGCTACCAGGTGTATAATTACTACATTTCGGCATGGTCGAGCATAAAAACATTTAGCTTTCGGATACGCAGTATAACGCGTATTCAAATAGCGGTTTCGAAATCACCTGAAAGCAGTGCTGTAGTTGGGCCAGTACGGGACGGTACGCCATACTGTTTAAAACAAAAACTCGCTGTTACAGTACCGGAAAAAAATATAGACTCTAAAATTATATTAATTATGTTTAAATGGTCTTTTAAAATACTTTGAAATGGGAGATAGGCCTATTAGCTATTTGAAAAACATTTTGATGTTCATATTTGGCATAAAATTAGCGGCTGACATCTCACATCCTTTGCTTAAACGCTTGTTCATTCGTTGTTTTATCCAAAACACTTCAGGAGTAGGCTAGCTGCGATTTGTTAATTTCAAACTTGCATGCCGCCGTCTATTTCTATACGTAATTAACACTAACTTTATAGCATGGAGCCTCAAGAAATCTGCTATACTGATTCGCTAATTTCAAAACTTGCGTATAGTAGATGCCTTCGCATAACACTAATTTTATTATGCGGCGCCTCAAGAATTCTGCTGCACTGATTCTGTAATTTTAAAACACGCTCAGATGTAATGCTAGCAGTTTGCTTGAGGAGGGAAATATTGTTACTTTTCGTGTGTTCATGAATCTTGAGTCCAGTTACATGTTACAGATTATATTCCAATTTCAACTGAAGAATGTGAATGAGCATTACTGTAATGAACGATATCTGCACTAAGAAAAGGAATACTCTTCTAGTAAAAGAGTTCCTAGACTTTTGTTCCTAAAAAGTGTTGGCCACCAGCGTCAGCGTTTAATTTCTTGCCTCATGTGCAATTGTGGCTGCGATCTGAAAGGAGGTCTGCATGATGAAGAAGTAACTTTGGAAAAGAAGTGCAGTACGAGTCCAGACAGTATAATCTGACCAAGGAGACTTCATCAATGCCCTCTAAAATTTGTTTCCAACTACAGCACTGCCTGAAAGAGTTTCAATGCTGTCTGTAGTAACATCTTCCGAAGGTGCTTTATGTAGCTCATTGCTCTCAGTGTGGCGTTCACTCTATCTTCAATATGTGTTGTGAATGTCTTCCCTGTCGTCTGCAGCGTTACTCCTAGGTATTTGAACTGCTTTACTGATGTCAAGTTTTTTCCTTTGTAAACTAGATGTGCCTCTCTTCCTCAGGAATTAATGTAGATAAGACGTAAGCGTCTGACGACTTCCGGTTGTTGCTATGAGCGCCATTCGTGGAGTCGTGGCTAAATGCGAAAACATCCATGAAGTAAAATCAACCCCAGGCCATAAGCTTGAAATGGTGGAACCAAAAAGGTGTACTAGTATGGCCGTCAAATTATCCATAGTTAATATTTTTTTCCGGTATGTTAACAGCTGTTTTGTTCGTATTATTATTATCCAAAATTATCTACTTTTTATTACTTTGTTTACATTTTCCGAATATATAAAATAAACTTTAATTCAATTTTGAAATTAAATTAAACAATTGAGTAAGGGACAAACTAGAATTTAGCAACGGTACTAAAGGATGCGAAATACTCTCTACAGCTCTACACGAAATAAAATATTTCTTCCAACGATTTAGATTCTGGAAAAGTCCCCATAACACTTATAGCGTTCCCTCGTTGAATGGCAATACTAATTCTTTGGCGGAGGAAAGCCGTAGAGCGAGAGTCACCGTTAAGTGCTGATAAATACTTGCCGATATCAGAAGTTAACAACATCGCCTCGGAACACCATGGGCCCATAGATTCTACGGCGGAAACGACAAAATTATATCTATCTAGAAGATCGAGATACTTATTGAGTTTAATTGTAACAGCAGATGCAGCGGCTGACCCAGCGAGTTTGGAAGTTTTGGGCAAATAAGAAGAAGCAAAGGTATTGTAACAAGTGGCATCCCATAAAAGTGATTTTCCTTTGGACCATGGTGTTGAAGTTAAGCCATCTGGACGTTTGCCATCGGAACGATTTATGCCGAATGGTTCTAGAATGGTAGGAAAACCAGCGAAAATTAGGGCCCTTTTAATGATGTCGTTAATCATGACGTGTCTGGAAAATCGTCCAGAATTTTTGAGGCAACTTAATCCATGGAGGCCAGAAGAATCGACATCTGCACCACAAATACATTTGTGTGGAAAACAAATTTTAACACCAAGCCTTAAGGCAATAGAAATCTTAAAGGACGTATTATCCATTAAGGTGCCTATGTTGGAAGAAGGTAAGGCTTGAAGCCAGCATCCTGATTTTTTTTTTTTTTAAAGCAAGAAAACGGGCTCTGTCAAAATCTGAGGAGGAAGACGCAAAAAGGCTGTCAAAAGTTTTGGAAGCAAGACCAAGATCCCAGCATTTTTGAGACTCTCGACTGTTTGGAAGATTCACAATGTATTATTATGATTACAAATTGTTTCGTGTTGTGAATATTTCAAAAGTGTAGTCAAGTTCAGCAGGTATTATTTGTTTTTCTATAAATAAGCTAATATTCTGTTCGGTTCAACTGTAGAATATGTCCCTTCATATGTCCCCCCAATGCTTTAACATATGAAGGAATGCCAACATCCTTCTTGATAAGAGAAAGAATGTGGAAATGAAGTGTTCAATCCATGTCACAACCATAACACTTTTAATAAATATATAGTGAAACATACATTGATATAATAATCTGCTAATGGTCTTGTTACCTCCAGATCCATTCTAATCCGTTTACGTATGACCAAAACCGATAGTAGCAATTTAATATTTGGCAATTGGCGGTGTCTACCAAATCTATATAGATTTCAAACAAGCCTACGACAGCATAAATCGGAAGCAAAGTTACAGGATTATGCAAGAATTTGATATTCCATGTAAACTTATAAAATTAGTACAAACAACGATGAAAGGAACAATAGTTCAGGTCAAAATTCAAACTCAATTAACAGACTCCTTTAACATAGAGCAGGGACTCCAAAGGTGAAGGGCTGGCCCCATGCCTGTTCAACCTAGTACTCGAATATGCAATAAGAAAGCTCTCTGTCAATATGAAAAGTACTCTGGACTTCCAGACCACTCCAGTAATCGGCTATGCGGATGATAATATCATAATATCATATATTATATGCATATTAAGTAGAAATATCAAAGCAATAAACGAAACCTACAGTGAATTGAAAGAGGCCACTAAGGACATAGGTCTTAATATCAATCTAACCAAAACACAGGCAATGATTCAAGCAACTTCTAAAATTACAAATAGCCGGCAACCTATGATCGGCGAACCAGAGATAACCGTGGTTGATAGTTTTGACTACTTAGGCTCAAGGATTACCAATAATGATGTCCTTAATGTGATCCAAAAGCGAATAAAATCGGCCAATAAAACTTATTCCCTACACCAGGTTATGAGTAATCGGGACGTCCACACGACAACTAAAATAAGACTTTATAAAACACTTATAAGATCTGTTCTCTTGTATGGCTGCGAAACATGGTCTTACCAGAAGGGCTGAGAAAGCTATTGATAGCTTTGAAAAGAAGATACTCTTATGAAAATATTTGGACCTGTAAACATAAATCAGGAATATAGGATACGAAATAATAAAGAACTTTATAGAGAATACGATATACTCTATCACCAATATAAAAATTAAAAAACTCCAATGGGCAGATCGCTTACAAAGATTACCTCTGGATCGTCTACCAAAAAAAGCCCTTAGAGTTAGTTTTCATGGAACTCGCCGTCCTGGAAGACCCATGAAGAGATGGGAAGGTAATATCATGGAGTATGCGGTTAGTCTACTACATTGCAGAGATTGGAAACTGGCAGCGCAAAATAGAGATTTATGGAGGCAAAAAATTCGGTAGGTCAAGGCTAAAACATGAGCTGAGAACCATTGGATGGATGGAATTGGCGGTATTTTGCGGTGGATTATGAGGCGTAAAAGGTATAGTTTGACGTTATATCCGTCGCACCGATTTCAAGCTTATTTGGCTTGAAGTACTCCCTCCTTTCTTTTTGTCCTCTCAGAGTAAAATACATATTCAACCATTAACTTATACCGATATGCAATTTATTTACACTGCTGTACAATTAATGTCACCTACAATCATTTTCTATATGCTATTTATTAATACTGATGTATGATTAAAGTGTCGCCTATCTAATTCTTTGAAGACAAAACTAATCTGTCTATAATTTATTTTATTACAGTGTTTTCTCAATCGTCGAATAATAACAAATGAATTTCACCTATAACAAATGAATGACACCAAGTGGCAACTAACTGACTGAGACAATTGAGGCCAGGTCTCAGTCACTTGCCTTAATTGAAATCAAATTTTGTGTTTTTATATAATAGGCCTATATTAGTCATTTGAATGAAGCATATATCGCTGTAGAAGTATTTGAAAACTTTGTGATGGACATAGACCTGTTTTGCAGTAAAATTTGTTCCTGAGGCCAGGATCGCTCGTGTCGGGTCTGGTTTCTGCATTTCGTATGTTTTCGCGGGCTTTGAGGTTGCACTTGAAACGGTGTAACTAGAACAATTCGTCTGGCCTCGTGGGGTGGGTATAGCAGTGGTGACTTGTCTTCCTAAATAGGCCATAAATAACATAAAAATTCCCGCTGTTTAGCAGGCAGACACCACACTGTTCTCTCCCCTTATGTCTTAGTTCATGACTTAAGCGAGAGTGTGTGGTGTAAGGTAGAGTTGATCACACTTCGTAAAGTTACAGGAATTGAGTACGGTATAGGGTTCTTGAGAATAAGAAGTCGTCGAACTGTGGTATAAGTATTATATTGGAGAATAGGTAGTAATACAGTTGAATGTGTTGTAGGCTACATGACAACTAACGAGTAAAAGTCCTGAGGTTAGTGGTGACTCGTATTATATAGAACAGGTTTGGGGCGTTGTCAGGACGCGAATCCATGTCTAAACATGACCATACATGGTAATGTTTAGGGGTTGTAGTCACGTGCAGTACGATAGACGTTTTAGTTCCACATGACCATTTATAGTAATATTTTAGGGAATGCAGCCCTAAAGAGTCCAAAAATAACTCAAAGGGGGAGAGGGTAACGCGTGGGTGAAAGGGTCTATGCAGTCACCAACATCCATAGGAGTAACTTATTCGTTTGCAATGATGTAATTACACAGAATACAGTAACATATAATTGACATAGCCTACATGGTTCATTATTAATTCACACTACAGTCTTCAAGGGGTTACAATATTATTCCACACTTCCCTTCCTATTAAATGTTTGAGCAACTTCTAAGAGATTAAAATTTCACTTTATCCCATTCCTTCTGTTTTCTGGATGATAAGGGAGATTTTGAGACGACTGCAGGGATGGATTTATGGGATTTTTCCTTTATTTGTTGAAGGGTTTGGGAGACATCATCTATTGTGGCGTTAGGATCAGGTTGGTACCGTAGAAATGGGTAAAGTCGATCAGTGGGTGTATAATCGATAATTTGCGATTTTTATTGAAAATTATATATTATGTCAGTTACTTGTTAAAATTTTGTTATGCTGACTTCATTGCCTGTCATTGCAAATGTAAGCGACAGGGACAACAAAAAGCCTGCGCGTGCCAACAATGGCAACACAGTGTAATTACCGTTGAAGTGAAAATGGTTATTCTCAACTTTTTCTCCTAAACGAAAACAAAGTCTTACAAACTCTAAATTATCGTCAGCAGTGAAAGGAGACAAGAAGTATACGTAAGTACTTTTGGTTGAGATTGTATTCTGAAATAATAGTTTTGCAGTTCGTAAATGTTAGTATTGAAAATTATTATTTTCAAAAAACTTGTACTTTCGTAGGGTTAAGTCGATCATCCCATCGACCTACTCGAAGCAGATAGGACCAGCAGGAAGAATAAATTTTTTCACCGAAATACCTCCAACTAACACTTATAAACAGAAAAGTGTCATAGTATAGCTTATATTGATGGGATAGTGGGGAAAGAGGAAGACGAATTTATGGTGAATTTCTTGCGTAAGAGAAGTACTGCCAAAGGAACGTATTTTGTATAACCCTCTGTACCTGACGATGGGAACAACGTAGTTTCTAAAGTGACATGAAGAGGGGAAGATTTCAAATAACATCTGACATAAACCTAAGCAATGTTGAATAGCATTTTAGATTGTAATTGAAATGTGATATTTCAATGTAAATTTTGAATTCTTAAATCTTTGTTTGTTGATATTTATTTGTTTATTTATTTATTTATTTATTTATTTAACCTGGTTGATATGTGAAGTATTAATTTTTTATGTTTTATATATTGGCATTCATGTCACGTTTGTACAGTGGAGACCTATAGGCCTAATTGTATCGAATTGTGTGATTACAGTAACAAAATATATACTATATAATCCTATAGACTTATACGTGGTATAGTCATTAAGTTCTAATACTGAGCGCATAGTGGCGTTGTGGTGCACTATAGCGCATAGGTGGCGCCATGGTATGATACCTTGTCAGTTAGTCTCTCGACCCAACAAGAGACAGTTGAGTGCATGCACTGTAAGCAGAACTACGATCTTTGTTGTGACGGTGATTTCAATGCGCACGTCGGAACCCGAGATGTCACAGTTTGAGCAACGGGCAATCATCAAGTTCTGCCAGAAATTAGGCAAAACTGATGCCGAAACGTTTCAAATGATGCAGCAAGTTTACGGTGAGGACGCAGTGAGTCGCAGTGTTGTGTTTAGGTGGCACCGACGTTTTTTGCAAGGAAGAGACAGTTTGGAAGATGATGTGTGTACTGGTCGGCCACAAACAATTCGAACTGAACGCAAGATCCAAGAAGTTGCAAGGTTGGTGCGTGCTAACCGCTCCCAATCGGTAGACGATATCGCAGCAACAGTAGGGGTCAGCCATGGTACTTGCTACAAAATTCTGTCTGATGACCTGAACACGTCTAGTGTTACCCAGCACAGTGTGCCACGAATCCTGTCGCAAGACCAACGTGATGATCGCATGACGATTTGTGGTGACCTCATCAGTAGTGCTGACGATAATCCGACGTTTCTCAACCGGATAATAACTGGAGACGAAACTTGGGGTTTCCTTTACGATCCGCAACTGAAAGGACAATCCGCCACCTGGAAAACGCCGTTATCACCACGACAGAAAAAACCGCGACAAGACAGGTCAAAAGGCAAGGTGATGCTTGAACTGTTTTTTTATTCAAATGGAATTGTTCACATGGAATTCATCCCAGAAGATGCAACTGTGAACAAAACCCGCTACAAAGAGATCATTGGCCGTTTACGAGATTCAATTCGCAGTAAGCGACCTGAGCTATGGCGTACAAAGAATTGGCTGTTGCTACATGACAACGGCCCTGCACATCGCTCTGTCCTTGTCCAAGAGGAACTTGCAAGACAACAGGTGACAGTTCTTCCACACCCTCCGTACTCACCTGATCTCGCACCATGCGATTTTTTTCTCTTTCCTCGCATGAAAGCAACCCTACGTGGGCGTAGATTTCATTCTTCCGAAGAGGTCATGACTGCCACTAGGGAAGCCATACAGGACCTTCCTGCCAACATCTTTCAACGGTGCTTCCAGCAGCTATACCAACGTTTGCAAACGTGCATAAAGGCCAACGGAGACTATTTTGAGGGAGGATGTGGTTCTGTTTAAATGTACGCCGTGTTATGCGGCATCTTGTGATACATCCAGATTCTTGTGGGAGCCTACCCTCCAGGCGTCAAGTCTTAGAACTTAATGACTGTATCACGCATAATAGATTATTATTGTTTTCTACACCCCTTATAACAAATAAAATACATGTAATACACTTAATTTGTTTTTAAAAACCTAAACAGTGATCGACTTTACTACGCAATATTTTAAAATCGATCTTAAACTAAAAATTCAATGGTGATCGACTTTACCCTATTTAAACAGGTAACTTCGATCACAAATAAAATAAAAAAAAGTCAGACTTTGGTAAATTGTAATTCACTTCTTGTAATGTGATTTCGTAAGTGAAGGATATGACGACAAAATACTATTTTCTGAGGAACTTCGCTCCATTGCATAACCTCAATATCATTAAAAATTGCAAAATTTTGATCGACTTTACCCTCTTCTACGGTACCTACTAGGATTCATAGAAAATGTTTGCATTTCATTGTCACTCTCTGAGTTTTCTCCCTCTCTTGCTCTTTCCTTTGATCTCTGATTGTATTGGCTATTCTTAATAATATTATTATTGAATTTTCAAGTTTATAGAATCCTATTTTACCCGAAGGTATATTAGGGCTTTAGTTAAATCGTACATATTATAGCCCTGTACAAATACTTACATAACAATATACATAATTATGACATAAAATACACATATTACATTAAATGTGTATGACATAATAAACATCATAGTTATATTATATACAATTACG
The DNA here is from genome assembly GCF_040183065.1 of Periplaneta americana. Taxonomy (NCBI): domain Eukaryota; kingdom Metazoa; phylum Arthropoda; class Insecta; order Blattodea; family Blattidae; genus Periplaneta; species Periplaneta americana. Next base: position 44,996,131 of record NC_091122.1, on the reverse strand, counting down.
TAGATATGAGATAAAATAGATACATAGAAATAGATACACAATATATGAAACACAGACATATTACATACAATACTTTCCCAGGACACATCACACACAGACTTGTTACACAAAAAGGTAAGCATTTCGTAGAAACGTACATATTACTTTTAAGGACATATATGACATAAAATGACATGAAATAGACACATGACATACAAATGCATATACAACACATAAGACATAAACATATTATATAAAATACACAAACAAGACTTAAACAAAATTGCATAAAAACTTATACAGTGACATCATTTTATTTTTACTAACAGTTTTAATATTAACCTGGCTATACCTTTGGATTCACGGTTGAAAACAGAAAACACCGTTTGCTACCCCCTTCCACGAATGGAGTTCGATGATACTGACGTAAAATACAAACAAATCAATTTACTAGGTATAGGAGGGAAGAAAAGTAGTTCATCCATTTACGTAAACTAGGAAATGTCGCAATTTTGAGTTTGATAATTTTCATTAATCAAAATACACTACAGTATTAACAATAAGTGATTTTACTCAAGAACTGAGTTATCCATGCGAACGTATTTATTATGCAGTGTATATTATACTGTCTACAGCACATTAGCGTACAATGTAGAGAATGAAGTTAAATTGAAAAATAATCATAATATGGATATTTAAACACATTTTTTAAAATGGTGGCCGTTCATTTTGATACAGGCTTAATTACCAGTTTCTTTCTTCGAACTAGTAACTCATGTTGAAATAATTCTGTACCTACTCTATAAAAGAGTACCTTACGTACTGTAAATTCAGTCTTCACTTCTACCCGATCCGAAAAGATAAAATTATTCAGACATGCCATCTACTGTCCGTCCAAGTGGTTATGTCGCAGGATCGTAGAAAGAGTGGGAATCACGTAATGGTTAATTACTTAACAAGGCCCTTTTATTTAAGTTATTTTAAACAGTTGTATAATATTACAACAGAAATTAATGTTTTCAAAAAAAACCAAGACAACCCAGCCACTAGCTTTACAGAGGGGCGAGTAGAAGTAGGCGGGGGAAATCGGGATGCGACGTAGGTAAACGGACGACAGTACCTGTGCGAAAATATGATTCAATATTGAAAGCTCTTTCGTCACTGGAAAATGCGAACATATTTCTGAAACGTTCTATACTCACTAACTTAGTACTGTTTACTATATGCGACCTTGGTTCTGTTGGAGGACAGTTGGAACTTCATTAGTAGAAGGGGTGGGAGTGAAGTACATACAAGAACTCAGATACAAAAAAATTGAAGTAAAAATAAAATGATGTCCCTGCATATAATATGAAACTGTGATATTATAACTATTATTATTGTGATTATTAGTATTATTAATAATAGTAGCATCTCCTTTTATTGCAGCCTGTTTTGACCTGTGGAATGTTAGATTAATGATACAAAACCTGAAAATATTATATATACACAAAAAATTAACACATTCATATAGCCTTACCAATTGCATTAACTACAACTTCTCTTACTATGGCCGAAACACATAAACTAGCTATTTACAGTGAATTGTGAATATGTGATATGAATTTCTGAAATTCTCTTGAACAGCATTTCTTTTTAAGCATGAAACACAGGAGTTTTTTAAATTGCCCAGAACATGGGATGACATGCGACAGTAATAACAGGCGAGCTCTTTCGAAAATTGGGCAATCAAATAGGAGGTGATGAACAGTCTGGATGATTTCCCCGCATTTACACATGGATTCATTTACATTATTGATTTTGAACCGTTTAAAATATGTTTTAAATTTTCCATGGTCTGAAATGAATTGCGTAAGCACGAAATTGGGTATCATGTGTTTACAGTTTAACCTAGAGGTTATTGTAGGAAAGAATAAGGCCCGGTTTCTTCAACCTTTGTTAAATTATAACAGTGTATTATTCCATTTTAAATGTAAACTTGACAGTTAAAGCATTTCTTCAACTACTGTTAGTACTAACAGGCTGTTACAATTCATGTTAATTTAACTGACCAATTTCATGGTGTTAAGTCATTTAACTCTCTGTTAGCATAGAAGTATTCAATATGGCTGGTGCGTTAGATGCTGAACTATTATATGTTGATTATTTAGAAAATGATATCCCTGAATACATAAACAGAGCGGATGATTTCTGTGATTCGACAGAATTCATCCAAAGATATAAGCAAATTGATGCAAAGTCTCACTTTTCGCTTTCAACGTAGATCTGTTTGTTTGTTTATTCTCAATAATTGGTTTATACTGCGAAATTATTTCAACAGAAGGCTTCTCTCAAACGAAAATAAATTAGTCCCACGATTTCTTATTGTTCCAGTGTTTTCCATTTCACAACAGAAATACCAATACACCGCTCCACGCTACTGTGATACAGACGACGGAAAGAAGCAGAAATAAAACCTGAAAGAATAGAAAGACTTCTATCCTCTTTGTGTACTATAACGTAAAATAGTTAGAGATGAAACATTTGTAATGGAACAAAAATGAACAAAACAGTAGTTATTGAATTGAAGAGTGAATATGTAGTGTGTAATACAACCAATACAGTAATAAAATATGATTCGCTTCCGATCGGTGTTCAAAGATGCAGCTATTGAAAGCCACGTATTCTCCTTCATTTTCTCATCTTAATACGAGGCGCGCCGCTTATCGTAAATGTGAGGATTTCAATATTAGAATCTCATCAAATAAAACTTGCTCCATGATGCACAGCACAGAACAAAATAATGCATAGGTTATGTCACGGTCTTCTTGCTATAAAATATACGACGACAAAATAGCTTTTAGATGGCACTAGAATGAATCTAGTGGGCTGTGATCGGAAACGTGAACGCTAAAGTTGAAACTTGGCCAACTCTCCGTTCCCGATCTCGGGCTCCGGCAAGCTTTTCGTTAATTGTGAATGCTCACATTTAAATGTATAGGGGAAAGGTCCCTATATTGAACCGTGTCTTAAATTGAAACACTCGGTTATTTCCCAAACTGTTAGACAAAGTGCACCACAATTCAAGCAGAAGAGTACTATGTAGCGCAGTGAATGCTGGGTACAGTTGACCTTTCAGCTATAATAAGTGTTGTGTGATTATGGTGCTTCTGATGTAATATTTGACTCTCCTAGCTAAGCTTGTACGACAAATCAGGTAAGATTGTGATAATATTAATCTATTGCATGTTGTGAAGTAGTTACATAGCAGCAATATCCATGCGTAAACTTTTTCAATCAACACGTTTCCGTATTTCACAGTTACTAAATAATCTGAAATGCCTTTTCCCGTAATTTGAACAACCGTTTGAACCCTATATTGAACTGGTCCAATTTAGGAAACCTTGTTTTGCTTTAGGAGCTTCCAACTGTGAATATCTCGTGCAAATAGATACACCTGACAAGTGGTGAAAGAGGCACCAACACAACCTGTGTGTGTTGCATGAGTGTAACAGGGACTTACGTTCTTCCCATGTTGATTTTCAAAAGGCTGACATTTAAGAATGAACTGAACACCGGTGCACCACCAGGTGCAATATGCACATGTTCTGAAAGTGGATGGATTACTAGCAAGTTATTTCTTAAGTGGTTACAGCGTGTCATCGCCATTGTGAAGCCCAGCACTAATAACAAAATGTTACTTCTCCTTGATGGCCATTCCACCCACACCAAGAATGTAGAAGCTATCATTTTTGCCCGGGAAAATGGTGTTGTAATGCTTTCTTTGCCGGCACTTACTACAACGCACAGGCTTCAACCATGTGACGTGTCTTTTTCTTCAAGCCCTTGTCATCATACTACAATCAGGCTGCAGACAAATGGCTTCGAAGTAACCCATCTCGAAATATAACTCAGTTCAGGTGTCGGTTTATAATAGCAGAAGCTTATGGAAAAGCTGCTACAGTGGTAAATGCAACGAGTGGATTTGCGAAAACTGGAATTTGGCCAGTCGACACAAACACCGACTTCGCTCCTACTGTCGTCAACCATGAGAATGAGCCTAACACAAGTGTTCCAAACTCACCTTCACAAAATTCAGTTCCCTCTTTTCAATCTAATAAGCCTAATACTTTTGAAGACATTTCTACGGCCAATCCTCACTATCCATGAAAATCTCCAAACATGACTAGGCGTAGGCCTAACACTGTTGCTGAAATAGCTCCTATTCCTGAACTTATGAGATCAAGGAAACAAAAAACCACATCATTTGCAATCGTCACAAGCAGACCATACAAGAATGAGTTGTAGGAAAAACAAAACAAGAAAGTAGCAGGTAGGCCTACATCGACACCAAGAAATAATCCGCTAAAGAGAAAGCTCCAAAATGGTCAACAAGAAAATGAAGACAAGAATTGATGCTGCAAAATTTGTGAATTGTCGGAAATTATGGATATGATCCAGTGCATGAAATGTAGGATATGGCTTCACTCAAAATGTGGAAACGTTAGTACTAAACGGAAAATGTTTTACTGTGAAGACTGTGCATAATGGCCTCTTTTATATAACATTGAAAGCCCTATATTTGTAATTTGTGTTCTAAAAAGAAAGTGTTTTTTATTATTATCTAAAAACTCCAGTTTCCAAGGAAATTGACATTATAATAAAAAAACTTATTTTGTGCCTTTGTTGCTAATTAAATAATTGCTTTAAGTATAGGACAAAAATATTTATATTTTATATTAATAAATATGTTTCTGAATTTAAAAATGATGTGGTTCATTTTAAGATAAGACTGGTCCAATTTAGGGACCGTGTTCCTAATTTGGACCATTTCGCACCTTCTCAGTTTTATTTTTTTATTTAAATAATGACAACATTAATTAGCAATTGTTTTGAGGCTATGTATAGCCAAAGAGATTGCAAATGTAATGCAAATTTTCCTGATAACTTTGATGTGAGATTATTGCCACAATTTAATGTTAAAGGCTAAGTGGTTCAATATAGGGGCTTTTCCCTACATTTTAACAATTTTACCGTTTTCGTTTTCGTTCCGATTCTCGTTTCCGTTTTATTGTGAACCAGACTTTACTCTCGATTAAGGCATTTATACGGGTGTAAAGTGAGTGGTGAAACGCTACGAGGTTTTACTCGAGATTAAATCGAACTTTAATCGAGAGTAAAGCGTTGGTGAAACCGGCCCTGAGTCAAACAACGGAAACTAGCGAGATTCGCGACTGTCAGAGTTCAGAAAACAAAACTGAGCCTACACTTGGTTATAGGTTATGGTTGAACTCTAGAATCTCTGGTCCTAACAGAGAGTTAAACAGAATGTTAAAATGTGAAATGTAAAGTTGAAAAAAAGCAATATTTTTAACAACAATTCAGACTTTTAACTTATAGTTAATTAACGCTATGTTAGGTGAATTTTAACAAAGATTGAAGAAACCGGGCCTAAGTCTCTAGTTAGAGAGCCGTTATTACTTCCTTGCCATTGAAAATCCCAGCGTGCTAACATGTGTTCCCTTAATTTATGATTTATGAAACTGACAGGAATTTTATGGTAATTATCAACGACATTCAGGGAACAAGCGAGCTTGGATAGCGGGTCTGCCCTTTCATTCCCTAATATACCCAAATGCCCTCGATCCCAGTTTAAACAAATATGTTTGCTGAAGTTAGCAATATTACGTCTGACATTTACGCCAATCATATGCATATTAGATTTGTCTCCAATACAGTTCAAAGTTATCTTATTCTTAATAATAATAATAGAACGATAGCAAGCACTACATCCCTTCCTGTAATCTGCACACGTCTCTCTCTTTAGTAGTTACATTGTTTCAACATCCACAGTCCACACTTTCTGCAACTGCTACAGCAACAGCACCACACACAAAAGAGCAACATTACTCCGATTACTGAACTAATATAGAGCCAAGAAGAATAGTGACGCCAATCTTTCATATTGAATTTTGGATTGTTCTTCTGATATTTGTTTTTGAAGATTACCAATTCTTACTCCCATGTATTTAAAATCATGAGTCGTAGATAGAATATTTGGAAATGGCAATTGCATCTTAGTTTTTGTCGTTATTTCTTCCTGTCCCTGTGAAATACAACAGTCAATATGCAGGGAGCTATAGGGATGATATCAGTAGTAGTTTGATTAATTTCAGTATGCTGTAGTGGATATAACACACCTACTGAGGTCAACCCTTTACAATTAACAGCTAACACAAGTTTCCCTCTATTGAATAATTTTACTTTTTCCTTTACTTCATTCTCACATACTACAGTTATTTCATCCTTTTAATGATGTACATACAGCCATTCATTACTATGTGTTAACGGTATCCACATGGTATCTATTATCGGTCTTACTAATAAAAACTCTATATACAGACGTTTAACTGTCTTATACAATGAGTAGCTCGTTTATACGTCGTGTGTAAATTCCTTACCAATAATCACTACATACGTCGTGTATAACAGTATAACTGTTACACAGCTACGTCATAGTTTCGTCTTTACTTCGTTACGAAAGGTAATAGAATATCTGAGGTTCTCTATTGCGTCCGGTAGAGCGGTCTAGTGTGGCGTGTTAAGTATCGATAGTATACACTGACGCTAATCGATTACCACACTACATTTTGGTCAAAGAGTACAAGATACAGCAATATTATTCTAACTATTCTGTGCTTTTTGGTTTGTTCTTCTGTGGTTACAAGGCAACCATCATCATAAAATGACAGTCGATACGAACAGCTGTTAGAGGGGCTGCCATTTTTTCTCTATATACAACGCTTAAACAAAGGGTTTCGTGTATATATCTACTGCAAAGCAATTCCCATTGCATAGTTACAGCCTGTTTATACATCCATTGCTTATGCATGGTTTATTAGTAAAGTTTTCTGTCTCAACTTTGTATAAGTCTCGTATAAAAACTATACATGGTTTATTTATAAGACTGTATATGTATACAGAATGTCCCATTTATCTTGTGCATCTATTATAACCTTTTTGTTTGGATAGGTATTGGAATTTTTGTTTTTGAGCATTATATTAGAACGAGGGGCTAACATGAGTGTTTAGATTTGGAGCATGTAACTACATTATGGTACAAGATACACGTGACGTCATCAATTTTTCAACTAGCACTGCATACTTTAATCATGTTACATTGATGACACATATTAAGACGAGTACAAAAATGTATCACAATGTCACCTTCCTAACCAATAATAACAACAAAACGAAACAAAAACGTATTTCCTATGTGATAATGTTATGCTTTGAGAGTCACAGAAGATGTTCCTAATAGTGACCATTCACATTAAAGGACATTCGAAGGCTTTCCAAGAAAGAACGTATGACTGCCCGGCATGTTGCTGGCTAAATGGACACACAAGCCTGTCGAATGCGTTGCTGCATGTCGTCTGATGTCAGAATGTTCTGGTACACACTGTCCTTTACAGTTCCTCACAGGAAGAAATCGAGTAGGGACAGGTCCGGAGAACATGCAGGCCACTGTACGTGGATTGTGGTGTCGACAGTTGTTGTGGTTTGTTTACATGTTATACAGCAAAAATACAACACACGACGTGTACGGACGTCAGTCGTCTTTCGTTTTGTGTAAGTTAATGCACAAGATGAATGGGCACTACAACAAATGACACATTCTGATGGCATTCATTTTGCATTTTGTTGTTGTTATTGATTGGCGAAGTGACATTGTGATACATTTTTGAACTCGTCTAAATGTGTGTAATCAATGTAACATGATTAAAGTATGTAGTGCTATTTGAAAAATTGATGACGTCACGTGTATCTTGTACCATAATGTAGTTACATGCACCAAATCTGTGCACTCATGTTAGCACCTCTTTCTAACATAACTCTCAAAAACAAAAATTCCAAGGTGCACAAGATAAATGGGACACTCTGTACATTGTTCAAATGCTTTAGGCCTATACACTTCTGGATATTCAGTCGTAGTAGGATGTATCAGGTAGGTGAGGCAATCCTCTTTCACTGTATGATTTATTGGTACATTCTCCATACAAATCATATTAGCAATTATCTTTTTGCACCTCTCACATGCTTTTGAGATAAAAATGCCGTTTTCGTTCTCAACGTATTGATTGCTATGTAAGGCTATTGGGGTTGTATCAATTTAGCGGTTCTATTATTATTCATAATTACCGGAAAAGGAATAATTTCATATAAATTGAATTTTTCGCGTGACAGTAAAGGTACTCTCACAATGTATACCAACGTAGATGACGTTTTATAAATAGTTACCGTCATCACCTGGTCCACTTGGTGTGATGGAAAAGGTGGTAATTCCATATCGATAGGAATTGTTTCACATAACACGTTCTTAATTTTCTCGTAAGTTATAACTTCAGGATTGAATAATTCCAAGTCGCGCATTTGTTGTCATTGTGATCAACAAATCGTAATATTCATAACAATCTTAGTATCCTAACTAAACATGTTTAATCTTTAGATTAATTGCTGTAATCGTATTGTCTTCAAGCGTCTTACCTTCCCACTGATTTTGGTAATGTGAAAGGAAAGTATTGAAACTTTCTTTTATTGCTTTTTGATTTAACAATAATTCCGTAGTTGTTTCATTGACTGTTACCAAACTTGTCTTTAAAAGTGTTAACTATTCTGAACTAATCTGCAAGAAGTTAAGTTGTTCTTGCTGCATTTTATTTATTCTTTCCTTATACATTTCTATCTCAGCTTAAATTGCAGTGCCGAATAGAATTTTAGAAATTTTGGCTACAAAACCTAGTACAGAACGGTTTTTGCTGTTGTTATTAATAATAATAATAATAATAATAATATTATTATTATTATTATTATTATTATTATTATTATTATTATTATTATTGACCATTGGTCCAATAATTTCTTCAAAAGTTTCTCTTAGCCTTTGTACACTAGTTCTTTTAGCCAGGATGTGAGCTAATCCTTGTTCACAATCCGTTTTGTGATACCATGTGTATAGTCACAAATTTTTACATTCATTCTGTATAGTTGCAGTCCCTTGTTTGAGCGTATCATACAGGTGTTGTACCGGTCCTATGTCTACGTAAGTAATGACATCCCAGAGATGCGGAGTGAACCACACGTCTGCTACAAAATCAAAGTATATGCCTGTCTGTCCTTTGATTTCTTCATTTTGAGTTGCTGAAAAGCATTCAACCTTAACAGTAGTCATATCAATGAGTAGTGATAACCACTTACATAAAATCATCTTGGTATGCTTCTGAAAAAAAAAAGAAACACAATTATTCTTTGTATTTCTTTACTCTATTGATGTGTAGAGTGAATCTCTTTTTTTCTCGTACCCCCCATTCTGCACAATTCCAGGTTAACTTTATTAACTCGAATAACCTCAAATGGACCTTCCCACAAAGGGTCCAACTTTTTCCTATTCTCCTTTTGTAACAAGACCTTGGCTCCCAGAGCTATGTCATAGGTACTGTCGGTGATACAGATCATCTGCCCTGAACCTTGGAGAAGTTAGGGGTGATTGTTTTTAGGGGTGTGAGGCTAACCTTGAAGGAAGCGGCTGGCTAACGTTACTTTTCGGGCGAAAACACTCTGCTTAATCCCCTCTCTATTTTCTTCAAAAAACATTTCTCTCCATTTATATGCGGAAGATGGAGGTGAACGTTTGCTTTCTCTAGTTAATTGAAGAGGTTAGTGGAATAAGGGGTATCCAACATTTTTGTAAAAAATGAACTAAATCCATATTATGAAAGCTGAGTCCATCTACTGTTAGTTTAATGTGCTATTTAAGTAAGGGATAGCCCCATTTTAAAATAAATATGAACATATGAAAGGGCTTTGTAAGTTGTATCAGAATTCTGAATGGAATAAGGAGGTATCCCACAGTTCTTTGAAACCTTGGTTCTGAATGGCAAGCTGTTTACCTAACTGACCAATGGGAGAACTGCTTTGATACAATAAGTTTCCAAGCAGCATGGCGGATGTTGACCGTACTAATGTTTTTGTAAGTGACGAAATAGTGAAAATAAGACAAATAATAGCAGAAAGAGGAAAAGAAATCCATAAAATGGAAAGACAACAGCAGAAAGAAGGCACGAAACAATGGACAAGAATATATTACACGCACAGACAAAGTAATGCATGCTAAAGTGTTCACTAACATACAACAGGGAAAGAAAAGCCACCAAATACAGGCTGTTAAAAAGTATCCAATATTTTAGGAGGTGATAGTATGCATCAAAATAAGAAAATAATGTCTAAACATGGGTCCTACAACACATACTTTCTGAGATCTGAATACTTGTGCATAAGAGGTGCTCAATGTGACGTCCATTCATGGCAATGCATTTCTCTGTCCTACAATACAGCAGACTACCAGAAAATCATACCGTAGTTGACACATTTGGCACGGAATAATGATATGTCGCAAGGAATACTGAAAACAAAAGTCTGGTTGCGGATATGAACGGGGTTCAGCAGAGATGCTGTTGTGCATTTTTGTAATCAGCATGTGTGGGCTGATGAAAATCCCCATGCAGTTGAAGAAACGAGGCATCAGCACCGATTCTCAATCAACGTATGGGCAGAGGGCCATACGTGTTACCACAGAGACTTTTAAGTCTTCCTTATTAACGTATTACCAGCCTTGCTGGAGAATGTGTCATGTCAGCAGGACTACAGATGTGGTTCATACACGATGGCGCACCAACACATTTTCTCCGCAATGTGCATGAACACCTGACGTTGACATTTCAGGACCACTGCAATGGTCGGGGAAGCCCCACACTTTGGCCTGCTCGTTCCCCAAACCTAAATCCCCTAGACTTTTGGTTATGGGGACACATGAAGGAACCAGGTCAATTTCAAGAGTGCGTGATTCCTTATGCCAAAGGGCAGAGGAATGCATTGCCATGAATGGATGTCAGATTAAGCACCTCCTATGAAGAAGTGTTCAGATCTCTGAAAGTAGGCTATGTGTTGTAGGACCCATTGGACATTTTAACACCCTGTATAGCAGGGATAGTTATGGAACCAAAGCACCCCAATGGAATGCCCATCAAAGCTGCTTAGCGTCCTGACATATCGTCCATATTAAATTTCATACCTCCAATTCATGACAACTTTTATTTAAATTTGAAATCAGATAATGGATGTGAAGTAGAGAACAATGATCATAACCCATTATCTCCTGGTCTAGTTGCCTCATAAGGGCGTCTTGTTGGTATCACTTATGAGGTTCAGACCTGTCTTCAGACAGTTGACTCAACAAACAAACAAATGAATCTTATTTAAGTGTCTTTCGATTAATGTCTTTCAAAGTTTGTTTCTTTCTTTGTTGTAAAAAATAGTATATCATAAGTGAAATTTTCCTATAATAATAATAATAATAATAATCAAGATATTATGCTCTACATTTGCAGAAAGTTAGTGCAATACCTATCTAACACATTACCCAAAAGACTTTGTGATTCTTTTTATTTTCCTTAAGTTATAGAGAATCTAACAAAATGCTAAATATCTCAAAAACATACTTTTGAGGGGTACCCCCTTCTTCCACTAAGCCCTTCAATTGAATTGCTGATGTAAATATATAATATTCAAAGCTAAGACGTAGCAGTACAACTTTCGTGTGTAGTGTTTGCGTATATATACAGAGACTAAGTGTACATAGTAACTCTTATAGAATAATTTCGTGCATAGTGTTTGCGTATATATAGAGACTGAGTGTATCTCTAAGCGTATCTGTATATAGCAACTAAATTTATTAACTTAAACTTAAGTGTACCTAATCATGCCGGCTCCTAAGAAAAAGAAGGTAATTCATTCCCAAGTACGTGAAATAATAGCAAAAGTAATAGAAACGTGTAATAATGAAGCCAAGAATGAGAGTCTTAGGCCACTAAACGCGCTACTTATTACACTAGTTTGTCTGAATTTACGATGAAACAAATTAGAAAAGAAAATTTGGAAAAAAAAAACCGGGATCGCCCAAAAGAGGACTGGAAGGGCTATTGTCAACATACATTAAAAGTGGAAAGTCAATATAGATTTCGACATAATACAGTGCCTACTGTAGTGGATAATCTATTTGTTTGGGTAACGATAGTGGTAGTGATGATAGCAGCAGTGATGATGATGATTATGATGATGATGATGATGATGATGATGATGATGAAGAAGAAGAAGAAAGTGATTGAGAATCAGCTACTACATTGTAACGCGGCGCAGAATTGGTGAGTCAATGTTTTTATAACGCATGCTACATTGCATTTCTAACTTTCTTATACCCCATCCACTACTAGTGCAAAACTACCCCAACTCCGCATTCCTTCCAGAGCAGATGAGTTGTGTCACTGACAGTACATCTTACGCTAGATCTTCTGTCACAATCTTCTATTACAGCTCTATCACTTCTTGTAAGGATTTCTCATCCGCAAATGCTTCTCTCACAAAATCGACGAAAATTCCTTTTACAAAACATTTCTTTCCTAATTTAATTATTACCTTTTGTCCAACCTTTTTCTCGTCCTCTGGTCAAGAGTTAGTGAAGCGATTAGTACTGTCTAAAGTAGATTGAATCAATTGTTCGACTCTTGCCCCTCATGGAGTAATTCTATCGTTGGGTTTCTGATTTACCTGACAGAATTGGGTTGTATTGTACATAAATGTTCGTTTTACAGCAAAATGTGTCTCTAGTTTTTCCTTTATATCCTCCCATTTAGTTTCGTATGTTGGATGGATGTTTAAAGTTCTCCTAGCATTACCTGTAATCTTTGCTAAAATATATTTGATTAATATATTCTCCTGACTTGGGTTTATTAATGACCTAGCTGACTCAACATTATCAATAAATTCATTTAGCGTAGATGGTTTGCCTGAAAAACCTTTTTCAAACAATTTAGCGGCAGCTGTAGTGGGTAATTCAGCACTTATTCTTTGTTGTCTTAGAAGAGTGTTCAACTGGTCTTCTAGAATCGAATTCGTTGATTTTGTCTGCTTGTGCCATTGTCTAACGGGCTGTCACTCGAATTAATAACTTTCACCAATATTTTAAGAAATTATAACAAGGATTATAGGTATCCTACAAGCAAAACTCAGCTCGAACTCCTCGCGGCGCGTATGCTATACCCCTCTTACCCCCCTGCAGTAGGCGTGAGAGCATGCTGGGAACGAGAGCATACGTCATCTGCGCGAGACAGTCACGCCTGCTGGTTTCTGCGCACTGAGTTTTCCTTGTTGGATGCCTGTAAGAACGTCTCTCGAGACTAGTAGTACACTCACCCAGATGAAGGATCTGTTGACTAGTTGGCGCGCCCTGGCCGTCGATCCTCGGACCTCGTCACCAGCAACTGGTCAGTGAGCTTCTACGGGGGTTGCTAACAGCTGGAGACACCGGAGACCTTCAGGTAACGGGCACCTCGAAGAGGAAGAGCCACGCTGGAACAACCAGGCGACTAGGGTCGACGTTGATTCCACCTCGTGAAACAATCATGGCAGTAGATGATGACTTTGGATACACTGGCCTCTTCTCATCTGTCTTCAAACTCTAATCTGCAGCAGAAAGTGTTGCTGTCAGTAAACATCATAAATATAAAAATTTACAGATAAAATAAAATAAATGCATAGAAACATGCAGCTACCTCATAAATACTTGCAGTAAAAATTTCATCCAGATTGATTAATATTTGGCATAAGAAAGTTTTTGTTGAATCAACAAAAATGAACACAGAAAAATAGATTTGAAAATAAAATGAATATTTATGTAAATTAATATTCTCCTCCGCTACATTCATCTAGTAACTTCAGGGAGCCAACAAAAAGTGACTAGATTTGTAATCAGAAATTTTAAAAAAGAATTCTTCGATGAAAAACAATTTTGACAGTTCTTTTAATTCCACGCCCCCTTCCAGCCTTAATTCAAAAAGTGTAAACATACGAGTATTTGTAATCAGAATTGAGCTGAATCCATTTGGGGTATGAAAATATAAATTCTGAATAAGTGAAATAGCTAAAAAAAATTTGGAAAAGTTTTCATGATTTTCAGTGGAGTCTTCCCTTAATAAAGTCTATATTTATGCCAAAATTGTATTAACAATTTTCAAATAACACCTAAATGATCTTATTTGGACCTTTAGCTATAGTTTTTACAACATTCAGTGTCAACAGTTTCACAAGTTTGGTATATAATATACTGTATGATTCTTCATTGTTATACAGTGGCTCCTAAATCCGTGACAGGGATCCAAATTCCGTGATAGTGGTTTCCTAATTCCGTGAGTGATATCCTAATTCCGTGATACTAAAATAATCCTCATTAACTGCTCGGAAAAGAAACGCGTATTTGGAAAAACACATTAAAATCATGGTATATTGTTTTAATAGGGATTAAGCAAGAAATTACAACATAGAAGAAGGACCTAAGTGACAAATTTCAAAGAAAATACTTGTGTAACTACAGGAATACATATTACATATTAATATATTATAAACAAAATAAACTGAAAGTTAAATTCAATGCATAATTAAATTTGAATAAATTGAATTTTAACATAATTATTTCTCATTATTTATATTCCTAACAAGAGCAGTAATTAAGTTAAATATATGCCCTATTATTTTATTACAATTATAATTGATGTTTTCTATAATTTATTTCTATTATTATTTCCACGAACTATTTTCTTTCATAGACATTAATTTTCAGATCATAACATTTTCTATTCACGCCTAAACACCAATTCAGAATCATACTAGTTATCTATGACCTTCATTGATTTGCAAATATTTTCATGTTATTCTCTGTTAAAATATGCACATTTAATTATACGTCCTATTGTCAAATAAGAGTCCACCTACGAGTCTTCACACATAATAGTAACAATACAGCCTATCCATCCTACATAATAGCCCGTTTGCGATCTCTATCTGTCAAGGACAATCACAGTATGATATTAATTAATATGTATATTTATTATACAACTTATTGATTAATCTTGTTGCTGTACTTTTAGTTAGATTTTTAAAAGTGTTTTAATAGCCTTTTAAAACTCCAAGTTATTGTTTGTATAATTGGTCACATGTATTATGTAATTTTGATAGGCTATGCACTGTGTACAGATATCTATATTGTCTGAAGATGCCCAAACAGGGCGAAAACGTTCACAAAAATAATTAAAATGTGTTAACAAAAATATTTTTTTGGGTTGACATTATAAATAAGTCAAGACGGAAACATTGAAGCCATATTACTCTTTCATCATAATATGACTTATTGGATAATCTACAAAGATGAATTCAAAATTCAAATTTATGTACCTGAGTTTTGTAGTTTTCAGCAACATATACTGTATATATTATACAGCCGTCACTCAGTAAATTATAGAAATGAAGATCTAACTTAAGATATTCTCTACGTCTACTTATATAACTCCAAAAGTTTGAGCTTCATATCATTAATATGTATATTAGTGACAAATACTCACATCATGGCATTAACTATAATAATATTTCACTTTTAATGGTGATAATGTCATCAAACCACCTCAAGTTTCGTAGTTTTTAATATCCAAAACACAGCTGTACTCACAAAATTACACACCACAAAATCAGACCTGTAAATTATTTGTAGCGAGTCTTGAAAATTTTTAATAACGGATCACAGAGACATTATAAAATTAGACAAATGAAGATCGACACATTATTGTCATTATGATGTCACAGAATTTGCTGTGATTTGCTCTAAATATGTTGGCAATCCTGTAGGTCATGGCCTTCGTATAATATTGCTTATTGTAGTGTGTGTGTGTTTTATTTTCATTCTCAAAACTGACGACAGATGGATTTTGGAAAATAGGAAAATTATGTAGGAAAATTGACATTTCACTGAAAACTACTATTTTTCTGAAAATCTTTGGGTTCCAAACTTCAAAATGAGGAGTTATTTATTAAAATCCGTTCAACCATTTTCCCGTAATTTCCATTACCAGTTCAAATTATATAAACGTGCCGATATTAAAAGGGCATATTTCCATGAAACCATATTTGTGGGAAAACACAAAAAAACATATTCACATCTAAACCAAGAGACAAACTTATTAGACCTCAGGTGGGCTACATAGAACTGTTTAAGAGACATGGACTTCATCAAATAATGTTTCATTAAATCTACTGTATTAAGAATAAACATATTCCAGAATCTACTAAATTATGCCCTTTTAACAAAAAATTAAATAAAAAAACTGAAAACAATATAAAATATATCATTTGTGTATCAAACTCAACTATTTATTAATAATAATGTTTATATGATTTCTTCTAGCTCTTCTTCCTAGTTTACTGTCCCTCCTGGTTCCACATCAACTCCTGGGTCATTCTCCATTGATTTACAGTATGTTCCTGCGGACACAGACCATTCCCTAAACTCTTCATAGAAAGCCTTATGTTCGTCTGGAACATACTGTATAGCAGGAATGACACGATATTAGCTCCCAATCACGATAGAAGAGCTCGACCTTGATCACAAGCGCATAGCGCATCCACTACATGACATCGTAACGTAGACATCAGGGATGTACATGCACATGCAGCGAATAAAGGCAGCAATTATTACAATAACTTGTGTTACAAAATTTCTGGCTATGTAATAGGGCTAATTATTCAGTTATTTAACATACATGTACATATATAAACAAATCGCAAATGGAAGTGTTTTTTAGGAACAAAAAGAGAAATAGGAAAAGTCAATTGTATGTAGGGTAAACATTGGTAATTTCGTGGCAGTGGTTATTTCGTGATGCTTTTTCTTTGCTCTTTTGTGAACTAACCAATGGTGTTACGAGATCCAAATTTCCGCCAAGGGATTGCATATGTTGTCCAGTTTCCAGAAACATACAGCTAAGCTTTGTGTGACTATTGTAGTTGCTTCAGTGAGCTTTTATGTTTGGAGAGAGCAAGTTTGCGTCGACTTCTCAGGCATACAAATTTTGTGGATGCTTGTAATTACATTACAGCCTTATTACTAAAGGTAAGCATATGATATTTGGTACAAAGATTTATTGTATCTCCATGAAATTTTAGGAAATGTTTTTGGAATTTTATTTTTTATTTTAGTAGGTTATTTTACGACGCTTTATCAACATCTTAGGTTATTTAGCGTCTGAATGAGATGAAGGTGATAATGCCCGTGAAATGAGTCCGGGGTCCAACATCCAAAGTTACCCAGAATTTGCTCATATTGGATTGAGGGAAAACCCCGGAAAAAAACCTCAACCAGGTAACTTGCCCCGACCGGGATTCGAACCCAGGCCACCTGGTTTCGCGGCTAGACCCGATAACCGTTACTCCACAAGTGTGGACTTGGAAATTTTGGATACATCTGTAGTTGCCATATAGGCTTAGCTTTACTGATAGAAATCTTAGCTGTTTGAGGCGAAATTTTGTTGAGCATTAAGTGTTACAACTTTTAAAATACGCGTAGTATAAAATGTATTACAATAGGAATTTTAGAAATCTGAAGACAAGATGTGATAACAAAAAAGAAAACGGAGACGCAATGGGTTCAGTGTAACTTCTGTTTTATTTGTTATCATGCTAAGTGTCAATGATAAGTGCTAGATGACTTGCAAGAATTGTAACAGAAAATGGAACATGGCTCCACCATTTTGGACCGGAGACAGGCAGACAATGGAGTGGCATCATGCAAATTCACCAAAGAAATAGAAATTCAAAAGTACACCTTCGGCAGGAAACGTTATGGCTACTGTGTTTATCGATTCAGAAGGACTCTTGCTTGTGGATATCATGCCACACGGAACCACCATTAATTCTGACGGGTATGTTGCAACTCTCAAGAAACTTCAAGTTCGACTGAGTCGTGTTCGACGACATCGGGAGAAGCAGGATGTTCTGCTATTGCACGACAACGCACAGCCATATGTCAGTCACAAGACCACAGGCCAGATCAGAAAATTCGGATAGACAACACTGAAACCTCCGCCTTACAGTCCTGAACTGGCACCGTGCGATTACCATCTCTTTGGTAAACTGAAGGATCCCTTCGTGGAACGAGGTTAGAAGATGACTCCCTTGTGCACGCTGCTGAAGAGTGGCTCAGACGTGTTGGTCCAGACTTTTACCGTGCTGGTCTACAGGCCCTCGTTCCTAGGTTACGTAAGGCAGTTGAAAGGGACAGGGATTATGTGGAAAAGTGACATTTTGTTCCTTAAGGATGCATCTACATTCTGTGAAAATAGCAAAGCTGTAGGATAAAAATATAATTTTTAAACAAACGTTATGCATTGCTTTTGGAGTTACTCTAGTAATATAGGCTATAATAAAGTCCGTAATAAAAGTGTTCACCCTTTCAGGACAAAGAAGATCCCTTTTCAATTTCAATTTTTACTTATGTGTTGATATGTATTTCTATGTTTTCTTGCTATGAATATTAGACGGGATTACTATGTTTGAAGTCTTGTAACAATAAATGAGAATTTCGTTTGACTTTAATGAATTTTTCCACAATTCTTCTACCTCTCACGAAATTATCAATGCAATATCACGAAATTACCAAGGTTATCACGAAATAACCAACCTTTCAGCTTAAGTTGCAAAAGTGGTTTTTGGTACATATTCAAGAACGTATCCAATATTTTATGTCTCCAGATTTGTACAGCAAGTTATCGGCTTTTAGATGACATATTATCCTCCCATCTACGTCTCGGCCTCCCTAAAGGTCTCATTGTAGGGATTCGTAACAAGCTGTTTTTTTACGGTGATGGGTTGTTAGCCCTTCGCCCAACCCCCAAGCTGGAGGACCACGCCTTATCGGCTGTCCACCACTGCTTATTCAATATATTTGCAGCTACCCTCCATATCTGGAGGCCGTCTCCTCTATCCGCAACCTGAGGACGCGCCATGCTGTGGTGCATATATATAGATATAATAACAATAATAATTAATATCATGAATAAACATTTCCTATCGGAGGCACTTGCGCTGGGTTGCAAGAAACCTGTTCCATAAATTGGTATTATCTAGTTAAGTAACGGATCTTTAAATTATTCTAGTCTTTAATGTATAGGTCGTTGCAAATGTGATATTTAACGATCTGTTAGCTATTCCATCTTTAAACGGAAAAGATTCAAAACGACAGAGCTTTCGTAGCCGGCGCAAATAATTCGCGTATTATACGTGCGTGTCGCTATGGTAATGTTGTGTTTTTGGATAGTCATTGTTTTCAAACTTTGCACAAGACAGGCATCAAATACTGACCCAGGCCAACATGCAACGATTCTTGGTACAGATTGATAGAGAAGTAACCCTTCCTGTTTCGGTACATCTCATTCAAGTGTCCACTAGGGCTTTGAATTTTCATATGACTACAGTCTATGCACCAATAACGTTGGAAAAATTGCAAATTGAGAAGAAATCCTGTTTTACTGTTTGTACAGAATTTCCTTGAGGCATAGTAATGTATTGTTCTCTCATTCTTGCAATGCAGTCACACATCTTATTATTCTACAAACTGTACATTTATAAACATGAATATGATCCACTATCACATTCTGAAATGCTCCTATTGCGTAATAGCGCAAGGCAATTTACTGCGTGCGATTTGTTTTCCAATATGAAGCCCTATTTCATGCAAGAGAGCCATGAATGTGTCTTTCGATAATCTAAATATAACCTTAAAAACAATATTATCGCATTCTTCTAGAGGATTCGATCTGTCTCTCAGTAGGCCTATTCTTGGTCTTGGTAGATGTTGTACCATATCAAACATAACCTCTACGTCAAACGATTCTATAATAGTAATACAAAACTTTTCCTATACACACATGAATCTCGAGTTCACTGTGATATGTATATTACATTTCATAACTTACTTCTGATGATAACAAATCCACGAAATTACTTAATGCTGTCAGATACAAAAACAAGAAATATACATACAATATGCTATATCTTACATTACGTGTAATTCGAGATAACTATTGAAAGATAGAACATGGAGAACGAGTTGTCCAGAGACGAAGATTTGTCTGTAGAAGATAGCCAGAAAACTATGAAAGAAATATGATACAGAAAGCCAGATTCAATGGAAGTTCATACACACGCTACAAAGGGTAAAAATTGAGGCTAAAAGACTTGGAAAGTCCTGCAAGTAAGTTTTTTTTCTTGCCATTTTAATTTATTTGTACTTGTTTCTAAGTAAATTTTAATCAGCAAAACTACTCTCTCAAGTTTTTACAATAAGCTGCTTAATGTAACACAGCTTCCTGTTCGTGGACACTGTTTTATACCATGCTAACGATTCGTTAACAGTTTATAGCTCCGATTTTCGACCTATAGTTTACAGAGTGCTTTAACGAACCAATAGCTTTAAAGGTCGTTCTTGCAACGCTTACTGACGCTAAATGAACAATTATAGGACCAATAGTGTTTAACGAACCTATAAATGCTTTCTTGTAACCCAGCATTAGACTAGTTGCACTTGGCCTCACCGAGGATTTCGGTCACCGGCCGCTACTGATGACACCTATCGACAAATTTAATAACAAACTAACGGCGATCACACATGTAAATGTTAGTGTCCAAACTATTTATTTAAATTAACAATGATTAATAATAATTTATTTTCTTTATTAAGATAGGCAAAAAATAGTATGCAATACAGGTATTAAGTGCGTAACAGAGTCTCGGAAATAGAGAAGGCTCGACTTCGTCTCGTCTACTCTAACTTATCTCGATTCTGTTATAAGGCACTTATCACGCTTGTATCGCATGGATATGCATTCCTTAGAAATATATATTGTGTTAAATGAAATTTGAAGGTATCTGGTTTCGTCAGCAGCAAGTTGTGAAGACACAAAGTACAAAATGATGTTAGAAATATGACCAGATTTTTGTTAGTCGGTCTCATCTTCAACCTCTCCACCTCTCAACGCGTGGCACTTAACAGTTTGCAACTCCGCTGTTGCCAAGAAGTAATTCATAAGTAAGTGACTCTGTTAACATAGCTGAAAAGAACTTATCACGCAGAATGCAGACTTCTGACATTTTTCATTCCCCTTTCACTCCTTCTATTTCAATAGGCTGAACAGTCTACCACGGCCAACGCAAGGAGTTAATGCAACAATTCTCTGGAATGACGAATAAAAAGTTTTATAAGTGGTTTTGGGCAATATTTAATTTCTTTTGCGTCATGTTTCCAAGTTTTATGTCATATTTCGGTATTTAGGGGATAATTCCAAACTTCCATAGTTCTTAGGTCAAATAAATCCTAACCCAACTCATTAATGAATACGAGTAGGCCTATATGATTTATTTGGTTTACAAAGTGCCGGTCTGTGGCTGCCTAAATGTGTTTCTGGTGATGTTCGGAGAACAAGAGGATACTCTCTATTCCATCGTATGTATTCCTTCTTTCATTCAGTTCATGCCATCAATATTTATGTTTACATATTGACGTACTAGCTTCGATGACGCCGGCTGAAGATGTTGAGGTAGATTAGCTACTTCTCTCCGTAAAACACTCCTGACCATGGCTTGGAGGCGGCTTTTCAGGGGAACCAAGTGAAGCACAACTTCACCATATAATTAAAAAAAATAAAAAATTCACTTTACTTTTACTATACACCACAATGCGACTGATTTTATGATATTTATGTTTAATGAACGTTCAAAAATCGCGCCGCGCTGAAGAATTAACGAACATAGCGCCGGTGAATCCACTTCTTGCATTGTGACTTTCTATTTCGCTTGCTATGGTCACCGTAGCAACAAGACTGCGATACATTTAAGTTCTGCGCTGGTGAAGTGAGCTCGATTTTTCTCTTGTTAGTGTTTCACTCAGCTATGGTTACCATGGCAACAAGGCTACACCCCTCATCCCGCAACAACAGTTAGTATCGTGGCTTTGGTCCATTGAGCTGAATGTTGAGATCACTGCTTTGGTCAGACGTGAAATGCCAAAGGAGACGAGTTCACAACGTTCCGCCAATAAACGAGAAAAAGGACTAATCAGGGTAGCCAACTCTAACAATGAAAATTACAGAAATTTTAAAGCGTAAAATTAATTTCGCCTATAGGAAAGTTACACTAAATGAATATATTTGTAGTATTTTAAACTGTTTTGCTAAAGATGCAAGCACGAGTCTTGACAAAAGTGGAAATATAATGTAAGAGGAATTGAAAAAAAAAAACATGGTTATGTCGTTAGCGTTGCAGGTACTACTGTAGCCATATACAAAGTTAAATTTTTCCGCGGTTTCGTGAGCGAGTGTGCATAAAGATCGCGTTGTGTGCATTAATTATTTTCTCTACTGTTCTTATTACATTAATTACTAGCCGTACCCGCGCTTCGCTGCACTTGTTATAAATAAATATCATTGACTTAAATATGTTATATTTCCAAATACAGCTTTGTTATTGTTAGTGAATAATTAATTTATTATCAGTTACAAATCGTTTGCTCCTGAATTACTTTCAAAGTTGTATTTAGAACTATGAATGCAACTGTTATTACCATGCAATAGATTCAGGAGTTGTTCGATTAATTCTACTTTTAAGCTTGGTGTTATGTTAGATCTAACAGCGTCTGAAATAGAATATATTTGTAAGAACTGAAGGTTGTTACTCTCAGCTGGAAGAAGGCTTTGTCACCAAACGATACCATTTGAAAGAAGGTGTTGTACTGCCCTATATTATTCAAAACGTGTGTTGATAACGGATGTACTATTATAAGCAAGCCTAGGGAGTTCAGCAGTTTAAACACAGGTTAATGATACACAAAGTATATATTGCTGGTTGTGTTTGTAAAGAAACTTCCTTCGCCCAGTCCCGAAAGACTGCCCATTCGACTTCATACTAGTGATCGGTTGTCTGATAGTTGATAGCTAGCATTCCAAGAGTACAGGCGAGTACAAGTCTACTGTGCACAATTACTATGCCGAAAGTTTCACTGAAAAAAGAAGATAAATTAAAGAAACTTGTGAAAGTATACGAAAGTAAGTAGGCCTACTTTTATACAGATAACATTAATATCAAATGTAACGTATGCCACACTGTAATAACGGGCGAGAGTTCCAAACACGTACAATAGCATATCATTGGATTTTCCAAACTGTGTGAAATTCGAAATAAAACAACAAATTCAATAGACAAAGCTTTGAACAATATTGATAGTGATTGTGACGGTGAGTGTTGCATGGTTTAAGTTTGCCCCCACCACATCCTGTGACGTTGAAAGAACCTCTTCTCAGTTAAAAAATTGTTTGTCAGAAAATAGAAGAAGCTTTTCATTCGATAATTTAAGAATGTACACTGGTGGCCATAATTCTGGAAACTTTTTGTTTTTGTACTGAATTGTTATAACATCTATATTGATTCACAGATTTATACATTTGAAAATGTTATTCATGACTGATCCGTTAATTATGGGGTTATAATAAGGGTATTACATTAAATCCTGAATATTTTCACAATAAATAATCATTACTATGTGGGAAATTATGTTCTTGTCGTTTAAGATCTAAATATTAATTTCAGATTTCATTATAATTTCCCATTATTTACTGTAATAAAAACTGGTCCATTGTTGTTTTTAAGATTATTGATGATCAGTAGAAGCATTGTTGAGCAATGTTGGCATAAAATATGGATATTATTAGTGTGTTTCTTTCATTAATCTGACTTAAGATTTCGTTAGGATAACACCTGATTGCTTTAAACAAACTTTATTGATCATTTTATCACAATGGCTCCACGAAAGGACTGGACACCTTCTAGGGCAGTCACACTTCGAGAAGAAGGCTATACATTCAAGACAATTGCAAGAAAACTTGGTAATGGTGCTACAGTGTCTGGCATCCAGAAGGTATGGCAGAGATACAAATCGACAAAATCTTGTAAAACAACACCTAAGACTGGTAGAAAACCTAAAGTAAGTCCAAAAGATGTGAGGCAGATTAGTCAATTAGTATTGAAAGATCGAAGGAAATCTTCTAAAGAGATACAGGAAGTTTTACACAGCAGTGGACTTACTATTTCTGCGAGGATTGTTCGAAGGAATTTACTTGACAATGGACTGAAAGCAAGAGCACCCAGAAAAAAAAGCCATTTCTCAATAAAAGGCAACGAGAAAATCGTGTAAAATGGTGCAAAGTCATCAATAATGGACCAATGATGACTGGACGAAAGTGATATGGAGCGATCAAACAAGGATTTCTGTATTTGAAAGTGACGGAGTCAAATACGTTCGTCGCCGAAATGGAGAAGCTTTGAATCCTGAGTGCCTAATCGAACAGTCCTCGCAGAAATACTAAGTCCACTGCTGTGTAGAACTTCCTGTAACTCTTTAGAAGATATTCTTCGATCTTTCAATGCTAATTGACTAATCTGCCTCACATCTCTTGAATTTATTTTAGGTTTCCTACCAGTCCTAGGTGTTATTTTACAAGATTTTGTGGATTTGTACCTCTGCCATACCTTCTGGACGCCAGACACTGTAGCGCCATTACCTAATTTTCTTGCAATTTCCTTGAATGTATAGCCTTCTTCTCGAAGTGTGACTGCCCTAGAAGGTGTCCAGTCCTTTCGTGGAGCCATTGTGATAAAATGATCAATAAAGTTTGTTTAAAGCAATCAAGTGTTATCCTAACGAAATCTTAAGTCAGATTAATGATAGAAACACACTAATAATGTCCATATTTTATGCTAACAGTGCTCAACAATGCTTCTACTGATCAACAATAATCTTAAAATCAACAATGGACCAGTTTTTATTACAGTAAATAATGGGAAATTATAATGAAATCTGAAATTAATATTTAGATTTTAAACGTCAAGAACATAATTTCTCACACAGTAATGATTATTTATTGTTAAAATATTCAGGATTTAATATAATACCCTTATTATAACCCCATAATTAACGGATCAGTCACGAATAACATTTTCAAACGTATAAATCTGCGAATCAATACAAATGTTATAATGTTTCTGTCATAAACAAAAAGTTTCCAGAATTATGGCCACCAGTGTATGTTATGGTTCATTACAACAAATCATAAGACAGTATGAGGAATAACTAATTCCTAACATATGAATGTGTAAGATTTGTTTTTGCAATTAATGTTATATTCCTGTACTATTTTTCAGTTCACTTTGTCAAAAGTAACGTAATCCTTTTATTATTACGCTAAAGTTTAGGCGAGAAGTTATTTTTGTCGTAGTCTGTACTGGAACACCCGTGTACGTATCGTATGCTCACTGTGTGTAAAGAGCGTCAGAGTTCAATAAACCTCCTTTCATACTTAACCTGTAAGCATTGTTTACCTGCTGAAGTCCCGGGCTTTGATTATAAGTATTGGTTGTGGGGGATCTAGAATCTCAGGAAGAAAAACTTTTCCAGCAGCGCAACGTAGGCCTATTCAAGACTAATTTACAAACATGTTAACCGAATTATTCTTGCAACGAAAACGGATGCTCCCTAGACCAAATAGTCGTATTTCAATTATGTAATTACTTCATAGTTTCATCTGGTATTGTATGACGTTATGACTAAAATACATATGTTGTTAATTGTTTTTATTGTAACATTCGACCATAACTGACCGGGTATATAAGATCTCGCGCTCAGAGGGGTGGAGTTTGGGGTTTGAGATGGACTACAAACCACAAGTCATGCTAAAGATGTTGGTTTGTTAATTATTCGATATGGAGTATTGTGCACTACATAGAACTGTTACTTATTAAGTATACATAACCGTAGCTCACCCAAATATGTAATTAAGCAATAAAAATATGTAGTTATGGTACTGTATAATTAATACTTAATATGTGCCACGTGTATATTTGTAAAATTATTCCAACTCATTCTTTCATAAAAAAAAACGCAACGCAAATCAGACATAAAATTTCAGTACGGTACCTCCAAATAGCATTAAATTTAACTGCAGTACATATAGCTAAATTATTAGTTTCGATATTATATAAAGTTTTCTGTACGTAAGGTTCTGTTTAGTCCTATCTTATATGCATTTGTGCCCAGTCCTTGATTCACTCATGAGCTTCTGTAATGACATAAATCCTACGTCCATCTAAAGGAACTACACTTTCTAATGATGAAATAATTATTTAAATCTATTAAATAGTTTCTTGAGATTGCCTCATTCAAACCCACAGACATTTTCTCTTTATAATATAATATTTAGTATATTATAAACATCATCCGTATATTAATCCGATTGTTGTCCAAGGACTCCAAGGCCGCCTTGAATAAATGCAGTCATTTGTTTTTTATCTTTCTTAGGCCCGATGCAGACTAGCGTCATAAAGACGCGCGTCCATTGGTTGACGCTGCGTCCCTGTGTCCACCCGTCCACACGTAGCGTCATAATGACGCATATTGTTCCGACTTTTGGAATCTTTCAGAGATCCATGATGGAAGTGTACAGACGAAAACGTGCTGTTTTTGCGTATTTAATTTACAAAAACTACTTGAAGCGCACAGAGAGGCGGTTTTGGGAACATCCATTGGTTGCCAAACGATTCCTTCAAGGTACTTACTTTTACGACAATGTTCACAGAGTTGAGAGAAGGTGATACAAAATGTTTCAATTATTTTCGAATGAGTATTAAATCATTTGATGAACTGGCATGTAAGATAAGTGACGTGATCAAAAGTGAAGATACTGTGATGAGTAGGGAACGGAATTTGGAGCAGTAAAAGCTAGTATTGGCATCTACACAGCCATTTGTTTACAACCCTTTATACCAAGTCCTCCCCTCTATGACATACTCGCAGATCTCTGCACGTCAACAGCAGGTGAACGGGACAGTTGTCGCATAAGCACTTCAACATGCAGGTCTACAGTTCAGAGTAGTGAAGTGCAGGTACAATGCCGAAAGTGAAACCAACTAACAATACAAAATTGAAAGACTATATTTGTAAAACCTCCAGATCGAGTATCAAAATTCAGGAAACAATTCCCTAAATTGTCGCTTCCCCCATGTCCAGTTCTTAAGACCTGGGGGTCATGGTTAGAAGCTTGCAATTATTACGCACATCACCTCCAATCTGTGAAGAAAGTGGTCCAGTCTTTCGATCCCGATGACGCGGCTGCGATTCAAATACGCCAGGAACTGCTAAATGATAGAACAATCGAGAAAGAAGTCACCGATATTAAGTCAAATTTTTTATTTTACCGGATGCCATTATTCGATTAGAATAGTCAGGAGTAGAACTAGATGAGCAAATAAATATGTATTATGAGACTATTTCAAATAAACTGAGTGCAGTAGAAGGTGAAGTAGGAAAACGTGTTAGTGAAAAAATGAACAGAGTTTTGATTAAAAATGATGGGTACAGTATTCTAGGTCGGATTTCAGATGTACTAACAAACACGTGTCCCAATGACGTCATTCAACATGTGAATTTAATTGACGTATTTTGTTTCAAATACTTATTCTCCAATTGCCTCTGCAGATGTAGAGCAGAGTTTTTCCATGTTAAAAAATTTCCTTCCTTGCAATAGAGCAAAGTTGTATTTTGAAAATTTGAAAATGATATTTACAGTTTATTATAACAAGGCACAGCAGGAATAATTGTTTCATCGACAAAACATAGCATTAATTGAAAATGCCATTTCCTTTGGTTCTACATATTCAGAGGCGAGTTTCATACAGAAGACAACTGTCTATCAGCCATGAATATTTCCACGCGAGGATGCAGAGGTTGATATTTAATTATGTGTATTTGTAATGTTGTTTATTGGTGTCTTATGCGTTGCCAAGAAAAACACATGTAGTTCAAAGTGAAATGCAGATTATGTATGTACGTCACTATATGTCATTAAACTATAACATTGGTTTATATTGAAATACGTTTATAAAACATTGCGTGTAAGTTTGTATGAAGTGGACTGTACTCGTCCATGCAGCTCGCTTGACAGTCACTGAGCTACGAATATCTATACTACGTTTCACCATTCTTTATAATACTCCAAATCCCTTTCCCTGGTGATGAGACTAGCAATCCCTCCCTTAGAAATGTAAATTTTAAGGCAAGTTCACTCATTCAAAGTATATTGAAAATGAAATATGTTTAGTTTGGTATTATTAGGTTATATTTTCTAAGTTTTATAGTATAAGTTTTAAAAGTATACAAGTGAACTTTAGCGAAGACTTAAATAACTGACAAACAACTATACTGATTAGCTATCTAGCATTTGAATACATAATCTATCACTGAAACATTACAAAAATGAATACAATTTCACTGCACTTACATGAACAACAATTAGGTCTAAAGAAACTGAAACAAGTCTACAGACTCGGTGGAGTCTTCTAGTGAGTGTGCGGAAGTTGAAATGTTGCTCATCGCAGGAGAACATTGAACAGAGAGAGGATACTGCCAGGGTACACGTGGCTGGTTTTGGGAAGGAAAATGCTGCTCCTGAGGAACATTGTGCTGTGTATGGGTTGCGGTATGAATAACAGACAGTGTTATTTTCTTGGCAAAGTCCAAAACTCCACTCCTAAAATCCAATTTTTGTTCAACATTAAAAGTACTGACGATTGCAATCAGAGACTAAAAAAAAGACCTATCATCGTTAGGCTTAGGAGCAGGAACATTAGGGATTGGAGTCTTCATGAAAGATATAGTATCCTCCAAATTCCTTCGTCGCTTTGCTGGACGCTCAGAGAGGAAAGGTGGGTTAGCTGAGGCATTCCTCACTTGAAACATCTGGGAATTTTTTAATCGCTTCAATAAATAATTCTACGTCGATTTCGCTGTCCATACTATAGCCGATAGACGCACGTGTGAATTGAACAACAGTCAACAATGAAGTGCCAGAACGCAGCAGCTAGCGGTGACGCTGCGTTCTGGCAGAACCCGCAACTAGGAAATTAACGCTGCGTCACCGCCGTCTATCTTTACCTGACGCTGCGTCCCGGAGACCACGTGTGTATGGGTCACTTTAGAACAATGTACTTCTAAACCGCGCATCAATGGGACGCTGCGTCACAGCGTCCTTTTAACGCTAGTCTGCATCGGGCCTTACTCGTATATTAATGTGACGTGGCCATGATATAAAAAGCATTGTTATTTTAAAACAGATATATCTCGCCATAATGGTAATGCAGAATTCCTACACGAAAATATTATTATGTATTTCGGTACATCATAGTAATATCAGTCCTATCAAAATTTTGCATAGAATAAAATTTATCGGAAATCGATTTTAAAGAAACTTTTGTTATGTAATATTTTTCATTAAAATCAATAATGAGCGAGGTATTTCGATTTATTTAATTCAGGCCCCTTTATAACCCCCCTTTTAAATAGAGTATTTTGAATGACATATATGTAGCCTAAAATGTAAATTACAACGAACTTAATTTATATTCCAATTTTCATATAAATCGGTTCAGCCATTATCGCGTGAAAAGGTAACAAACATCCAGACAGACATACAAACAAAAATTTCAAAAAAGCTATTTTCGCTTTCAGGATGGTTAATTATACATGTTAACACCAATTATCACTGGCCAACAATGATTTTGTTAAATAAATAATTTCGGGTGTTTCTTATGTATTACCATCTGCTGATTCCAAAAATGAAGTCAGAAATTTTCCATCACCCACCATTTTTTTTTTAATTTTGAAAATACATTTGTTCCTGTTTATTAGCATTTGTGGTGTATAACAAGCTGATTAGAAGGCGTGTTTTATATTTATATTTCATTACAATGTGTCAACAATTGACTTGTAACGTTTGGTATTGTTACCTGTGAATTCACGAATAACAATAATGACATTTCCCTCACAAAACTGTGATTTTAAGGAAAATTTCCCAGATGGATAGAAGCTTTCTTTAAAGAAAGAAGCTAATCCTGTGCTCTCTTCCGTTGTCAATTGAATTGTGATAGAAGTATATAATACAGTATCTAATAGTGCATTGTAAGGAGTAGTGTATAAGTGTATAATGTATAAGAAACATGTCTTGAAAGTGTCTTATTGATAGAAACAGGTTCTGTTAAGTGTGTGGTGAGCTAACTTTAAAATGGCAGAGGCCAAATTTTATTCCTCTAGTTAGAAGAGCTTATGACTGTTATTTTAACAACAAAATAGACCAGAACAAGACATGGGCCCCGGAAATCTGTTGTGCTAAATGTGTAACACTATTAACTGTCTGGTTAAAAGGATCCCGTCATATGCCTTTTGTAGTCCCTATGATATGACGCGAACCTAAGGATCATTTGACAGACTGCTACTTCTGCTTAACAAACATATCTGGAATAAATTCGAAATCCAGACACTGTTAAATATCAATATTTAGTTTCTGCAATTCGGCAGGTGCTTCATAGGCCAGGGGTTCCCATACCAACTCCACCAGATGATATAACATTGACTGAAGTAATTCAAAGTGTTCCTGATGTTCAAACTGAATTACAAAATCATCCAGATTTTGTGGAAGATGGTACTATAAATGAACCTCACTTTCTAACACAAAAGGATTTAAATGATTTGGTTCAGGATCTTGGTTTAAGTAAAAGTAAGGCAGAATTACTCGCCTCAAGATTGAAAGGCTGGAAGCTGCTGCAGGTAACATCAAAGTAAGTTTCTTTCGCCATTGCCAAAAGCAATTTGAGCATTTGTTTTCTAAAGAGGAGGACCTAGTTTTCTGCAATGATGTTGAGAATTTGTTCGAGTCACTGGGTGTTGAGCATAAACCTGAGTATTGGCGTTTATTCATAGACTCCTCGAAAACAAGTTTGAAAGGAGCGTTACTACATAATGGAAACAAATATCCATCCATTCCTTTAGCCCATGCAGTTGGTATGAAGGGACATTATGAGAATACGAAGGTCTTACTAACCACTATCAAGTATGACAATTTTTCTTGGCAGATATGTGGGGATTTTAAAGTAATAGTTATCTTTACTTGGGTTACAGCTGGCTATACTAAATTTTGCTGCTTCTTGTGCAAGTTGGATAGTAGAGTTAAAAGTTATCTTTTTATAAAAAGAATTGGCCAAAGAGAGAATCACTTTAATCTAGGACAAAATATTGTTCTTCACCAACCACTTGTAAGTTCTGAAAAAATCTTATTGCCTTCACTGCATATCAAATTAGGCTTGATTAAGAATTTTGTGAAAGCAATGGATCGTGATGGTAGTCAATTTATCTTTCTGAAAAATAAATTCCCAAGAATCAATGAAGCTAAACTAAAAGAAGGAATATTTGTTGACCTCAAATAAGGGAACTGATGAAAGATACGCAATTTTAAAACCAGTTAAATATGCAAGAAGCAGCTCCATGGGTGCATTTCAAAAATGTTGTCACAAACTTTTTAGGAAACTTCAGTTCTGAGAACTACAGAGAACTTGTCAGTGAGATGATTGAGAACTACAAGATCATGGGATGTAATATGTTTTAAAAACACACTTTCTACATCCCATCTCGATTTCTTTCCTGAAAACCTAAGGCTGTGAGCGACGAAAACGGGGAGCGTTTCCACTAGGACATCGTGGTAATGGAAAGGCGCTACCAGGGTAAATGTTGTCCAGATATGTTGGCAGACTATTGTTGGATACTCAAAAGAGATGTTCCTCAAGGAAAGTACAGCCGAAAATATGTTTCACATATATTTTAGGTCAATAAATGTAATTTCAGCTAAGATATCGTAATACTATAATGTATAGAAACGAAAAATGTTTTTCACATGATTACTCTAAAACCCTGGGTGATGGAAAAGTTCTGTAAAAAGATTTGAAATCAGAACAAAAAAGTTACTCAGAATCACCCATTGTTTCCCATTTAACAGACAAAAGTTTAAATTTTGTTGACCAGTATTATTTTTGGAAAATCGAAAATCGCCAGAAACATTTTGGCTACAGATTTATTATTAGTATAGATTAGAACTATTTTAAATGATTAAGAGAAATATCTGTTCATAAAATCAGTGTGCTTTAGGGATTTGGGCTGTTTATTAACAAATTGAAAGAAAAATGAAGATATCCTTCAAGAACTTAATGTGTCATCGATACTGGACTATATCTCCAGATATCAGTTAAACTGGAAGGAACACGTCTTAAGAATGGTTTCATCCAGGATCCCTAAGGCAATAATGAAGTATCGTCCAAATGGGAAACGGTCACTTGGTCGACCTATGAAAAGATGGCAAGAAAATCGCTTTTTCAGGCCGTAACAGTTCTTTTGGGACTAGTACTAGACAGGATGATGATGATGATGATGATGATGATGATGATGATGATGATGATTAACAAATTTGTCCGCGGAAAGAAGTTTTTCCTTACATGAATCGCATTAAAACTATTTGCGTAGTTGCCTGTCACATGTCGAAATAGGTCTACTTTTTATAAGCTACAGCTCATCGTCTTCTTCTATAAGTAGGAAGGACACAAGGGGCAGAAGTGAAGGATATTACACAATTTTGTTCGTTAAGAAAGCACTCAAAACTTACAATATTTTTTTCTTCAAAAAATTTAATGTATTAATTACATATTAAATTAAAGGAAAACACTTTTCAATAATTATAAATATAATAATAATAATAATAATAATAATAATAAAAATAAAAATAATACACTGCAAATTACTTATGCATTAGGTACCGGCATATAGAACAGACAAATCTACAGAAACATCCATGGAGTAATAGTACATTATGCAACGAGCCTATAATGGTAATAATTAAGACGCGAGTTTCATAATTTTCATACGAGCGTCTTAATTACCATTATAGGCAAGTTTCATACGACTTTTTATGCTCGAACATATTGATTTTTTCCGGCAATTGGTGAAATGAATTTGCGGGAATGTGCTTTGTGAAATGCTGGAAGATGACGGTGAATTGATGTTAATTTGTGTGTTGTTTTTTTCGACTGAATTTAATATTGTCTAATCTCGCGCTAGTTGTCTTCCGATTGCATATCCGAGAATAATCGATACTTGCGCTTTCATATTGCTACAATGGTATTTTCTGATTGGTGGAACACCTGAACTTTAATGAATAGGTGTACTTTAATGAGGTCCTTAAAGGGCTGCTACCAGGTGTATAATTACTACATTTCGGCATGGTCGAGCATAAAATACATATTCAAGCATTAACCTGTACCGATATGCAATTTATTTACACTGATGTACAATTAATGTGTCACCTACAATCATTTTCTATATGCTATTTATTAATACTGATGTATGATTAAAGTGTCATCTACCTACTTCTTTGAAGACAAAACTAAACTGTCTATAATTTATTTTATTACAATATTTTCTCAATCGTCGAATAATGACAAATGATTATTACCGTTAATTGATGATTTTATTATTATTATTATTATTATTATTATTATTATTATTATTATTATCATCATCATAGTCATTATCATCGTCATGTATTTAAATATATATAATTTTTGTTATAAAATTAGAAGTCGACTGACACTGCCTCACGCACATTTTACGTCACGAGCCGCCACTGCGCATGATTGGTCGCCAGCTAAGGAAGCCCAGTTGCTGAAATTGCCTAAGATACAACGGACGGTAACTGTTCAAGTTGTAAAGCGTGAGGTGAACCAGGTAGATTAGCTACTTTCCTCCGTAAAACACTCCCGGCGTGGTTGGGCGGCAGCTAAGGAAGCCCAGTTGGTGAGATTAGCTAACATAATATGATGAACGGTAACTGTTCGAGTTGTGAAGCGTGAGGTGAACCAGGTAGAGTAGCTACTTCCCTCCGTAAAACACTCCTGGCCATGGTTGGGCTTGGTTGGTTAAGGAGAATAAGGGGAACAAAGGAACAACAAGGTTAATACATGGAAAACAAGACGAATATAAGGAGAAAAAGAGACATACAAAGAGAACAAATGAAATACAAGGAGAACAAGACTAATTGAGGAATAACAAGGAGTATGCAAGAAGAACAAACAAGGAGAATGCAAATAGAACAAGGGGAATACAATGAAAACAAGGGCAATGCAACGAGAACAATGATAACATAAGGAGAACAACTGGAATACAAGGAAAATCATGGGAATGAGAGGAGAACAGGGAGAATATAAGCAGAACGAACAATGAGAATATAAGGAGGACGAGGTAAATAGAAGAAGCATAATCGAGCGATCAATCAATCAATCTTCTTAATGTATCCAGCTGTTTGCTGACAACATAAAGACGACTATAGTCCACTGTAGTCTAGTCAGTTTTTGGTTTTCATGAGAAATGAGGGGTATTTTGATCGGTGTTCATTATAGCTGCCTGTTGCTAGTAGCCAGAGTTGGGGTGTAGTCAATATATACTGCAGGGCTGTATCTTCTGCAACTGGTACCGATAATAATTTTAATTTACTTTTGTGGTTTATGGATGGACAGTATAGAAGAATGTGTTCCAGATCTTCATCACGATTATTACACCACAGACAAGTAGGATTATCAGAAATGTGAAATCGGTGTAGGTACAATTGTGTGACAATGTGACCTATTCTGGCTCTTGTTAAAAATGTTTGAACATGTGTGGGCAAGTTTTTGTACATTTCCAGGTCATTTGGCTTCTTTTGTACGGACTATAAAATGAAACTTTACTGAAGCAAAAGCACTGGATAGACATATCACTTGAAGAGACCTTGGTTGCAAATATGTTGCCTGTTTCGCAATGTTATCGACTTTCTCGTTTCCAGATATAGCACAATGACTAGGTTAATGAAATGTTATTTCCGTCTGGAGTTTTTTTGGTTTACTTAGTTGTTACTAAATTGGAATAATTCTATGTGCATATAGATTTGATACATATTTGAAATATAACTCCCGTGGAGTCGGTAAGTATGCAAATAGATTTTTCAGAAGTTTGAGTAACACACTGAAGAGCAGCATCAGTTGCTAGCAATTCAGTGTCAAGACTGGAGGAGGATGAACATGGTATGAAATAACTTTCTAGATATTTTGGAATATAATACCCTGCCATCATCAGGATTTAGAGATCCATCTATATAAATTTGAATATGATCCTTATGTGTTCTGCAGATTAGTTCCATGGCATCTAACTTAAGAATGTATGGAGAATCATTTTTCGCATGATTTCCTGGAATTTGTATGCTATGTTCTGGAATCACAATGAAATACAAGAAGAACAAGGGAGAAAAACAATAAAAGGAGAGTAACCTAGATAAAAGGACAAATGGGGAATCCAAGGAGAACAAGGGAAATGCAAGGAGAACATGGGAATTCAAGGAGGAGAAGAGGAATACGAAGCGAACAAGAGGATTACGGGAAGAACGGGAGAAAACGAGGATATGCATAGAACAGAGGGGACACGAGAACACGTGAGATACAAGGAGAATAAGGGGAATACAAGAAGAACAAAGGGAATATGGGGAGAACAGGGAAAATACGAGGAAAATACGGGGAAATACGAAGAACAGGGGGGACACGACAACACGTGAGATATAAGGTGAATAGGGGGATGCAAGGAGAATAAGGGGAATACAAAAAGAACAAAGGAAATATGGGGCGAACAGGGAAAATACGAGGAAAATACGGGGAAATGCGAAGAACAGGGGGGCACGACAACACGTGAGATAGAAGGAGAATAGGGGGGATGCAAGGAGAATAAGGGGAATACAAAAAGAACAAAGGAAATATGGGGCGAACAGGGAAAATACGGGGAAATACGAAGAACAGGGGGGACACGACAACACGTGAGATATAAGGAGAATAGGGGGATGCAAGGAGAATAAGGGGAATACAAAAAGAACAAAGGGAATATGGGGAGAACAGGGAAAATACGAGGAAAATAAGGGGAAATACGAAGAACAGGGGGGACACGACAACACGTGAGATATAAGGAGAATAGGGGGATGCAAGGAGAATAAGGGGAATACAAAAAGAACAAAGGAAATATGGGGCGAACAGGGAAAATACGAGGAAAATACGGGGAAATGCGAAGAACAGGGGGGCACGACAACACGTGAGATAGAAGGAGAATAGGGGGGATGCAAGGAGGATAAGGGGAATACAAAAAGAACAAGGGGAATATGGGGAGAACAGGGAAAATACGGGGAAACGCGAAGAACAGGGAGAACACGAGAACACATGAGATAGAAGGAGAATAGGGGGAATGCAAGGAGATTAAGGAGAATACAGAAAGAAAAACGTTCTATATAATGTCGAGAGAAGTCATTGTTTAACATAAAGAATAACGTTATGAGCAGTGGCGGCTGATCGAGGCAAGCGAGGCAGTCATTTGACTTAACTGAAATCAAATTTTGTGTTTTTGTATATAATATATTAGTTATTTGAATGAAGCATATATCGCATTAGAAGTATTTGAATACTTTGTGATGTATATAGACCTGTCTTGCAGTAAAATTTGTTCCTGAGGCCATGATCGCTCGTGCCGGGTCT
Source organism: Periplaneta americana (assembly GCF_040183065.1). Classification (NCBI taxonomy): domain Eukaryota; kingdom Metazoa; phylum Arthropoda; class Insecta; order Blattodea; family Blattidae; genus Periplaneta; species Periplaneta americana. The sequence continues at coordinate 44,959,720 of NC_091122.1, read as the reverse complement.
GGCTTCTGCATTTCGTATGTTTTCGCGGGCTTTCAGGTTGCGCTTGAAACGTTGTAGCTGAAGCACAATTCGTCTGGCATCGTGGCCTGGTCAGCTTTCACTGCTCCCATCCAGTCTCAAGGGTGGAATAGGGTGGGTGACTTGTCTTCCTAAAAAGACAATAAACAACATAAAAATTCTCGCTGTTTAGCAGGCAGAGACTCACACTGTTCTCTCCCCGTATGTCTCAGCTTATGACTTAAGCGAGGATGTTGTACTATTGTACTTCGTAATACAGTAGCGAGTGTGGTCCAATGTTGTTATGTGTTTCGGGAAAATATAAACAAAAATATATGCGAGAAATAATGATTATGTAGTTAATTCATTGTTAGAGTGACCTTTTTCGAGAAGAAATGATCTTGAAAGAAAGGAAGTTTTAAATAAAGATATAGCCTACGGAGATATCTACGCCATCGCTGACAATTGTTCTGACAGATAATGTTAAAACGCGAGTTTCTATTGCATACTAGTATAGGCATAATCATAAAAATGGGTAGTGGTAATGTGGTCAAAATAAGCTTTTTTGTTGACCTTGTTTGTTGCTGTCAAAGGAAAAAATAAAAATAAAATAAAAGAAAGATAGATAGAAACAAAGAACAGTGTGTCTACTGAGACCTTTAGCGATCTGAAAAATATTTTTAGAGGAATTTCAACAAATACTTCTTCAGCTGAGCATAATATGGGTTGCTTCATCACACTCAATCATTGAAACAAACTCACAGCATAACAACTTATTTAATGACATATTTCATTAATATTAGTAGTAATAATAATAATAATATTACAGTAATAATGATATTAATATAATCAACAATAATAATTAATATCGTAAATTAAAATTTGCTATCGGAGGCACTTGAACTAGTTGCATGTAGCCTCACCGAAGATTTCGGTCACCGGCCGTTACTGGATATGAGAGACATATTTTAGAAATTACGATATTGTTCTTTCCAGGATGCTTAGCATACTATATTGGCAACATGATTACACCTAGATAGAATTTCGAAATAACGCATTTTTGGACATGAACAACAATATTTTGAGGGACGTATGTTTTATAATTAATAATAGTTATTTTCAGTGGAATTACGTACATTTACATACCACATTAGAAACATGATAAAAGTATAATTGAATTGCTTTTTGATGTGCGTACAATTCTTTGTCTGTATGTAATGTATGTATGTATGTATGTATGTATGTTCTCTATTCAGATCTACACGCTTTGACCGACATGTGCCAATGTTTGCACATTTAACTTTCATAACCAGGAGAAAAACATAGACTACATTAAAATTGTGGAAATGGACGTTAATTTAATAAAAAGAACAGAACACATCACAAATGCTAACCACACCCACAGATATATCAACACAGACATGGAAATACTACACATCCATCCAAAAAGCCAGAAACTAAACACACTAAAACAATATGAAATATACAGACACACGAAAACACATCCCCAACGAAATTCTCAACACACAACTCAATTTCAAAACACACTCACTCTTTGACTCTACACTATACCACACGAACGCACCCTCACAGGAAACAGAACAAGAGGCGCCAAGACCAACAACGACAGTTCTGAGGATGACACATAAATAGGTCGAAACATGTAAACAAGGTACGTTAGAATTTAACACAAGAAAGTTTTATGATACACATTCCGTAATAAAAAGAATATGTGTGTGTGTCTAATGTCTACCCACTTCACTTTGCGTGATTCAGGTTCCGCATACTGCGGGTAGATGGCAGGACTGTGACTCATTTTCAAGTTGCATACCACTACGGCGGGCCACGTTATGCATGATGTGTATCTGTATCTGTACAAAGTTCGGTCTCCAGACTTCCCAGATTTAACCCCTCCTGACTTCTTCGTGTAGGCTTTTGTTAAAGACATTATCTATTCACCCGAAACCCACGAACATTGATGATCTGAGAGTAAAAATTACTCAAGCTTCTCAACAAATCACCCCTCTTATGTTGCAACGGATATGGGCTGAATTGCATCACCGTTATGAGTTGTGCAGGGTGCGCAATGGGGGTCATGTTGAGCTCTGAGGAATCTCCATCTTTCAGTGCTGTATGCACAAAGTTTCAATAAACAAAGTTCAGTAGTAAATGTTTTACGGTGTTTTTATTTTATTCATACCCAAACGGACATTACGTCCTGTCAGTACGTAAATTTACTACCATTGTTAGTTTTATCTTATTTTAACCAATGACATTTACATGCACCATTGTTTTCCATTATGTTCTCTTTTTCACTTCATATATACTTCACTGTGTGTTCGCAATATAGGCCTAATGTACTCTGTTGGTTTATTAATTGATCTGAAGATGATGGTTCCTTCGAACCGAAAACGTTTATCATTTATTTTTTAATATATAAAAATAGCATCTGTGTGTTCAATCACATTTGTATACTGATAAGTTTGACGGTTGTTACATAAATTTTGAATATTATTGCACAGTTTGTCGGACCCAAAATGGTTTTCAAATCAAGTAATGAAATAGTTTTGGAAGTAAATCCCGAGAAGACAAAGTGTATGATTATGTCTCGTGACCAGAACATAGCACGAAATGGAAATATAACAATTATTGTAAATTTATGTTTTGAGAAGGTGGGCAATTTCAAATATCTTCGAGGAACAATAACAAATATAAATGATACTCGAGAAGAAATTAAACGTAGAATAAATAACGGAAATGCCTCTTATTCGGTTGAGAATCTTTTGTCGTCAAGTCTGCTTTCAAAAAACTGAATAGCTATAGCTATTACCGGTTGTTCAATATGGTTGTGAAAATTGGACTCTCACTTTGAGGAAGGAACAGAGGTTAAGTGTGTTCTAGAATAAGGTGCTTACGAAAATATTTGGGGCTGAGAGGGATGAAGTTACAGGAGAATGGAGGAAGTCATACAAAGCAGAACCGCACGCATTGCATTCTTTACCTGACATAATTGAAACATTATATCCAGATGTTTAAGATAGGCAGAGCATGTAGCACATATGGATGAATCCAGAAATACATACTCGTATAGAGCAGGGATGCAGAACTCACAGAGAGAGGGGTGGAAGCATGGGGAAAGCATTGGTTCCCCTTCCACAGTCCACCGGCGTTGAATGACTTCTCCGTGACTACTTGACCATGTGACAGATTACAGCAAACTCGTGCTCACAGAAAAAAATGACGAAAGTATTTCCGACCACAATAATTAAAACAACAAATTGTTCACAAATGAGACAACGTGCTTTGCGATTATTTTGAATACAGAATTATTCATATTCCCCATTGCTCTTTAAACTAGTACTTTCCGACCGATATTGCTTCGAATTCCACCTCTAGACAGTGAATACAAATCTTCTGTGCCTTGTAATGTGGATGACGCTTGGCCTTGGGGTAGGGGATGAATGACGTAGTCCGGCTCCTGACGTATGCTACAATTGGAGCGCAGTTCTGCATCGCTGATATAGAGTTAGATGGAAAACCTGAGGGGAAAAAGATCTTTGGGAAGGCCGAGACATAGATGGGAGGATAATATTAAAATGAATTTGAGGGAGATGCGATATGATGGTGGGAACTGGATTAATATTGCTTAGATTAGCGACCGATGATGGAGGGCTTATATGAGGGCAGCAATGAACCTCTGTGGTCTCTAAAGGCCATTTGCAAATTAAATATTATAATTAAATATTATTATTATTATTATTATTATTATTATTATTATAATTATTATTAACTTATTATTATTATTAGGGCTAAGATTTTGATGACCTATAAATCATGAAAAAATGTCGTAAAAACAATGCAATTATGACCTATAAATCTTAAAAAAAAATGCCCTTAAAATGCCCTAAAATTGATCGTACATAATTGGCTTAGTAGGAAAAGAGGTTTTGTACTAAATATTTAGACTAGTAATTAAATTAAATTTTACATAATTTTTCTAAGTAGTACACTTTAATTAATTATTTTACTTTATGTAGTTTCCATGTATGATTGTTTACCTCTGCTTCGGCATGTGGACGTGAGGTCAGCAGTCGACTGGTCGGTCTTGGCCCTTCATGGGCTGTAGCGCCATGGATTTACTTTACTTTTAGTTTCCATGTAGTCTACCGCAAGGCCACTCTTATCTGGAATTAGCAAGTATAGATGAGTCTACATTGAAGGGGTGGTTGGATTGATCCATTACATGGGGTGTACTACGTTAAAATGGCAATATTTGTGTAGAAAAACTATTAAAATATTATACAAAGTAATGGGTATTAATGAACAAAATATGTAAAGAAAAATCAAAGGAAATAAACATTATTTTACATTAATAGAATTTAATTAATAATTTGCATAGAATTGGAATATATCAGTCCCCTAACTGCCCATTGTGCAACTCAAACCAAGAAATGGATTCGGAACACCTCAAAATCTGTGCTTCAGTGCCTGGCCATGATAATATCTTTGAAAAATATTGGAGTGCAATAGGTCAAATGACTTTGTCAAACGCCTGTCATTAGAAAACAACAACAATATTAATAAAGACGATTTATGGGCAAATTCAAATGACAGTACCTAAAAAATGACCGAATAAAACAAAAGATGCTCTTATGAGTTGAAACAGGCAAAAAATGCTAAAAAAATGCCCTAACACATATGTCTCAAAACACTCAGTTTATCACATAACATATAAATACTAAAGCAGCTATGCTTCTGGCTTACTAGAAAAAAGATGCAATTTCATAAAGATCCTAGCCCTAATTATTATTATTATTATTATTATTATTATTATTATTATTATTATTTTATCAAAATTTAGTAAAAAGTAGTATTTATGAGGAACAAATTGATTTTAAGTACAAATTACCATGGCTCACCCAAATATGTAATTAGGTGATAAAATATGTGTACCTTACTCTATAATTAATATGTAACACCTGTATATTTCAATCGCACGATTTAGAAAGGAACCAAGTCAAAATTTGCATTTTTGTGATGAAATGATTAATACTTCCATGAAGTATTGATTTGCAAAGAAAGGAACTTAGTCAAATATTCCCCTGTATCTTTAACATCAAGTTGATATTTATAGTACGGGACTGGTACACTCGTATTTAGCCTATCTATTCATTAAAATAAGTTTCTTTACTCTCCTAAAATGTAGCAAATTTTGACTTAGTTTCTTTCTAAAAAGCGCTATCCTTTGTAATATTAATACATTTCTCACTTTCACTTGACCATGAACCAGCAAACAGCTGGATTCATTAAGAATATTGATTGAAAATAAACCTTACAATACAAATGTTAATATATTTTAATAGTATTTAATAATTAACACACGTAATTATATAAAATCTTAATTATTCTGTTCGGTGTGATGAATGTGTTCCTTTTTAAAGGCTACAGATTTTTTGTAATTATCTGGTTTTAGAGCGGAAAGCTGTATCCTTATTCTTGCTTCTGCATTTAGCCTATTTCAGTAATTTGTTTATGGTTAAATACGCAGGGAATCCAGTTATGACACTGATTAATATTATATTTCTTTTTAGATCTTTAACAGTAGTAATGATATTAATGAAATGAAATGTAATAATTATTCATGTTTATTTTGTAATTTTACGATTAAGTTATAATTGTCATTATTGGTGATGTTTCATGATTTTATTGATTCGTATTTTTGTGACTTTATACACATTTTGCAGTAGGCCTATTATCCAAATTTAAAATACTATTTAAATATTATTTACGATTCACCGAATTCCACACTTTCACAAGCACTGCATTATACGATTTATTTTCTTCGTATTGATTGATTGGAAGGATGGTCATAAGACAATCTAATGTATTAAAACAATAAAACGTCATCGTCCTCAGTAATGGTAATTTCTAAATTGCGTCACGATTTCGGTAGTGTTTTTAATTGTGCTTATCAAATCGAGGCTTAATTATCAGTCTCCAGTATACACATATTTTATTTCTAGAATCGCTATTGACGCTACAAAACGTACATGCTTTTATTCCCTACTTATTGTTGCAGTTTTCAAGCAGGAATTGTAATATAACTTATAAAGCTTACCTCAATGGGAAGAAGTTCATCCTGGTTGTCCCATGGAAATCGAACCCAGCTCCTCAATTCATATTACGCGCCATAAAACGTCTTCTTTGCTTGCTTTAATAGAAATCAAAACTCAAAATGGCGATTCAATATGTCATTTGCATTGTTGAAGGCGGCATTATTCCGCGTTGAGAGATGAACGTCGATTACATAGAGAATGAAAAAATGGAACTAGCGTCAGTGAGTAGGAGCTGTAGACAAGAAAATCGATAGTACTTGGGTTGAGAACTTTCGACCTGATTTTAAATGTAATCAACCTTTATATTTGAAACGTATTTTTAAGTTTTCTAAATAAAATGATATAACGTATATTATTTTATGATGGAGTTATGTATTGCATTCACGTTACATGATATTTATGAGTATAGAAATCACAAATCTTTACTTTTTGCGAGAATATTAATTTCAAAACTCTTTGGCTTAGAGATCTTCTTCTTCTTTTATTAATTTTGTAGCTGAAACTTCATTCTGTACTATGTTGGCTGTATTTTCATAATAGTTAGAAGATGAATCTTAATGTTGCGACTGCCCAGTTTAGAAATCATAGTTCTTCCTACGTGTTCATCTGTGTATATGGTTTAAAAAATAGTTATTTATGCTCACCGCCGTCTGGATCCCCTCGCCTAGCGTCTCGTTACGAATATGCTCAGTGAATTTAAGAGAGCAGTGTATTATGATGATAAATGATTCAAAGAATTTTAGTTTTGTCTTCAAATATGCAGAAATTTGACCCAAACAAATGTAACTTTTCGTTCTGAAAATAAATTTGGAAATGTTAGCTACTTTTGTTCACAATTCTTCACATCTGAAGGACGAAACTAAAAGCCTTTCAACAATTTATTATTATGATACACTGCTCTCTTAAATTTACTGAGCATTTTGTGAATTCAATCAATGACTTTCCCAAAACACGCTATGAAATGTTTCATATAAATAATTTTTATCTCGAAATAAAAGCAAAAACGAACACAATTGTATTAAACTTTTTTGTTTGAAATGTCTCAAAGAATAACCCTCTAAATTTAATGACATCACTTGCAATTCACTCTGTAGTGTTATTAAAAAATACAGTTTCGTATGTTAATAATTTAAGAGTTTTTGCATTTGAAACGAGACGGAAATCTTTTCTTTTCTAATATTCTCCTTGGTGTTGCCAAAAACTGAACTATTAATCGACTTAAATCCTTTTCAAAGTCGTTCGTGGGTGCTTTTATTTCCTACGTTTTCTCATCTTAATTTTTTTTCTTTCCAAGTGTCACAAAATTGTTTGTTTACTTATTATTCTTTATGAATTGATTAGTAGGCCGATCTATCGAACCCTTATTTAGGGCGGCTTTTGTTAATACAAATTATCTTATTTAAAAGTCGATATATTATTATTTTAAGCCATGGAGACAGGCTAAAGTCGATTACTCTATGAATTTTAACGAGTTTAAGCACTGCCATCGTGATCTAGACTGGGCCGTAATGCAGGATGTGTGACGTCACTCGAAGGGGGGGGCTTTTCTATTTGAGTATACGGAGCTGAGTGAAATATATTACTTTAATGCGTGTCGGTGCTCAATTTATTTAGTGTAATGTGTGTATAAGATACGTTCACTTCTTTGCTGCATAATATGTTGCAGAAATAATTACAAAACTGTGTTATTTTAATGTGAACGGAGTTTTACATGTTAACACAACCTGTTTGCATCAACATTTTAAGTTTGGAATGGAAGCTATTTTGAGATTTAATAAAGAAGAATTATTTATATTGTGATTTTAATTTAGCACATCTATCTTCCATACTTGTAGATAGAAAATTTACCACAGTCCCTCCTATGAAATAAGTGTAGGTACGTACGGTTGTGTTACTTCATCTGGTAGGTTAGATAAATAGAATTCAGTATGACCCGGTATAGTAGGGAACAAATAAATAATACAATTAAATTGTTATTCAATGCAATGTGTGCATAAGTTCCGGCTAGTTCCATTTATTTGTTGCATAATGTGGCAGGAATAATTATAAAACTGTGTTATTTTTATGTGAAGAGAATTCACCATGTTAGCATAACCTATTTGCGCCAACATTTTAAGTTGAGAACGAAAGCTATTTTGAGATTTAATTAAGAAGAATATATTTAGGATAAACTTCAGAACACGGTTATCTTCCTTACTTATAGGTAGAAAATTCACCACAGTCCCTCCTATGAAATGTACATACGGTTATATTACTTAACTAGGGTTAAACGAGCGCTGAGGTATAATTCCGGTAACTTCTGAACTGAAAACAGTTGAATTTATTTTTTGTGGAGATGCATTTCATCCTCTAAGCAAGGCATAATAAAAGCCTGAACTAACCGAACTAATTAGTATATGCAAGGTGTATGAATACGAAGGGAACTACCTCAGCGCTAGTTTAGGCCTGGTAACATATTAAACTAACCAGACTGGAGTACCGTATGAAACGAATAAATACAATTGAAGTGTAGACAAATTGCATTTACAAGTTATACGTAGCATTATGCTTAATTATGATGCATAATTGCGAATATAGAAATAAGGCAAGTACTGATAGAGTAAACATAACCTATAATGTCAACACATCAAAATATGCGTGCGATGCAACTGAAAATTGTTGAAACGTGCTTAAATGAATGTGCAAGAATTTCGTAATGAAGCGAGCGTGCTTTATTTCAATTAATTACAATACTAGATACTGTAACAGTAATGAAAACTGGTAAGTATAATTTTTCATAATATGCTATATATATCCCGCTTTTAGTTCAAATTGTGTATATTATCAAACGTCGTATTATTTATAATGTAGATCAGCCGCGGCGAAAATGCGACTCACGAGCACATTGTGGCTCGCAGTGCATTTCCCTTGCTTCCTACCTACAACCCCCACCCTCTCACTCACTGGAGTCAAACTTCGTTCCATGTATATTTGTCTCTGACCTGCGAGTGGCGTATCGTCGCAATGTCTTTTTCGATACCATGTACCTCTATAAAAACGAAAGTTTCAAGTAGGATGGGAGGATGCATTTTTTGCTGACAATATGATGAGAATATTAAATGTATGATTTGTTCACAAGTATTACTAGGAAAACGGTGGTAAGGTAAAGTACCCAAATGAGAGACAGGGCCCTAATAAGAGATACCTTGTTAACTTCTCTGGTATGATTTGCCATCTCTCGACAACTATGGTAAATCAATGTTTGTGCTTCTAAGGCATCGTGTTCTTTGTCTAACCTCAGTTGAAAGTAAGCAACGAAGCTGAGAGCAAGCAAAGTAATTTTTGACACTTTGAACTTTTTACTGGGTTTTGTTGAGGAAGAGAACAGCAGGTAATGTAAGCTACAACAAATTTATTATTAATTTTATAAAATTGCTAGCAAAATTCTGCATATAATTAGGTAGATTGCTAGTAAGGAAGATAATAACTTATGACCTTGGGTAGCTATTTCATTTTTATTTACTCCATTCCCTAATAAGAGATACCTAGGGTTCCTATTAAGAGATAGTATCTCTTATTTAAATCCCTTATTTGGTATTATTATGATGCTCACCTTTGAGAGTTTACGAAAAGCTTTAATGCAATTACATAAGAACCAATGAAAGATTAATTGCACTATTAATTAAAGTTAATTACGAATTAGGTCAATCATTAATTATGCATTGTCCTCAATTATTCATTATAAAAATTACTAAGTGAAATGATTAAGTTATCATTATTAATGACTACAATTAATTATTCATTGAGATGACAATAATATCAATAGCTGAAGTCAATTAAAATCAGCTAGTCCGACAATATTTACCTTACTTAAAGATCAAAACATAAGTGCTTAATTCGTAAAATATTCTCTATACATTTGTGTAATTATTAAAACTATTAAATTCAATTGTGGTTCCTGATTTCGAAAATTTCGTTGGACCTGTGTAAATATCGCCACTACAGCCAGTGCCAGCGTTTGTGGCGCGTGTTCTTGAGTAAAAAGTCAGTCAGTGAGCACTTTTTGCCAGTGTAACTGAGAACGGTAACATCCAACACGTCACGTAAGCAATCTGCCAATCACAGTTGTCAGTTTTGTTGCCCACTGACTGCGTCAAAGGCAAGACACTCGCACTGACTGGTCAGTGTACTCGAGGATCTGTGGCATCTGTTGCCACTTCGGCTGAGAGTGGTACCACCTCCTAAACAGGTCTGACGTAAGCAATCTGTGAATCACAGTTGTCAGCTTTAATGCCCACAGGCTATGGCAAAGATAAGTTACTCGCTCTCAACGTTCCCATTACTTATTTCACGCGCCAGAAACGGTGACTTTGGTTATACCACAGTTAGGCCTACAGAAGCAGCAACAGCAACAACCACCACCTCAAGAGCAGTAAGCTTCAACCAGTGGGTAGCCACATGTAAAGTCATCCAGGGCAGGAAAAGGAGCTATCATAATATCAGTTCTGATCAGAAAGAAAATGAGAGTTTAGATAAGGGAAATCAAAGAAAAGACGGAGCTCGCAAGAAGTTGTTCGAAAAACAACAAAAATTACGGAAAAACTCAGTCCACTGCTTGAGTTCGTCCAGTGATGAGGAATCCGATGTGGAAATGCAATTAATTAACTCTAGTGACTCGGAATATGGAGAAAATTATGATGACGGAGAGTGCTTGTTTTGCACTGAAATATTTTTAGAGGACACCAGGGCTCAGGGGGAAGAAATAGATTCAGTGTTCAAAATGTCGTCGTTGGGCACACGAAGATTGCACGACTGATGAACCTTTCGTTTGTCCAAGTTGCTCAATACAGCGAAATAAGAATTGTGTCAATTAAAGAGGTCGGCAAAATAAGTACAATCAACTTAAAATTAAAATATGGAGATCGAAATTTAATATTCTACCATTTTTCTTTCTCTAGCAAAATATTAATGTTAGCAATAGTAGCCTAAATAAGATTAGTACATTCATGTCCGATTTGACCGACTTCGTGTTCTTTTCGTGAACCATTTTAATTTCATTTGAAAAATGCCAAATAAACAACAGAATTTCTGTTGAGAGGAGTTAGGTCACTGTTGCACTGACCTCTTCAATTTTAAAATGTTCCTGAATTTATTGAAGTATCTACATGACTTCACAATGTTACATATTGCTTCAATTTTCAGCTAAATAATGATAATTTTTGTCCATGTTCAAAAATAAACTTATATAACACACGTATCTCTTATTTGGAACCCCTTTGCAAAACATCAGTATTTCCCAGTTTTACTTTTTTATAATTTAAAGTAATAATAAAAACTGACTAAAATTTGTATTGTCAATTCTAAAAATAGACGAAATGCTGTATGTATTCCACTCATTCAGATTAAAAATGTCTACTCCCATCCTCATTTATAAGCAGTTAAAAAAAGTGTCTCTTATTTGGGTACTTTACCTTATATAACATAAAACGGCATTATAAGTTACTACATGTTACTGATGAAACATTAAAAAGTTAAGTGTTGTTGTTATTATTATTATCATCATCATCATCATCATCATCATCATCATCATCATCATCAACGCTGTACGTCGATCCTTTTTTCAGCAGATGTACGAATAATGCGGTTAGATCTTCAATTTAAACTCCCATATTTACAATGTGATGTTAAATGAAAGCTAGATGTAAGGACTTGACAAATGTTGAACTTTTCAAATCTTTGGCAAAAAATAAATATTTGAAGCTTCGTTCTTTCGCTTGCTCTGTTGAAGCCATGTTCGTTACAACTTACGTTTGTGAAAAATTGTTTTCAACAATGAAAATAGTAAAAATCAAATTTAGATCACGACTGACAGACAAATACCTTCGTGATCAACTACGATTGGCAGTAAGCGACATAATTCCTGATTTTGAAACTCTGCCGCAGAGACATTTTGAAGACAATTAATTTTAGGTTGTGATAATGTATCCTATGTTTTTTTTGTTAATTTCCTTCTTCGTTACACATACTAAACATTAGTTTGTAGCCTTGTACTGTATATAATTTTATTTAAGTGCTTGACGTAAGGAAAATGAAATCCGTTAATAAGTCAGACAGTTGCTTCACTTCCCCTTCGGGTGTCGGCCTCCCTCCATAGGTGCTATGCACGTTGCAGCTTACACAGTGGCTCGGCGCACGATAGCATTTTCGACACCGGTGATGTAGATTATTCACACATAATAAGGGCGCGATAATTTAAATTTAATAAAACAAATACGGTAAACTAACAATAATGGATTAGACAAGAGTAACATCAGTAACGCTGCACTTAGGCCTAATCATAATTTACTTTACATCCCAGTCAATGTTTCACTTTCACGTGTATATTATTACACATATTTACTGTTTATAACACCAAAAATTCACTTAACCACATAAGGGCGCAATATTTATTTGAAATAAAGGCAGGTATTACACATACGAACTTTGCCTGCAACAACGTAATTTTCACACCAAAAATAATATTATACCTTACGTTGCAAGTGAATTGTGTCTCAAGTGTCTCACAATCACTGTTTAAAATTTTACTGACGCGATTACACTGCATTTCAGAGAAATATATGTTATTTTTCATGTACTGCAACTAATTGATATGGTTGAAAGACCGCCCTTCGCGATCAGCTGTTAAGCGAGTCACGTGGTCTGCCTTACGGCCTGTATTAGATCACGCTGGCAGTGGTTTAAGCCTATGTTCAAACGCCTGCTTCAACATGCTATAATGAACCACATACGTAACGTTATTTTATGACGAAATTGTCTACTATTTGGTGGACATTTCATTTCGACGCAGAACGGAAGATCTGAATGCGAACTATGTAAATTATCTGGAATATTCAAAGCATAACTCTAAAATGTATCTTTTATGGCTTGTATCTGATATGCATAATACACCCTTATCTCAAGGAAGATAATGAATCATTGCCCATTGTCAAAACTTCACAATGTCCTACTGCATGTAATTAATTTGGAGTATAATAGGCAATATTCTTCAACATTTGTGCATTAATGGACACAGTAAATAATAATGCTTGACGAACAATGAAAGAGTAGGGTCTATTACTTTAAAGTAATTAGTATTTACTACATAAAATGAAATACTTGTTCGTTTCTTGCTGTTTCGAAATTACTGCAATTTTTTTTCTTCAAATACTGTATAAAAATCATATAAATAAATTATGCTTTACAAACCACTACTTTGTGAAGTATAACTGAGTAAGCCTAAAGTTTCTTGTATTACAATTGTCAAATATAGACACTGATAATAACTGTGTTTTTTTCGTTCTGCTATGTTTATAATGTCCAAATGTCTATTTAATCCAACCCTAGAAACGCAGAATACATTATTGTACACCCCTCCAGCTAAGAACTGGTAAGAGCAACGCTTGATTGATGCAGTCTGCACAGACCGGCGATCCGCGCACATAACTGCACATTTAGAGTCTGATTTCTGACATGCCTGTCTTAAGCTCTTTCAGGGGCGAGCTAAAGTTTTTCTGTATATATTATATTTTATGTTACAATTATTAGCAAAATAAATAATAAATAAATAACCCTCCCAACTAAGGAGAGTTTTATAAAAGCGTAATGATCAAGGTGGCTGAATAAATTTGTCCAATGGAAGTGATTAATTAATTTTGAAAAACTGCGCATTTCTCGACTAAATATCCAGAAGACAATTCAGAAAATTTCTGCTTGTGTTCATGAGGAATATTAAAAAAAAAAAGCAAGAAAATGTTTATATATATATATATATATATATTATTGGCTCTTGATGACAGTAGTGACATTACTGATACAGCATAGCTTGTGATTTTTATTCGCGGAGTTGATAAAGAACTCAATGCTACCTTCCTTTAAAATTAATGTGCCTACCCCTTTAAAATCAATCCAGCTATCTCACTTTAAAAGCAATCAGTCCATCACCCTTTAAAATTAAATTATTTATATCCCTTTAAAAACCAATGTATCCATCTCGCTTTAACAACCAATGTACCTATCTCCCTTTAAAACCAACTTGTCTATATTCCTTTAAAACTAATGTGCCTAACCCTTTAAAATCAAACCAGCCATCTCACTTTAAAAGGAAACCGTACATATTCTTTTAAAAATAGATATTTATGTCCCTTTAGAACCTTTGGGCCGTATTCATAGATATTCTTAGCGCGGGCTTTCGGTGGATGATCAGCGAACTAACGTTTTTCGTATTCATAAACCAGTGGCACAGTGGGCCAGAATTCAAATCTAGCTGGAAAATATTCAATTTTTGAATGTTTAAAATACTGTTTTCTCGCTATATAGTCTCGAAGTACTAAAACTGATCTTCATAAAACTGTATGCCATCAATTTATACCTAGTGAAATGCCAACAGGGCTGGCTGCTAAAAGTCGCTAAGTGTAAGAACCCGAGCGACGAGCGCCAGACGGTTTATGGCGGGAGTGATGTGAGGGTGGTCTGTGTGTTGTTGACGTGGAGAAAAGTGTCTTTCTGCGTTGGAAGTTTTAACAGAAGGTTCGTACTTCCTATTTCCATTATTCATACTGTAATTGTATACGTGAAATAGTACCAGGGATGCGTTAAACATAGCTTTAAAATATTGCGGAATTATGTCTTTACTTCATTTTAAATTAGAGATATAAAAAATGTTGCACCAGGCGTCACCTTAAAATCTACATCAGATTATATAGCAATCCTTACAGTTTATTACAAAAGTTAAGATTTGCTTGCGTTTGCTTGCCTTTTTCTTATATTTGCATCTTTATCTCAGAGATAATCCCCATATCCAGTCCACTATGACTCGGATTGACTTAAACGAGGTGTTGACTACTAAAATAGGGTCTACTCAAACTCTCACTGATTTCGTAGTGACAAAATTAGAAATACAACATTGTTCCAAGGATATTATACGGTGTGTCGAAAAAGGTATGCGCACATTTAGAAGTAATTTAGAAAAACGCTTGAAACAGTGCTCCAGGAAAAAGGACAGGTTTTTACGTAAAGATTCGGAATGGTTAGTGAAATCAATGGACCACGGACATCCTCCTCCCTTCCCTCTACTTTTCCCACATGCCTGGCCGATTACTCCAGACTCTTTCTTCTCTCCATTAATAAATTATTGTCAATATTTTAGTAAAACCTGAAACTTTTAACAGGGGAATTAAATACACTGTCAATTCACAGGGCTAACGGCTTCAAAGCTGGGTACCTGGTTCAAATAAAGTGCCCTGGTACAAAATTTAACATGGAGGCATGAGATAATTACTCTGCTTACCATTAACATTTCACTTTAATTCATGTGTCCCCAATTTAAAAAAAGATATCAAATTTCCCCAAAGAGTTCTACAATAAATAAAAACTCGCCAAATGTCCAAGGATTTAATTCCATCCGTTTCAGGAGTAGGTAGACCTCAAAAATTGTTTGAAGAAAGTGGCATGAAAACAAGAATTAAACATGTAGGGTACGGTCTCTGAAAGATTAGCATTCTTAAAGTGAATTAGTTCTAGATACTCGATTATCTTTGCGGGGTTCAGGGAAAAGAGATGCAACATACGTTCTACAACAACTCACCAAAAATTACTCCAAAAAAGCATCAAAGTATACGATAGCCTATAATAAATCTCCAACTTTACCAAAACCATATACACCAGAGAAAGCATTACAAATGTTAATAGATAACGTCACCAAACGTAAATACAATGTGCAGTGTTACCCATAGGTATGCCCAAGAAGCCCAAGAAGCTGGACATTAGAGCATTAGAAAGTACTGTAAAGATTATTCAAGAAAATTTTCTCGAATTCAAACACTGTAGGATATCTTAAATCATCTTCTTGTAACACCTGATCCTATCATATCAAGTATTTATCCGTTTTAAGAAAATAAAAAGAATTCCTTTCCCGCTGAAGTGCGACAAATGTTGAAGGAACTCCATACTTACAGTACAAGTGAAGACGTGCGTGTGACAAGAGGGAAGGATGATGAAGCGAAGAGCAGCTGCAGCTGGAAGAGGAGGAAGAGAAAGAGGAAGGAAGATAAGGAGGACGATGATGCAGACGATGACTCCTCCTATTAGAGAATATTGGAAACTACAAGTTCACGAAAAGAACAAGCGATGTAATTAAGTACCTAGTAGGCTTCATGAAAATAGTTATTCAAACTCGCACTCATAGCTCATTACTACGGATTAACATCCAATACTGGCTTATTATTATTCCATAAGCTCTTAGAAATCATTATTTAGTAAAACAGAATCATTTAAAATTATATTCCATACTTATTTAATTTTTTCCCGCTAGATTTGAATTCTGGCCCACTGTGCGACGGAGCAAAGTTCCTTACCCTCCATGCACTCTACCCACTTCAGCGAGTGCTGACGACCACTGCTCTAGAGTATGCCATTAAGAAAGTCTGGGATAACAGAGAGGGTTTGGAATTGAACGGGTTACATCAGCTGCTTGTCTATGCGGATGATGTGAATATGTTTGGCGAAAATCCACAAACGATTAGGGAAAATACGGGAATTTTACTTCAAGCAAGTAAAGAGATACTGTAGGTTTGGAAGTAAATCCCAAAAAGACAAAGTAGGCTATGTGATTATGTCTCGTGACGAGAATATTGTACGAAATGGATATATAAAAATTGGAAATTTATACTTTGAAGACGTTGAAAAATTCTAATACCTGGGAGCAACAGTAACAAATATAAATTATACTCGGGAAAAAATTACACACAGAATAAATATGGGAAATGCCTGTTATTATTCAGTTGAGAAGCTTTTATCATTCAGTCTGCTGTCAAAAAATCTGAAAGTTAGAATTTATAAAACAGTTATATAACCGGTTCTTCTTTATGGTTGTGAAACTTGGACTCTCACTTTGAGAGAGGAACATAGGTTAAGGGTGTTTGAGAATAAGGTTCTTAGGGAAATATTTGGGGCTAAGAGGGATGAAGTTAAAGGAGAATGGAGAAAGTTACACAACACAGAACTGCACGCATTGTATTCTTCACCTGACATCATTAGGAACATTAAATCCAGACGTTTGAGATGGGCAGGGCATGTAGCACATATGGGCAAATTGAGAAATGCATATAGAGTGTTATTTTGGAGGTCGGAGGGAAAAAGACCTGTGGGGAGGCCGAGACGTAGATGGGAATATAATATTAAAATGGATTTGAAGGAGGTGGGATATGATGATAGAGACTGGATTAATCTTGCTCAGGCGGGATTATGTGAGGGCGGCATTGAACCTCCAGGTTCCTTAATAGCCAGTCAGTGAGTAAGTAAATATTAATTGTATTTAGTTGCTGCTTCCCTACTTTGAAATATTACTACGCGGCACTGATGTGAACAATAACTTACCATCAGGAGGAGTAGTTGGTGTTGTATGAGTCTCTTCGTCGGTATTCTCCATCACCTCGGGCACCTGTGTTGCCGCGTCTCTCATGTTGTTCTTCACTGCTGAGAAACCAAAAGATCGTTGAAATTACTCCAGAATTCTGTTAATAATGTTTCATACAGCTATATTATAAGTTTCAATTAAGTAAAATGTGTTATTATTGGATTTTTCACGGCAACATGAAGCTTAAAAATTCAGTTTTGTCATAAGTAAGAACGAACCATTACTTGGGAGATAGTTTGTCTTCTTCAAACAAAATAAAAAAGATACAGAAAAACGGTTATGAAAAAAATGTTCTCTAAAACATAATCTTAATGTTATTCCGCTCGTAAACTAATCTGACCAGCGTACTTGCTAATAATATTTCCTAAAAAGTGACCATTAAACAATAGCAGACAAAAATGCAAATAAATGCAAAATAAAAGTAGACAGAGACTGTATTGGTTCGTGTTAAAGTGAAACGAGTTTATATTGTATCCTGCATTGTCTGTAATATCTCAGAAAAAATATATTTTATCAACTTCCATCCCTATTCATCACTCATTAACTCTTCGCTATTTTCCTACGTCCCTTCTGATATTTCCATCACATCCACTCTGTTTCTTCTCATTGCTTGCAGTTTTCCATCTTACCTCGTAGCCCAGAAGTACTCGCATTCGGCGTCCATCTTCTTTCTTGCTGTCCGTTGTTGTACGTCATGACGTATCCTTCCTCAGTATCCCCCTCCCGGACATCCGATTGGGGGGATAGTTTACGTCCGGAATTTTTTACCGAGGAAAGATCCATCATGCAAACTATTCTTGGGATATATAAATGCGGAAGCTTCCCATTGCTTTCCGCACACCACTCTCTCTTTCGCATCTTAAAAGATCCCAGGGGGCCCCAGCGTGGAGGTGAGGAGAGTGGATTTGACTAATTAGGCCCTCCGGACTTCACCGAAATTCACCGCAAGGGTTAAATATCAGTTCCATCAGGGTTTTTGACCCGATCAGAGACCGGAAAATCCCAATTAGCCTTTGCCCCCCTCATTGAGTCTAAAGCATTACAAAGATCATCATTGTGAAAAGACCAACTAAGATCCTTATCGAACATGACACCAAGAAATTTAGTCTTCAAGGACGACATAAGATTAAATTATGTCATTGAAATACTGGATATTTAAAATTAACATTTTTCCTAAGAAATAAATATGAAGTTGTGTCAACATTAATAATAAAGTTATTAGAGCAACACCATTTTTAAAATCACAGATGCCAATAATTAATTTTCAGTTTGCGCAATACCTAGATACTAAACGTATATACTCGTAGATCTGTGGTTGATACTATTGTACGCAGTTTGGAACTGCTATGTTGCCTAAACCCCAAAAGACTCAAAACCCTACATACTGTTTTATCGTCGTTAAAATCTGCATATTTTCGCACATTCGACCACGCAAGCTATAAGGAAATCGATAAAAAGTAATTTCGAGAATTAAGGAGAATTTCCCGTTCAAGAGTTTATGAAAATACAATAATTTAAGGGTTATGTGGACTAACAACCTAAGTGACTTTAAGTCGTTATTTCACAGATCACATTTTCCGACATCCTCTTGTGTGCTTTATATTGTAACAAAATATTGTTTCTCTACCTTAATCCTAGAGGGCAGCAGAAGTAGAAGCTTTTTCTTACTGAGTGTCTAGCGGCCTGACTGCGTTGTGTCTATTCAGTGTAAACATAAATGGAGACTGATTCTGACAATGAAAGTGGTGTTGCGTATGGAACTACTATATCCACGAGAGGTGTGAAAATAAAAATAAGGAAAAGTAACTTAGTTGGAAAAAAGAAAGTGCAAAGAAGAAACGTAGGCTAATTCCGGTAGAAGTTAGCTTTCAAGGAGCGGTAAAACAATACCCGGTAAACGATTTGCTGTTGTCGAAACATGTTGTAAATTGAATTATGCAGGTGAATTCAATCATCTTGATCAGCAGAGACTTTTCAGTGGATTTTGGAGTATTGGAGAAAAACAACTGGAGGACACAATGTTGTTAGGTTACACTGAAAAAAAAAAAACCTTTCCGTAACACAAAGAAACCTACATCTGGAAGAAATAGTCAGTATGCATTTGTATACAAAGTGAAATTAGAGGGCACTAACGTCACTGCATGTAAAGGAATTTTACTAAAAGTGTTGCAAATACATGTCAGCAAGCTTTGAAAGTGGGGGCTGTTGCTACAACTGAAAATCGTGGAAAACACACAAATCGACCAAGGAAGACTTATCAAGAAATATGGGATATGATGAACGTGCATTGGAGTTTATTCCCTTCTAAGACGTCGCATTATGCAAGACACAGTTCTGCTAGACGGTACTTTGATGATCCCATTTTAAATGTTGTCACTTTGTTTAAGTCCTTCCAGCAATATTACTTTGAACAAAAAGAAAAAAAAATTGTCAATGAAATATCAAACTTATCATCAATTCTTCAGAGAAAACGGCTGTTACAGTTTCAGAAAACCAAGATCCGATATTTGTGACTACTGTAGGGAAACTGAACTTATGTTAAACGTGAATCCCAATGATCGACTATGGGATTCATCTTAGAAATGTTCAGAAGTACAACAGTCTTAAAGAGGAATATCTTGAAAAGTGAAGAATTTTGCGAATGAAGATATTGATGCTCTTGTACTAGAATTTGATTTTAGTCAAAATTTCGCTATTCCGAGGCTTAATGTAACGGCGCAGTTCTATAAGCAATGATGGATCTGAAGTCACCGATGAACATGAATGAAAACCATATTTGTTTTGTACATTAAATTTTAGGTTTAAAAACCCGAAACTTTTTATTTAATATCATAAAGATGTGTGAACAAAGGTAAACATAGTTCAAATATTAATATGTCTTTAATTTAACTTTATATAATGAAATCATTAATTAATTTTGTATATATTATTTTCAGAGTCTAGTACGAAAGAATAATAATAATAATAATAATAATAGTAATAATAATAACAATAATAATGGCTTTATTTAACCTGGCAGAGTTAAGGCCGCAAGGCCTTCTCTTACACTCAACCAGGATTAAAACTTGCTTACACAGTTGAACATAAAACTGGATCAGAATTAAGTAATTACATACTGATACATAATGAGATCAAAAGAGGTAGTCACATAAAATTTACCTCATAAAATAAAAATAAACATAGTGAAATACATATTAATTTGTTAGAATCAAATACGAATCACATAAAAACAGAAGCCGATAATTCAATAAAAAAAGAAAAATGTACACAGTAAAAATAAAAATAAACACATTAGTATACATATTAGTATTAGATTACAATTAAGTAGGATTTACATAATTAAACCAGAAACCGACAATTGAATAAAATGTACACAAAAAATAGATTAATAATAAAAAACAACAACACAGTGGGATACATATTGGCGTTAAGTCATAAATAAACACGATTTAGATAATAAAAATAAGAAACAAAAAAATAAATAAATAAAGATAAATACAGTGGAACACATTTGCAACACGTTAGGTCTGGCAACTCACCATAAGATATTTTTCTAATTTACATTTCATGGAAATTAAAGTTTATTTATGCATTTGTGGTATTGTGCAGTAAAGTACAAAGTTAACAGAAGTGTTTGTATTCTTATGTTACATAATATTCTCCGTTAGAAACCATTTATTGTTGTTCTGCGGACTAACAACTTAAAAGGAAGTCGCTATTAACATTTTTTTTAAATATTGTAGTTCAATAATAGCCATTACTTCGTTACATTTTTGTGTTTAAGGAATGCTATATTGATCACGTATGCAAATAAACGTTTGATGGAATATCATAGGAATACACAAAAAGTAATATCGTAATTTTCAACTTCAGTTTACTCAAAAGTATGATTTTGCACTTAAGCTGTTAGTCCACGTAACCCCTCAATTTAACATGAATACTCTCAAAGCAAGTCTTATATTTCCAGGTAAATGATCTTAAAGTCTTAGGGTGCTATTCATAGACATTTCGCTAGCCCGCGCTACGAGCGTGCTAAACTAGCCCCGACTATTGAGTGTTTAGGCCTACTTGCACGGGATTCTTATCATATCGCTAACACTGGTTTAGTGTTTATTATTTGCCCATATGCAGTCCCTTGTCTTTAATTTGTTAACTTTAATTACACTTTTAGGGAATTTTAAAGTAAATGTAAGATTTGTTGGTCTTTTCTTCAGTTATTTCCAGGTCGTCAACATCCGTCCCTTCCTTATTACTAGGGCTCGGGTTTCTTTGACGTGTCATATTTTATCCTGATCTCTTTTTACAAACCCAAGTTACATTAAACACATCTCTAGCATTTCTGAACAGGTTTATTATTGGTTATATAAATGTATTTTTTTCCATTTTATCATTGCCATAAATGTCCGCCATGTTAGCTCTGTGGTCACGTGTCTGCCTTCAGACTATCCGACCTGGGTTCGATTCCCGGTGAGATCAGAAATTTTCATGTAAAATTTCTACTTCGGGTCTAGAAGAATGGCGGTGCACAACTTCCAATCACTAAATTGTCCACCAATATGCCTTGGTTATATCCCAAATCTCTCCGCAGTGCATATGAAGAGAAGGCATATGTCACTGTTGATAGTGATTCGTCCGTCGGATGGGGGCGTTAAGCCTGGCGGCCCCCTTGGTGCTATTCGACAGGAATACGCTACGTGCCGACAAGGGTTTTCCCTTCTCCCTTCCTCGCCCATTCCCTACACTACACTTAGGCGCGGATCTAGAATTTAATAATAGGGGGGGGGGGGGCTAATAATAATTGAGGGGCTGGGTGCAAGAAGGGCATTTTAGAGGATGTGCCCTTTTTGTGTAAAACGCTGTATTGTGTTCTCTGATCTGTTATGCACAAAGACGTTGTAGTTATATATCTAGACACACAATTGGCGCTGGTGTCGTGTACAAATTTGAAACCTCTCGCGCAGGTTCGCGCGACGCCATGTTTGGGGATCACGAATGATTGTTTCTATAAAGCATTCGGAGTTTAGAAAATACCATTGGGTATATAGGCGTTTTTTTTAGCGGACATCTCCCTTCACTGTAATATAACTAAACTTATTTACGTATTTTCTAACGTATAATATAGAATAACAGAAGTAAATCTCTATAGGTACTGTAACTAAGCATTGCTTTAAATATAAACGCCTTATATTGCTCATAAATAGACTTATTAGTTTATTTCTAATTCCTATGACCGAATACATGGAATATTTTTACTTATGTTACTTTATATACGTTAGAAAATACGTAAGTAATTTATTTAAATTATATTACAAAGAGAGGGATGTCCGCTAAAAATTGTCTATATACCCAATGGTATTTTCCAAAAACCTAACGCACTGTGATAATAATCCTCAGTGTTTTGAGAATCAGAGGCGATATGACTCTTTAGAACTTCCAATTGCAGACATTGATTACAATTCCCTCATTCTTACATCATTCTCAATGACTGAATATTGTGAAAATATGGCGTAATAAATCTAAGTACTCGATTTATGGTACGTACCAGCAGTAAACAAAATCTCTTTTATTTTTTTAACGAAAGAATAATGGGAGTTTTGTCATACCGTCATCTCACATTATAGAAATACGCCGCTTAAGTGAAAGAATGATTATACAGATGTTGACAGTTCAATAACATATTGCCACCCACTCTTACATCGTGTGGAAACAATGTGATCTAACAATAGAACACTTCTACAATCTTTCTACACCTATAGGAACATATTTTAGAAAATGGATCCCAGATTCCTCCCGAGAATCATATTTTAAACTTGTTAAACTGACATAGATGTACATAAAGAGTTACTGGCGTAGTTCAATGGGCTAAGGCCTGCCGATCCGGAGTCGCGCTAGGGCGCGGGTTCGATTCCCGCTTGGGCTGATTTCCTGGTTGGGTTTTTTCCGATATCCCCAACCGTAAGGCGAATGTCAGGGTAATCCATGGGGAATCCTTGGCCTCGTTTCGCCAAATGCCATCTCGCTATCATCAATACCATCGATGCCAATTAATCTAGTAGTTGATACAGCGTCGTTAAATAATCAACTAAAAGAAAGTACTACATAAAGAGCAGATGTCAGCACGCAACTTAAAGTTATCAGTGCAACACGACTTTACCTAAAAATGTTGTAAGACAATATTTAACGGAGTCAATAATAATAATAATAATGAATCAATAGGCAAGATGTTATGTACACTGAGTTCTATTATATGACTAATTCACGCATGTGACGTTTATTTCATTCTACAGCTGTGATAAAAGTTAATGCATGGTAGGCCTACTTATATTTCAAACTAAAACATGAGGTATGTGTTTTAATTTACAGTGTATATTATGTGATATGGAAGCGGATAAATAATAATTGTTCGTCTCTTGTCCACGTCAAAGCAAACGTGTGTTTACAATATAGACCTAATTTAATGCCTTACACAGCAGGCAGTGTTTTGTTAATAATAGTTAATACTAACAATTTTCTTTTCATCTGAACGTCTTTGGTTACGGCATGAAATTGTTCCAGTCTTCTTTTATTTCGTGCCAAACTAATGGTAACTAAGCTTGATTATGTCCATAACGTGGTCGCTTTAAATGTTAATAGGATTTTTTTTTTCATTTATCCATTCAAATTGATTTATAAGAGACACCAAACACACACACACACACACACAGATATATATATATATATATATATATATATATATATATATATATATAAACATTGAATATTGTATAGTTCAGCCGTCTGCTAGCCGGTGCTTCTCCCAAAGCATGGCGGCGGACGCAAGCTTCACTTTGTCCCTACTCTGAACTTCTGCGCAGCCTCGGCTGTAGGGGCTCGGTTATGCATATGATCATAAAGTTGTAGTTCAATACTGTGATCATAGAGGTCAGGAGTACCGGTACCCAAAATGTAAAGGCGTGCATAGATAACATTATTACGGTTTGAATTTTCAACATCAATTTTCTCAAAACTTGCATTTGAGAAAAGTGCCTTTCTTGCACCCAACCCCTCAATTAACATATGAATAGAGTAGTATAATCATAACACAGAACAATGGAATTAAAAAAAAATAAACAAACCACAACAATATTGTCACTCTTAGGTTCTAAGTCTTCAGTTAGTTCTAATTCTAAAGGAAATGGTGACTGGAATGGAAAGTCGATTAAATATTACTTACAGTTTAACGAAGCTGAAGTCGTCTGGGATGTTTTCTTGCGAAAAGTTCTATGACTTCGTCCGGACTTACGTCAATGTTGCGATGAATGTTGAGCAATACCAAACCATTCAGTCTGTCCTGGTTCATCGTCGATCTGAGGTAGGTTTTCACACGTCTCAGTGTTGAGAATAACCGTTCCGCGGTGCAAGTTGTCACTGGCATGACACATAATATGGTGAGCAGCTCTCTTATATTGGGGTAGAAATTATTCCTAGTATGCAGCAAAGCTTCTATAGCCGTGTCCGGTTTTTTTTTTGTTGCTCCTTCCAAAATTGAAACCACAAATGTAGCTCTCCTCTAAGCTCTGGAAGAGTTCCTGGCAGATCCTGTTCATAAATCGTTGCAGCTTGTAGGATGACATCGATATTTTTATCAGGGTCGTGTAAAAAGTTAGGAATCAAAGATTGGAGTTTAATTACATGACTGTGCCTAGCAGGCGAAAATCTTACTGACAAGTCGCTTAGAAGGTGATCAAGAAAAGAAAGAAATACATTGAGGCGGTAATAATCTTTAGAAGACTTAGACGTACCATTATTGCGATGGATTTGTCTGGATGCAACTCGAGGTACATTTACTTCTACGTCTACAGATTGAGCCAATGCAACAGCCTTCTCAAATAGAAAATTATGTGTTATTATCTCGGCAGGCCTGAAGAGTATTCATGACATATTCAACCATCTGGTAGCACTGACTTAGTTCGAGATTTGGGCTCTGTAGCTTCCGCGAAACACACAGTGTTATTCCAAATATTTCTGCTAAAATATTCAATGAAATTATGAATTCGAATTTTTTATAATTGAGTTAAGCATCAAATGTGCCTTTGTACCATAGGATCCAAAATCTTCCAGGAATGATATAACTGCGGAGAAAATGTCTAAAAGTTGTAACACTGCGTCATGCCGTTCAATCCATCTTGTTTCACACAAGGTCTTTAGTTTCGTTTTCTTGTGTTCAGGGCATATTTGACTAATTTTTTCTTTCATCATGATTGACCGCTTGCTAGACTCCCTAACATATTTTGCTATTTCAGCTACTGTGTCTACAGTTTGTCTAACACTGGGAACAGAGCACGATTTTGAAAGTGACAAATTTAGGCAATGTGAGGCACAGTGCATATATTATGCGAGAGGCTGCTCTTTAAAAATTCGCTCTTGGATACCGCGAAACTTCCCCGACATATTATCACCGCTGTCATAACCCTGTCCGCGAAGATTCGAAATGTCTAGACCTAAGTCCCACAGTTCACTTAAAACAACTTTTGACAATGCCTTTCCACTTAGATCTTGCACCACTACGAATCTCAAAAATTCCTCATGCAAGTAACACTTTTCTCGATCTACGAATTGCACACATAATGATAGTTGCTCATTGGAACTGATGTCGGTTGTTTCATCTACTAAGATAGAAAAATATTTACTTTGGTTAACCTCTTCAACAATTTTCTTTTCAATAATGGTGCTACAACAGTTAATGAGATCGTTTTGCGTTGTTTTACTTGTTAGAGATGAGTTTTTGGGGGCATTTTTAAGATGACTATGCAGAATCTGATCACCGGCATCAACGCGATATTTTAGAAGCTCCCTGAAATTACCTTCGTTTTGATTTTCGCTTTTCAAGTCAATCGCACCATCATCCCTGTGTCCTCTTAATGGAATATTTTGTCGGCCGCACAAAATAATTGTTTTTACTATTGGGACAAGTTTCATCCTGTTTTCGCGCACTGTTTGTAACACTTCATTATTCAATTGAACCAGAACGTTCTCTACCTTACCTTCAAACTCTCGTTTAAAGTTGTCACATTTGAAGAGAGCAGTTTTGTGATAACTGTTTTCTGAATGTCTCCTGAATATTTCAGAGGCCTTTTTGAATTAGAGGTTTCGTAACTAAATTCTGTAACGTGACTTTGCTTCCCCTCCCTCTTTAGGTCCGAATAAAACGCACACGTGACAGAACACACCTCCATCCTTCTTACTGTAAGAGAGACATGGAAACTTTTTAAGCCACGCACGCTGAAATTGTCTAGACTGTCCCGATTCTAGTGTCTTCGGAAATGGATATTTTTCGTCTGGAACCCACGGATTTGTTAGAGCTTTGTATTTTATCTCGTCACTGCATATTTCTTTTTCCACTAAGCAACCAATATCTAATAAATTATGAGTCGTCGAACTAGCGTCATCACATTCACCGCACATAACCGATTCCACTGTTACAGTATTAACAGGCATATACTTTTCTTCATCAGTTGTGTCATTGTCATACGTATGCACTTTTCTTTCACTTCACCACACGGCTTCTTGATGAATTGTAAGATATTTGTTTGAAACTTACGTTTCGACATTTTATAATTTCTTATAACTGTTACACTAAATAATTCACCTGTACGGACTGATCACTTCTCGTCTCAATTCAGAAGTCGAATGTAGCGCCGTGGTGTCGTGGTCTAAGGTATGCTGCCTAGGACTCGCGTTACGGAATGCGCGCTGGTTCGAGTCCTCATGGGGGAAGAAATTTTGTCATGAAATTTCGGCTAGTGTATGGGACCGGTGCCCACCCAGAATCGTGATGCACTTGGGGAGCTACGATAGGTAGCAAAATCCGGTTGCGAAAGCCAGCTGTAAAGGCTGGGGGGATCATCGTGCTAACCACACGATACCTCCATTCTGGTTGGATGATCGTCCACCTCTGTTTCGGCATGTGGGCATGAGGCTAGCAGCCGGCTGGTCGGTCTGGGGCCTTCACGGACTGTAGCGCCACGGATTATTATTATTATTATCATTATTATTATTATTATTATTATTATTATTATTATTATTAATTCTGTATCTTCGAATTCGGCGAATAATTTTATTATTCATGTATGCACTGAAACAACAGCTGTTTGAAGAAAGGGAAGGATATGGAGTGAATGGACAATAAGTTAACAATGTATACGGTAATAACGTAGTTTGAGAGGTAACAACTATCTTCGAAATGAGTTGAAACACTGAATGATTCATTGCAGGGTAGAATTTCTCTCTGCGGATTGCACCTATCCACTTTCAGTTAAGGGAATCTTTACTCAGAGGAAACCTGAAGCATAATGCAGTCGTTTAAGTGCAATAGTTTTTCTCCTGTAACATAATATGGAGCAAATTCGTCGTAGAAATGAAAGATTAACTAATCAGTGAAATATAACATTCCTTCCTTCTTTATATTTACATCCGTGTGCATTGCTGCAATTGAAAACAGCACACCAACGAACATACTTATTCAGCTCAACCAAACAAATTGCCGCCCGTCGCGTCTGCTGTTCAATTTGGGAGCATAACACTAACGCCTATGCTATGGTTACCGTAGCAACAAGACTCCGATACGTTTAAGTTCTGCGCCGGTGATGTGAGCTCGATTTTCCTCCTGTTAATGTTTCATTCGGCTACGGTTACCATGGCAACAAGGCTACTCCCGTCACCTCGCAACAACAGTTAGTATCGTAGCTTTGGTCAGACGTGAAATAGTAGGAGACGAATTCACAACGTTCCGCCCAACGAGCACAGAATGCATAGAGTAGATATAAACAGCTTGGAGGTGAAGCCGCTTTTGTGGACAGTCGCCATTATGATGCTACCAAAACATTGCGCTCCCGGTTAGCACATGGGCAGTTGATTGTGATGTTGCATCGTTGTTTTAATTAATAAATTAACTAATTTCAATATGCCTACATGTTCTGCGTATGGCTGCACAAACAGGTTTCCAAAAAAAATTCCTGGAATAACTTTTCACGGGTAAATATGCATGTGTGAAATGTACTTATTACCGGTAGGCTAGATACGGTAATGAATGATTTAGCCTAAGTTAGTCGGTTAGATTCGTATTGTTCACGTATTTGTTTGATTAAGAGAAAGGATTAGTGTATTGATATTATTGTAATTAATTTTTATAATCACGAAATCAGACATGCTTTGCAGACTTAGCATTTACGAGCGAAGCTAACCTAACAACCCATGTTGGAAGTTTGTGTCGAGTGCTATAGAAAACTGGTGTACCGAAGTTTCTCTTAAACCGAATGCACGTATTCGTTTGATGAAGAAAAAGAAATAGTGCATTAATATTATTGTAATTAATTTTTATAATCACGAAATCAGACTTATGCTTTACAGACTTAGTAGCTTCATTAACTCGGTCGTGAACTGACTTGACCCACTTGGTAATAAAACTTCACTTTTGTTCGCCGTTATAATCTAATTATATACTATAAACGAAGAGCCTATCAAATATTATATGGTTAAGAGCATTCCATTTTTTCTCTAAACAAAATCGGGACATCTATACGAAATACTGGCAAAAGGAAGATAATGATAATTTGCGTTAAGAAGCAAGTTTCATTATTAAATCGAAGCAAATGGATCAACCTATAAAAGTAATTATTATAGGGTAGCATTTTTATTGGACTAGTAGCAAAATAAGGTCAAACTGTTATTTTCCTTTTTTATCATTATTGTTTGTTTAACCTTCCAGATTATCTATTAAATACCATACTGCAATTTGAAGAGCTGCCAATTTAAATAACCTGTATATATGTGATTTATCGATGACAGTTTCGTAATTTTTGCTAAAAATACGTGCATAGCGATTCTGTATTACGAAACAAACAAGAAAGTGTGAGTCCTACAAGAAATTAGGGACATATGGAATTCTTATTATCATAAGATCTTCTATAACGTAATAGCTATTTTCCAATGTTTTGGTAGCAACAAGATGGCGTCAGGTCCATCAAACCGGCTTCACTCCGTCCAATGGTATTAAGATGCTAGTGTCTACTCTATTGTATTCTGTGCTCGTTGGTTCCGCCAATCAACGATAAAGGGACTCTTCAGGGTAGCCAACTCTAACAATGAAAATTACAGAAATTTAAAAGCGTAAAATTAATTTCGCCCATAGAACATTTATACTGAATGAATATATATTTGTAATTCTTTTAACTGTTTTGCTAAAGAAGCAAGCACGAGTCTTGAGAAAAGTGGAAATATAATGTAAGAGGAATTGAAAAAAACGTGGTTACGCTGTTAGCGTTGCAGGTACTACTGTAGCCTATATACAAAGTTGAATTTTTGCTCGATTTCGTGAGCGACTGTGCATAAAGATCGCGTTGTGTGCATTGTAATTATTTTCTCTTCTGTTCTTGTTACATTATTAGGACTATTTTAAATAATTACGAGTAATATTTGTTCATAAAATCAGTGAGCTTTAGGGATTTGGGGTGTTTATTAACAAATTTGTCCGCGGAAAGAGGTTTTTCTTACATGCATCGCATTAAAAACTATTTGTGTAGTTGCCTGTCACAACAAAGACGCTCGTCAATCGCAAATATTTCCATGCAGGAGCAAATTATGCACAAGATTATGAAAAAATCAGCCTTTCCACAACGATGTTGTTATTATTATTATTATTATTATTTTTATTATTATTATTATTATTATTATTATTATTATTATTATTATTATTCCTACTATTACTATTAAGACTAACTGTAGTAACTTTCGAGGAATATCACTTTTGTTGACGTCGTACAAAATTTTGTCGAATATCCTTTTGAGAAGATTAACTCCATATGTAGATGAAATTATTGGGGGTCATCAGTGTGGTTTTAGGCGTAATAGATCGACTATTGATCAGCTTTTTTGTATCCGACAGATATTGGAGAAAAAATGGGAGTATAAGGGTACAGTACATCAGTTATTCATAGATTTCAAAAAGGCGTATGACTCCGTTAAGAGAGAAGTTTTATATAATATTCTTATTGAATTTGGTATTCCCAAGAAACTAATTCGATTAATTAAAATGTGTCTTAGTGAAACTTACAGCAGAGTCCGTATAGGCCAGTTTCTATCTGATGCTTTTCCAATTCACTGCGGGCTAAAGCAGGGAGATGCACTGTCACCTTTACTTTTTAACTTCGCTCTAGAATATGCGATTAGAAAAGTTCAGGATAACACAGAGGGTTTGGAATTGAACGGGTTACATCAGCTTCTTGTCTATGCGGATGACGTGAATATGTTAGGAGAAAATCGACTAACGATTAGGGAAAACGCGGAAATTCTAGTTGAAGCAAGTAAAGCGATTGGGTTGGAAGTAAATCCCGAAAAGACTAAGTATATGATTATGCCTCGTGACCAGAATATTGTACGAAATGGAAGTATAAAAAAATTGGAGATTTATCCTTCGAAGAGGTGGAAAAATTCAAATATCTTGAAGCAACAGTAACAAATATAAATGACACTCGGGAGGAAATTAAACGCAGAATAAATATGGGAAATGCGTGTTATTATTCGGTTGAGAAACTTTTGTCATCTAGTCTTCTGTCAAAATATCTGAAAGTTAGAATTTATAAAACAGTTATATTACCGGTTGTTCTGTATGGTTCTGAAACTTGGACTCTCACTTTGAGAGAGGAACAGAGATTAAGGGTATTTGAGAATAAGGTTCTTAGGAAAATATTTGGGGCTAAGAGGGATGAAGTTACAGGAGAATGGAGAAAGTTACACAACGCAGAGCTGCATGCATTGTATACATCACCTGACATAATTAGGAACATAAAATCCAGACGTTTGAGATGGGCTGGACATGTAGCACGTATGGGCGGTTCCAGAAATCCATATAGAGTGTTAGTTGGGAGGCCGGAGGGAAAAAGACCTTTGGGGAGGCCGAGACGTAGATGGGAAGATAATATTAAAATGGATTTGAGGGAGGTGGGATATGATGGTAGAGACTGGATTAATCTTGCTCAGGATAGGGACCAATGGCGGGCTTATGTGAGGGCGGCAATGAACCTCCGGGTTCCTTAAAAGCCAGTAAGTAAGTAAGTATTACTATTATTATCGTCATCATCATCAATGTCACCTATTTTAAATATTCTTCTTCTTCTTCTTCATCTTCTTCTTCTTCCGCACAGTTTTGCCGTCAGGCGTTGGGTTCGCCTCTCTCCGTCCAGTCTCTCCAGGATTCCCGGTCCCTACTCATTTTCTTCATTTCTGCCAACGTTTTGCCTCTCTTTCTTCCTATTCTTACCACTGTATCTTCCCAGTTTATCCTTGGTCGTCCCCTACCTTTTCTTCCACTCCACTCTCATTTCCATTACTTGCTTAACCTTCCTTTCTTCCGTCATCCTGTTTGCATGTCCAAACCATTTTAGTTGTTTTCTTCTATTTTATTTATTAATGGTTTGTCTTGTTTTGCCTCTTCTCTTATTTGTTCGTTCCTAATCCTATCTTTCTTGGGCTTTCCCATCATTCTTCTTAAATATTTCATATCAACTGCTGTTATTCTATTTCGATGTGTATCCTGTAGAGGTAAGCTTTCTGTTCCATATTGTAATATTGGAGCTATTTTATTGATTGAAATACTTGCAGTTTTGTCTTGTTGTTAATCTCCTTCTTTCCCACAATTGTATTATTTATTCCGTAATATGCGTTTACTGCTTTCTTAGTTCGGTTTAGTATTTCTTGATCTATTTTTCCATCGCTACTTATTATTGTTCCCAGGTGTTGGTAGTTCTCTATTTTCTGCAATTCTTGATTGTTACATCTGATGTTCAGTTGGTCATTCTGCCTATCTTCTTTCGATATCTTCATCACTTTACTCTTATCCATATTTATCTTCATCCCCTTTCTCTCCAATTCTTCACACCATTCTCCTAGTGCGTGCTGTAATCTATCCCTGGTGTCGGCTATGAGAAGTATGTCATCCGCTTATACTAGTGCTTGTATGTATACCGGTCTCAAATTCCAGTTACCTATTTTTGTTCTGTGGGTTCTTCTTTTACAGATCTTATGTATTTCGTCCGTGAATATCAAGAAGAGTAGTGGACTCAGACTATCTCCCTGCTTTACTCCTTTCTTCATTGCAAATTCTCCTGAAAGTTCCCCGTAGATGTGGATTATTTAATTTATGCAGCGGAATGTTCTGCATACAAAAGCTTTACAAGAGTCAGCGGAAAATGTATTAACTTCAGACCGTGATTTCGCCCGAGTTAAAAGTACCTGTTGCGTGTTCATACACTTTTGTTTTGACCAGAGATGTGCAGTTGTTTTCGAATGCTGTTCTAGTTTAAAAATTTTCTCGCATTTCACAGTCTTTTCACATACTTGACAATACACTACATCGCCGTCAGTTGAATAGTCACTATTGCCTGAAATCCACTGTTACATTAAAAAGGATTTACTGGACTTATCTTTAGGCATTTTTAGTTTAATCTGACAGAACACCGCATAAACTATAGTAGATGAAATATGTTCACAGGTCACATTATTTACATTAAATTATACTAACAATTATTTGTACAAGAAATTCATTCGTCTGGTTTTCAGTCGCGCAAATCGATCAATAGTTTTCTTGTTGAATCTTTTTTCTACTGTCAACATTGAATACTGTAGCATTATTTAGATGGTCTCTCAACAATGTATTTTTATCTAGTTCCGAAATGAAATTCACTAAGCCGAGAAAAATACCGCGATTTTGTGATTCTTGTATTTCGTCATGTCCACGCAGTGCGAGTTCAAATATATCACAAAATTTAATGCACTCAATCATTTTCGAAAGAATATTCCTGTTTTTATCTAGGTCTACTTGATTGTGACGTCTTACAGATTACAAATACACAGGGTCAAGTTGAGATTTACATATGTTGATGTATTTATATACGATTTTGAAGATTCGTGCTTAGAAAACCTTTCACATAAATGTCCCTTGTCGGTTAGGCTACACTGCGGAACAAATTTTAACTTTTTTTGCGCTGGGCATGTGACACATGTTTTCTATATAATTTGAGCCTCCTGAATACGAATATAACAATAAAAAACAGTTATTGGTTACGGTTTTTGAGAAATGTTTGAATTTACATCTATTCAAAAGACTGTTTTATATGATGACAATAAGGTTAAATATTCACTGTTCAGAAGATTACGTTTGAGAGTAAGGATGGATTCCATTGAGTCTATAACACTAAATTATAAAAAAAAAATAGTGAACTATTGTAAGTAGAATTTGTATTGTGTGAGATGTTCTAGATACCATTTCGACGATAATTTTATGGCGTGCTGCAGTACGTTAGTACGTAGGGAGCGCCGTCACCGGTAGACGTAGATTTCCATGTTGGCGGCCATTCAAGTTGTATTCAGCCTCACCGCCTGCGAAGGTAGACTGCCAGCAGTACTTGTACAGACCTCAATGAGCGGTGGTTCTGGGCTCGTTTCCTGGAAATAGAGTCGAAGTTGAAAGAAACATTCAAAACTATTATAATTAGCTAGGATTTTGAAGACAAGTTACCATTGTTTTCTTAATTTCTACGTGAGAGCGTTTCAGCAGGGTCACTTTACAAATTAAACTTAGGGAGCCCACATGGGAATCGTACCCGGAACCTCGTGTTCAGAAATTACTGCGATACAGTAAAACGAAACCGTTTATTTAATAGTTTGTACTACATTGTCAAAATACAAGACATTAGATTA
Organism: Periplaneta americana; assembly: GCF_040183065.1. Classification (NCBI taxonomy): domain Eukaryota; kingdom Metazoa; phylum Arthropoda; class Insecta; order Blattodea; family Blattidae; genus Periplaneta; species Periplaneta americana. Next base: position 44,925,442 of record NC_091122.1, on the reverse strand, counting down.
TTTTTTAATTTGGCACTTTTGTTTGTTTTTCAGCATTTAATATTTGATTCATGCAAAATTCCTTAAGTTCATTGAACGATTGGAAAATTATTTCACTCAAATTTTGTTCTCCTGAAAATTAGCACTTTCATTCCTGGATGCAGCAGGTATAACAATGGACACCTGCTTTCTTTCTGGATCCTTTCTAGTTCGCACTATATCGGGCCGATTTTTGTAATTTTGGAATTAGTCTCATTGAATTTTACTTCGAATTATCAAAAATATATGGAATTACAGACAACTTTTTAATATTGCGTTGTATAGGAATGTCAAGAGACCGCGCGAAATGCTAAAATTATTCACGACTTTTAATGAGACAAGTACGACTGTGCCTGTAAAACTTTTCACAAACTAATTCCTTTGTTTACATCTGTTGAATTTCAGTTCATACCGTTGTGAAATAATTTTAAGTGAGAAGTGGTTTATTCACTTTTAAATATTTTCCCAGCGTGAAAGGTTGTTTCTATTGATAGATAATATCTTTTTAATCATTGAATGTTACTTGTTTAATGTAACAAAGCTATTAAATATGAAAACATTATTAATTGTTACGTAGGCTATTCAAGAAGTGCTGGGATTATTACACCGATGTTCCTGTTGTATTGGTTTGTATTTATATCTAGTAAAGAACACGTAGGCTTGCTCAGATCCCTCTTCGTCTGATTCTTTAGTTTGGATTTCGCCTAACTTTTCCCCGACTATAAGACGAATGACTGGTAATTGCATGGCGAGCCATGGAACTTACCTCACTACGTATCGTATCACTATCAGCTATTCCACATATACTAAATAACTTCGCAGTTGATAACTGTTTAAAAAGGGAACATGTATTGTCTTTTTAAGAGACGATTCCCTCTTTTCTGTCAGTTAAGGGGTTAGGTACAGCTTACAGCAATAAAATTTTGGAAATATTCAAAATTTTTTTTTCTCCATTACTCTATCTTGTAAATAATGAAAATTAGTAGGTGTGAAACATTGTCCTTCCGCTATATGAAAAAAATATATTTTTGTTATTTCAAAAAATTATTTAACATTTTTTTTTTCAAACTTTAGTTCACTGTGCAGTGATGAAGCGTTTCCCACATAACTCATAAACTATCCAACATTCGGTGTGTGTAATTATGCATGTCATATCGACAATATGACGCACGATCACTTCTCTACCTTCGATAGATTGATCAAAAATACATTAATTTTAAAAATGGTCAATTATCAGTAATTTCTTCTAACACAGAATAAAAAAAATACTTATTAAGGAATGTAGTTGAAAGAGCATGTAAACGTGAGTTTCAGCAATAAAATAAAAGAGAGAGAACATGAAAAAGTTAACATGTTTATGAGTTAGTTTATCTGACTGTAAAATGAGTAAAGTTTAAATAGAGTGGAAGGATTTCGGTGGTAGTCCTTTGAGAGACTAATCCTGGGCATAGTGTAACTGGAAATGTCTCCACCATATCATTCCTTTGGGCTAACATTTCTAAAAAATAATTACTTTTTAGACAGTCATTTCACAATGACAACTTTTCGATCCTCATTTTAGTATCGAAACTCACTGATTTCCTCATCCATAAATTAGCGTGCTTAAAAGTAAATTTCCGTGCCTGAGAGTACTTTTAAACACGCTAATTATAAATACTGAAAACATACATTCCAACTATTTATTTCTTATAAAATATTCACAACACAATTATTTAAATTGGAAATTACAACGTTTGCAGATTTGATACCTACATTATTCTGTTTCTAATCACTCATTTTCGTAATTATATTTTATCATTTTCGTTGTATTACAAATTACGTGACAAGCAGAAAACAACTTCCTAATAACCAGCAAAACAATCACGATGGTCTACTACGAGTACATATCCGAACGCCGTGAAATTTCTCTCTTTCCATGCGTCTTTATCATCAGAAGTTCGCTATTGCGAGAGAACCAATCAATAATTTTATTCTCTTTCAAATATAAATACATCAGGGATTCTCGAGCGACTCTCTGTAAAATCTTGTATCAAACACATGCGAAACTAGCATTTTAAGGACTTGCCGTGTTGTCCACCTCCCCTTCGTGTAGGTGGAAGGTCTTCATTTCTCGTAATTAAACGCTCTCATTTCGCAACTTGTTGCATAAATAGCTATTATACGACTCCATTTACAAATATACATTTTGTAAACATATCTAAATTACACTTTTCATTGGCAATAAATAATTTTGCATAATGTTGTTACATTTACGGTATAAGAGTAACTATTTTAACACTTTCGTTAATAGTAAATCAGTTTAAGTAGTGGTTATTTTGCAACGCTGTTACAACATGCGTACTCACCTTAGAGCTGAGCACCGCGGGGACAGGGTGTAAGGGCAGTCTCCTCGTGACTTCCATAAGTGCAGCAGGGAAGAGTGTTTCCGTCTGTTGGCAAGTGCTACTGAATTTACTGCGATGTAGCAATTTTTTCTGGAAATAAAATCGATTTCTTATTAAATAAAAAGAACAAATGGCGAAGGAATATTCTGTTCCTTCTACCTTAAGGATTTAGTGTGTGAAGTTACAGTTATTGAACACTCTACACATTTTCTTACCACCTTTTACAGTTGAGATGCAGCTCTTTGCTTGTTTCATTTTCTATGAACTGAAACAACCCAGAACTCACCACGAGGAGGTGGCTGCATGTCGAGTTCCGCCCTGCCCATCCCAACCTCCCTACCATATATGGGCAGTGCGTTATTCTTTGTCAATTTCAAATAATGTTCATTCTCTTCCACTTGAATCAATATTTAGGTTTCCAATTCATATCTTTTCTCAACTTATAAAAGTTAAATTACTAAGATTCTCCAGTACAATATAATCAATCAATGCATGTCAGTGCAACGAAATATATGAAGAAATGCTTGATGTCATTCTTTTTGTCTGTCGTAGACTGTACATATTTTTTCTTTTGTAGGGCGCTGCATATAGGACTAGATGTATATACGATAGCAAAAATGTAAGACAACTTTCGGTACGAAGGATGAATCGCCCATAGATACGTTACACTAAATAAATATATTTGTATTTTTTTAACTGTTTTGCTAAAGAAGCAAGCACGAGTCTTGAGAAAAGTGGAAATATAATGTAAGAGGAATTGAAAAAAACATGGTTATGGTGTTAGCGTTGTGGGTACTACTGTAGCCTATATGCAAAGTTAAATTTTCCGCGGTTTCGTGAGCGAGTGTGCATAAAGATCGCGTTGTGTGCATGAATTATTTTCTCTACTGTTCTTAGTTATTGCATTAATTATTACGACTATTCTAAATAATTAAGAGTAATATTTGTTCATAAAATCATTGTGCTTTAGGGATTTGGGCTCTTTATAAACAAATTTGTCCGCGTAAAGAAGTGTTTCTTACATAATTCACATTAAAAACTATTTGCATAGTTGCATGTCACAACAAAGACTCTCGTCAATCGCAAATATTTCCATGCAGAAACAAAATGTGCAAAAATTATAAAAAAAATCAGCCTTTCCACAACGATGTTACTGATATATTCGATGCCATGAACAGAAGGATTCAACTTGTCTTCAAAATATTGGTATAATTACTTATTACCGTTAATTTATATTATTATTATTATTATTATTATTATTATTGTCATCACCATCAATGTCTCGTATTTTAAATATACCGCTATTTAATATACATAAGCCTATACATGTTTTTTCTTATAAAATTAGAAGTCGACCTAACACTGCGTAACGATCCTTCTACGTCACGAGCCGCCACTTTGCGCTTCGGAAAATCTAAATAGATGATGCAAAAGGCCTGATAGCTTATTTTCTCTGATAGCCAGGCTACACAGGGTGTGCTAAGTGCGCATCTGAATGAGAAGAAGGTGATAATGCCGGTGAAATGAGTCCGGAGTCCAGCATTGAAAATTACCCAGCATTTGATCATATTCGCTTGAGGGAAAACCCCGGAAAAAACCTCAATCAGGTAACTTGCGCTGACCGGCAATCGAACCCGGGCCACCTGATTTCACGACCTGACGCACTAACCGTTACTCCACCGGTGTGGACGCTTTCCTTCATATGCTGGCAATTATTACATTTATATAATATATAATTTTACAGATTTGTTCCGTCTGTCCTAGAGGTGTACATTTTTACTACCGTAATCATTTCTCCTACATTTCAAACATGATGTTTTCGTTTCCTTTTAAAGTATGCTTCATGTTCTGTGGCATTTCCTATTACATTCTGTTGTCACTTTTCACCATTGTTCTTGTTACTCATTCAGATCATCGTACAATCCAATATCGTCTTCATCATAATAATATCAGGAGTTATTTTCACAGTCTGGTATATTGAGGCGATGGAGATCTCTTTCCATGCAGTTCTCGCTATTTGGCAATATGAGTAGCCTAAGGCGACTGCTTGTCTTCTTGTTTTACGACTATCTTCCATCCAGAAGTCACTTGTCCTCTATTTCAAGTCACTTCCTCGTTGCATATCATTGCAGTTTAGTCCCACTTCGGTTTTGTTGCACGTTTGATAAAGTCTTGTGAGTTTTCTATTACAGCAGAAGAATCGTAATTTTTGATTGCACACATAAGAAATTCGAACGATTTTCCAGTTTTAGATGTTGTAACTTTCTTAAATAACTGAAATGATGCAAATTCTCAAAAACGAATATTCTAAAGTCTGTTTTTGTATCTAAAATTCCTACTTTGTTGTAGCATAACAGTTGTTGGATATACAGACAATAGTAATATTTGTTATTTTAGAAATTACGATTCAATCCTTCATTCTGGTGTTGCAATATCAAAGTAATAAGATTCTTTGGCTACGGTGTAAGTAAAGAAATTATCGACTGTTTAATATTTCACCGTTGTATATATTGTGAAGTCTATGTCTCTGTTGAGTACAATTTCAATTCTGTTTCCTATTTTAATTCCCGTTATTATGTTCATATATTTCTTCTGTACGTGTTCACAAATAATGTAGTGTCAAAGCAGGCAATCTTGGTAATAAATTATATAGGCATCATTCCAATGAACACGATGGGAACATTAAAATTATTTGAAATAATTTTCACCATTTTGTGGTTGTTTACAAATGAACTGATCTGAATGCAAATTACCGGTATTGGAACACAGTTCTCATGTTCGTCATTTGATAGCACATAATCTGATATCAACCAACACTCTTGAAAAATAATTGCATAGCTATTAGTACTGAAAACGATAGAGACAGCAAAAATTTGTTAAGTGAGTGCCATTTTTCAATAGTTGATCACATATTCAATGAATTGAAAAAGAAAAATTTTTTTGAAAACAATTGACATATTCAATACTTGCAGACTAATAATCTGATATGAAGGAAATAGCATTGAAAACAAAATACATATCCGTTACTAGTTGAACTGATATAAAAGGAAATTTTGAAATAAATTCGCATATTCAGTACTTCTTGAAAAATTTTTCAAAACAGTTCATATATTGATTATTTTCTAGCAATTACTCTGTCTGGAATGAAGCAAACATTTTTGAAAACAAATTATTAGTTAAACTATTACAAATGCCAAACAAATTTTGAAATAAATTCATATTATCACTACTTGTTAAGAATTAACTGATCTGAAAGAAGATTTTTTTTAACAGTTCACATAATATTTGCTAACAAATAGTCTGAAGGAAACATTCTTGAAAACAAATTATTAGTTAAATAATGTTATATTATACTCCTAAATGCCAAACAAATTTTGAAATAAATCCACATTATCATCACTTGTTAAAAATTAAATGATTTGATAAAAGTATTTTTCAAAAGATATCATAGATTCAATACTGGCTAACAATAATCTCATATGAAGCAACATGCTTGAAATCAAATTACATAACCATTATAATCAGAAGATATACAGATCAAACCCTTTTTGGAATAAATTAACATTATCTTATCTTATCTTATCTGTTATCTTATCTTATCTTATCTTTTATCTTATCTTATCTTATATCTTTTCTTATCTTATATCTTATATTATCTCTTATCTTATCTTATATCTTATCTTATCTTATATCTTATCTTATCTTATAATTTATCTTATCTTATATCTTATCCTATCTTTTATACTATCTTATCTTTTATCTTATCTTATCTTTTATCTTATCTTATCTTTTAACTTATCTTTTATCTTATCTTATATCTTATCTTATCTTATCTCTTATCTTATCTTATATCTTATCTTATTTCTTATCTTACCTTAAATCTTATCTTATCTTATATTTTATCTTATAACTTATCTTATCTTATTTCTTATCTTATCTTATATCTTATCATGTCTTATATCTAATCTTATCTTATATCTTATCTTATATCTTATCTTATCTTATATATTATCTTATATTTTATCTTATCTTATATCTTATCTTATATATTATCTTATATCTTATCTTATATCTTATCTAATCTTACATCTTATCTTATCTTATGTCTTATCTTATATTATATCTTATCTTATATCTTATCTTATATCTCATCTTATCTTATCTTTTATCTTATCTTATAACTTATCTTATATCTTATCATCTCTTATCTTATCTTATCCTATATCTTATCTTATATCTTATCTTATATCTTTTCTTATCTTATCTTATCTTATATCTTATCTTATCTTTTATCTTATCTTATCTTTTATCTTACCTTATCTTTTATGTTATCTTATCTTTTATTTTATCTTATCTCTTATCTTATCTTATATCTTATCTTATCTAATATCTTATTTTATCTTATATCTCATCTTATTTTGTATCATATCTTATATATTATCTTATCTTATATCTTATCTTATCTTATATCTTATCTTATATCTTATATCTTATCTTATATCCTATCTTATCTTATGTCTTATCTTATTTTATATCTTATCTTATCTTATATCCTATCTTATCTTATATCTTATCTTATACCTCAACTTATCTTATCTTATTTTATCTTATCTTATCTTTTATCTTATCTTATATTTTATTCTTGTCTTTTATCTTATCTTATATCTTATCGTATCTTATATCTTATCTTATCATATATCTTATCTTATCTTATCTCTTATCTTATCTTATATCTTATCTTATCTTATATCTTATATCTTATCTTGTCTTATCTTAAATCTTATCTTATCTTATTTCTTATCTTATCTTATATTTTATCTTCTCTTATATCTTATCTTATATCTTATCTTATATCTTATCTTATCTCTTAACTTATCTCTTATCTTATCTTATATCTTATCTTATCTTATCTTATCTTATATCTTATCTTATCTTATATCTTATCTTATCTTATGTCTTATCTTATATCTTATCTTATATCTTATCTTATCTTATATCTCATTTTATCTTATATTATATCTTATCTTATCTTATCATTTATCTTATCTTATCTTATCTTATATCCTATCTTATCTTATATCCTATCTATCTTATATCTTATCTTATCTTATGTCTTATCTTATATCTTATCTTATCTTATATCTCATCTTATCTTATATTATATCTTATCTTATCTTATCTTTTATCTTATCTTACCTTTTATCTTATCATATATCTTATCTTATCTCTTATCTTATCTTAACTTGTCTTATCTTATATCTTATCTTATATCTTATCTTATAACTTATCTTATCTTATATCTTATCTTATTTTATGTCTTATCTTATCTTATGTCTTATCTTATCATATGTCTTACCTTATCTAATGTCTTTCCTTATTGTATATCTTATCTAATCTTATTTTTTATTTTATCTTAACTTTTATCTTATCTTTTATCTTATCTTATATCTTATCTCTTATTTTATATCTTATTTTATATCTTATCTTATCTTTTATCTTATCTTATATCTTATCTTATCTTTTATCTTATCTTAAACCTTATCTTATCTCTTATCTTATATTATATTTTATCTTATATCTTATCTTATCTTATATCTTATCTTATCTTATATCTTATCTTATCTTATATCTTATCTTATCTTATACCTTATCTTATCTAATATCTTATCTTATCTTATATCTCATCTTATCTTGTATCTTATCTTATATATTATCTTATCTTATATCTTATCTTATCTTATATCTTATCTTATATCTTATATCTTATCTTATATCCTATCTTATCTTATGTCTTATCTTATTTTATATCTTATCTTATCTTATATCCTATCTTATCTTATATCTTATCTTATACCTCAACTTATCTTATCTTATTTTATCTTATCTTATCTTTTATCTTATCTTATGTTTTATTCTTGTCTTTTATCTTATCTTATATCTTATCTTATCTTATATCTTATCTTATCATATATCTTATCTTATCTTATCTCTTATCTTATCTTATATCGTATCTTATCTTATCTTATATCTTATCTTGTCTTATCTTAAATCTTATCTTATCTTATTTCTTATCTTATCTTATATTTTATCTTCTCTTATATCTTATCTTATCTTATGTCTTATCTTATATCTTATCTTATATCTTATCTTATATCTTATCTTATCTCTTAACTTATCTATTATCTTATCTTATATCTTATCTTATCTTATCTTATATCTTATCTTATCTTATATCTTATCTTATATCTTATCTTATCTTATATCCTATCTTATCTTATATCCTATCTTATCTTATATCCTATCTTATCTTATATCTTATCTTATCTTATGTCTTATCTTATATCTTATCTTATATCTTATCTTATCTTATATCTCATCTTATCTTATATTATATCTTATCTTATCTTATCTTTTATCTTATCTTACCTTTTATCTTATCATATATCTTATCTTATCTTATATCTTATCTTATCTCTTATCTTATCTTAACTTGTCTTATCTTATATCTTATCTTATATCTTATCTAATCTTATAACTTATCTTATCTTATATCTTATCTTATTTTATGTCTTCTCTTATCTTATGTCTTATCTTATCATATGTCTTACCTTATCTAATGTCTTTCCTTATTGTATATCTTATCTTATCTTATTTTTTATTTTATCTTAACTTTTATCTTATCTTTTATCTTATCTTATATCTTATCTCTTATTTTATATCTTATCTTATCTTTTATCTTATCTTATATCTTATCCTATCTCTTATCATATATTATATTTTATCTTATATCTTATCTTATCTTATATCTTATCTTATCTTATATCTTATTTTTTCTTATTTCTTAGCTTATCTTATATCTTATCTTATGTCTTATATTATCTTATGTCCTATCTTATCTTATAACTTATCTTATCTTATATCTTATCTTTTATCATATCTTATCTTTTATCTTATGTTTTATCTTATGTCTTATCTTATCTTATATATTATCTTATCTTATATCTTATCTTATCTCTTATCTTATCTCTTATTTTATCTTATCTTATATCTTTTCTTATCTTATATCTTATCTTATCTTACATCTTATCTTATCTTATAACTTATCTTATCTTATATCTTATCTTATCTTATCTTATATCTTATCTTATATCTTACCTTACCTTACCTTAGCTTATCTTATCTTATCTTATCTCTTATCTTATATCTCATCTTATCTTATCTTATATTATATCTTATCTTATCTTATCTTATCTCTTATCTTATCTTATATCTTATTTTATCTTATATTATATCTTATCTTATCTTATATCTTACCCTATCTTATATCTTATCTTATCTCATTTCTTATCTTATCTTATATCTTATCTTATCTCATATATAATCTTGTCTTATATCTTATCTTATCTTATTACTTATTTTATATATTATCTTATATCTTATCTTATATTTTATCTTACTTATCTTATATCTTATCTTTTATCTTATCTTATATCTTATCTTATCTTATCTCTTATCTTATCCTATCTCTTATCTTATCTTATATCGTATCTTATATCTTATCTTATCTTATATCTTATCTTATCTTGTATCTCATCTTATCTAATATATTATCTTATCTTATATCTTATCTTATCTCTTATCTTATATCTTATTTATCTGATCTTATATCTTATCTTATACCTCATCTAATTTTATCTTTCTTTATCTTATCTTATCTTCTCTTTTATCTTATCTTATATTTTATTCTTGTCTTTTATCTTATTTTATATCTTATCTTATCTTATATCTTATCTTATCTTATATCATATCTTATCTTATATCTTATCTTATCTTATATCTTATCTTATATTATTTCTTATCTAATCTTATATTTTATCTTATCTTATATCTTATCTTACCTTTTATCTTATCTTATATCTTATCTTATCTTATCTCTCATCTAATATTATATCTTATCTTATATCTTATCTTATCTTATATCCTGTCTTATCTATATCTTATCTTATATCTCTTCTTATCTTATCATTTATCTTATCTTATCTTATCTTATCTTTTATCTTATCTTATTTTTATCTTATCTTATATCTTATCTTATCTTATCTTATATCTTATTTTATCTTATCTCTTATCTTATCTCTTATCTTATCTTAACTTGTCTTATCTTATATCTTATCTTATCTTATATCTTATCTTATCTTATCTTATGTCTTATCTTATCTTATGCCTTACCTTACCTTAGGTCTTACCTTATTGTATATCTTATCTAATCTTATCTTATCTTTTATATTATCTTAACTTTTATGTTATCTTTTATCTTATCTTATCTCTTATCTTATATCTTATCTTATCTCTTATCTTATGTTATATCTTATCTTATATCTTATCTTATTTCTTATCTTATCTTATATTTTATCTTATCCTATCTTATCTTATCTTATGTCTTATCTTATCTTATATCTTATCTTATCTTATATCTTATCTTATCTTATCTTTTATCTTATCTTATCTTATCTTATCTTTTATCTTATGTTTTACCTTATCTTATATCTTATCTTATCTTATATCTTATCTCATCTCTTATCTTATCTTATCTTATTTCTTATCTTATCGTATCTTATCTTATCTTTTATCTTATCTTAACTTATAACTTATACCTTATCTTATCTTATCCTCTCCTATCCAATCCTATCCAATCCTATCCTACCCTATCGTATTCTATCTCATCCTATCTTATCCTATCTTATCTTATTTCTTATCTTATATCTTATTTTATATCTTATCTTATCTTATCTCATATCTTATCTTATATCTTATCTTGTCTTATATATTATCTTATCTTATCTTACCTTAGCTTAGCTTATCTTATTTTATCTTATCTTTTATCTTATATCTCATCTTATCTTTTGTCTTATCTTATCTTTTATCTTATCTTATATCTTACCTTATCTTATATCTTATCTTATTTCTTATCTTATCTTATAACTTATCTTATATTATTTCTTATCTTATTTTATATCTTATCGTATCTTATATCTAATCTTATCTTATATCTTATATTATATCTTATTTTATCTTATGTCTTATCTTATCTTATCTTATATCTTATCTTATCTTATACCTCAACTTATCTTATCTTATTTTATCTTATCTTATCTTATCTTTTATCTTATCTTATATTTTATTCTTGTCTTTTATCTTATCTTATATCTTATCTTATCATATATCTTATCTTATCTTATATCTTATCTTGTCTTATATCTTATCTTATCTAATTTTTTCTCTTATCTTATATTTTATCTTATCTTATATCTTATCTTATATCTTATTTTATCTTATCTCTTATCTTATCTTATATCTTATCTTATCTTATATTTTATCTTATCTTAAATCCTATGTTATCTTATGTCTTATTTTATCTTATGTCTTATCTTATCTTATATCTTATCTTATGTCTTATCTTATCTTATATCTTATCTTATCCTATCTTTTATCTTATCTTATATCTTATCTTATTTTATCTTAACTTTTATCTTATCTTATATCTTATCTTATCTTATAACTTGTCTTATATCTTATCTTAACTTGTCTTATCTTATATCTTATCTTATCTTATATCTTATCTTATCTTATATCTTATCCAATATCTTAACTTATCTTATGTTTTATCTTATCTTATCTTATGTCTTATCTTATTTTTTTCTTGTGTCTTACCTTATTTTGTCTTATCTTATCTTTTATCTTATCTCTTATCTTATCTTATCTCTTATCTTATATCTTATCTTATCTTTTATCTTATCTTATATCTTATCTTATCTCTTATCTTATCTTATATCTTATCTTATCTTATATCTTATCTTGTCTTATATCTTCTCTATTCTTATCCTATATCTTATCTTATATCTTATCTTATGTCTTATCTTATCTTATAGCTTATCTTATCTTATATCTTGTCTTATCTTATATCTTATCTTATCTTTTATCTTATCTTACCTTTTATCTTATCTTTTATCTTATGTTTTATCTTATCTTATCTTATCTTTATCTTATCTTATCTCTTATTTTATCTTATCTTATATCTTATTTTATCTTATCTTATCTTATATCTTTTCTTATCTTATATCTTATCTTATATTTTATCTTACATCTTATCTTATTTCTTATCTTATATTTTATCTTATCTTATATCTTTTCTTATCTTATATCTTATCTTATCTTATATCTTATCTTATTTTATATCTTATCTTATCTTACATCTTACCTTATCTTATATCTTATCTTATCTTTTCTCTTATCTTATTTCTTATCATATCTTATTTCTTATCTTATCTTATATCTTATCTTATCTTATATCTAATCTTATCTTATCTCTTTTCTTATCTTATATCTGATTTTATATCTTATCTTATATCTTATCTCTTATCTTATCTCTTATCTTATCTTATATCTTATTTTATCTTATATCTTATCTTGTGTCTTATCTTATCTTATATATTATCTTATATTATATCTTATCTTATATCTTATCTTATCTTATGTCTTATCTTATCTTGTATCTTATCTTATCTTATATTTTATTCTTGTCTTTTATCTTATCTTATATTTTATCTTATCTTATATCTTATCTTATCATATCTTATCTTATCTTTTATCTTATCTTATCTTTTATCTTATGTTGTATCTTATCTTTTATCTTATCTTATATCTTATCTTATCTTATATCTTATCTTATCTCTTATCTTATCTTATATCTTAACTTATTTTATATCTTATCTTATCTTATATCTTATCTTATCTTATATCTTGTCTTATCTTATATCTTATCTTATCTTATCTTATCTTATATCGTATCTTATTGCATATCCTATCTTATCTTATGTCTTATCTTATCTTATATCTTATCTTATCTTATATCTCATCTTATCTTATCTTATCTTTTATCTTATATTATATCTTATCTTATCTTTTATCTTATCTTATCTTTTATCTTATCTTATATCTTATCTTATATCTTATCTTATCTCTTATCTTATCTTAACTTGTCTTAACTTATATCTTATCTTATCTTATATCTTATCTTATCTTATATCTTATCTTATCTTATGTGTTATCTTATCTATTGTCTTATCTTATCTTATGTCTGATCTTATCTTTTGTCTTATCTTATCTTATGTCTTACCTTATCTTTGGTCTTACCTTATTGTATATCTTATCTTATCTTTTATCTTATCTTAACTTTTGTCTTATCTTTTATCTTATCTTATATCTTATTTTATCTCTTATCTTATATCTTATCTTATCTTTTATCTTATCTTATATCTTATCTTATCTCTTATCTTATCTTATATCTTATCTTATCTTATATCTTATATTATTTCTTATCTTATCTTATATCTTATCTTATCTCATCTCTTATCTTATCTTATCTCTTATCGTAACTTATCTTATATCTTATCTTATATCTTATCTTATCTTATATCTAATCTTATCTTATCTTTTATCTTATGTTTTATCTTATCTTATCTTATATCTTATTTTATCTTATCTTATATCTTATCTTTTCTTATCTTTTATCTTATCTTATATTTTATCTTTTATCGTATGTTTTATCTTATCTTATATCCTATCTTATATCTTATCTTATCTCATCTCTTATCTTATCTTATATCTTATCTTGTCTTATATCTTATCTTATCTTATATCTTATCATATTTCTTATCTTATCGTATCTTATCTTATCTTATATCTTATCTTATATCTTATCTTATCCTATCGTATCCTATCCAATCCTATCGTATCCTATCTCATCCTATCTTATCCTATCTTATCTTATCATACCTTATTCGGTATTGAATCTATGATTTCTCCAACTTCCTTTCTTTAAATATATCTAAATCAACTTTAGTTCCTTTTTCGTTAACGTCTGCCAGTGTTCAAAATTTAAAATTTAGCGATAAATATAGACTAATAATACACAGTGAAAATTGTTTAGATCCCTAAAGTTGTAAATGTCCACCTTTGAAAGAAGCCACGTATGTCAAATATCTGGGTATCATTATTGATCGGAATTTAAAATGGCCTCAACACATTACTTATCTTTGTAAGAGGCTTCGTAAAACAATTGATAAATTCGTTAATCTTCGATGCTACTTACCCATTAGAGTTCTACGAAATGTTTATTTGGCCATTATTCAGTCTATCATTCAATATGGTATAATTGTTTGGGGTGGAAGTACAAAAATTAATCTTAGTCCGTTAAATTTACTACAAAAACGAAGAATTAAAATTTGTTTGAAGAAACGTTTCGATTATCCAACTAAATTAATTTATTCCGAATTTAATGTATTTAATATTGAACAAATATTTTATAAGTATACGCTGTTAAAATTTTATCATAAAAATCGTAATAAGTTTGTATTACAGACATACAATTATGACACAAGACGAAATATTAAACCTAAATGTCTCACATCTGCTGGTCTAAAGCATAGCATAAATTTTGGCCCTCGGTTGTACAATGCTTTAACTAAATTACACCCAGAACTTCTAACATATAATTCACTAACATATAACAAGAAAATTAGAAACGTGTTAATATCTTCAATTTGATTAAATAAATTTATAGCCCCTTGTGTATGAATTAATCAACCTATATTATATTTGTATTCTATAATTTTGAAATATATATTAGTCCTACTTTTCCACGTGCGATATTATTCTTCTCTAGTGTTGATATTATATTATATAATTCCATTGCCGCTGTAATTATTTTACTTATTTATATTATTGTTATTATTATTATTATTATTATTAATTTTAATATTATATCTGAACTGCGACCGAGCACGAGCGCTGCTCATTCGGTCTCAAATTTTGTTAATACTATTGAAAAATACTTTTTTTCAAATCAGTTAATTCTTCACAAGTAGGGTGGTAATGTGAATTTATTTCAAAGTTTCTTGGCACTTACGCGTATAATACAACAATTGAACTATTTATTTGTTTTGAAGAATGTTGCCTTCATACCAGATCAGATCCTGATCCTGATCTGAACTGTTCTGATTTACTTACGCTTACTCTTACGCTTACGCTTAAGCTTCAGCTTACGCCTAAAAAAGCGGCAAACCCCAGAACATATATGTATGAAACGGGACCAGCAACCATTCTTTGTTGTGTTCTCCTCATCTGCTTCTTCTACTGCTGATAGCTTGATGGATAGTGCTGACATGGGTTCTAGCATGTGTTCTGCCATGGGAGGTTGTATGGAATCAGGCATATGATCAGCTGGGATGGGAACTGGCATGTGATCAGTTATGGGCTCCGGCTTGTGATCTGGGATGAAAGTTGGGATGGAATCTGAGATGACTGGTGGGGTGGAGTCGGGCATGGTATCTGGAATGTGATCTGGCATGCTTAGTTCCCATGCTGATATGATAGTTGGCATAGATTCTGATTCTGGCATGGCATCTTGAATGTCTGTGATGCTTGGCATTGGCTCTGCAAGAAACAAAATAAACTTGATCGTTAAGCATGTTCGTTGCATCACAGGCTTTCAGTGAATGGCGTATTAATAGGGCTAGGATTCATATGGAGATGCATATTTTTACTGTCCATTTGCAAGTCATGCAAAATCATTTTATACAATCCAAGATCTACTAATCTGTGAAGCGAAGAAGTAATAAAAATTGGGATGAGAATTACTTCAGTAAGAGTAATTATATTTAAACATTACACATAATGAAGCAACAGGTCCCGACCCGTCCGCTCGCTGCAACAGCAGCGACTGATATTTTCTACTCTGATCTGTTGTCTATGTCTTCCACGTCTTGTGCACCGTGTGACAACGTCGTACTGCTACTATACCTGCTAAGGTTTGTCTTATCTCAGTAGCAATAAAACCAAGTCTCTTCAAATGGGGGTGGAGATTATAGTAGGGTTATAAATTTTCAGGATTCCTTTCAAAACCTTGTTATAGTACAGGCTACCGGAACTCAGTTTCTTGAAAGACAAGCTCAGTGACGGAACTATATAGTACGAAGAGGGATAATTTGTTACTTTATTTTGCGCTAGAGAATGTATGAACTAGACCCTTCCGCCACTGGCATCGCTTCACTCTCCCCATCGCAGTAACAACACAGACGAGGTAAGACATATCTCCTTTCTCTCTCTTTTCACACTGAGACAAGATTCATCACAAAGGCTTTAACACTCAATTGGCTTAGGTCATATGCCTTCTTATTCTGAAACCGCTTTAGTGAAGTACTTTGTGTGGGATGTGCCACTGTAAGGGGCATAGATATGAGCATTACGACGAAGTGAAGTGAAACGACTAGAAACATTTGAAATGTGAATATGGAGAAGAATGGAGCGTGCGAAATGAACTGACAGAATGAGTGGGTGAAGGAAGAATAGTGCTGAAACTGATCAGGAAAGAAAAAAGAAATTGGCTGGGTCACTGGCTGAGAAGAAACTGCTTACTGAAGCATGTACTGAAAGCAGTGGTGAACAGTAGAAAATTTTGATTAAATTATGGTTAATTTAACGACGCTCGCAACTGCAGAGGTTATATCAGCGCCGCCGGTGTGCCGGAATTTTGTTCCGCAGGAGTTCTTTTACATACCAGTAAATGTACTGACATGAGTCTGTCGCATTTAAACACACTTAAATGCCATCGACCTCGGCCGGGATGGAGCCCGCAACCTCGAGCATAGAAGGCCAGCGCTATACCAACTACGCTACTGAGGGCGACCAGTTGATATATAACATTAAGATATAGGTTATGGATCATATGCAGAGACTCAGAAAAAAGCGGAAAATAGGGAAGATTGGAGAATGCTGGATTTGCAGTGAAGTATCTGTCCTAGGACATTTGTGAAGGTGTGTACACCGCGCACCTCTTAGCTTTACAAACCACACACTATTGCTGGTGTAGTGTGGATTTGTACGAAACCGGTCTCGCACCTCGCATGCGTCGTTTCTTCAAAAACAAGCCTTTAAAGACTTGATGGAACGCTCTCACATTTGAGTGCACTACATTGATTTCTGTCTGAGATTTAGACTCAAACATAAGCGCAGCTTAAATGATGCTGACTAAACCGACCCAGTAATCATAAACCATTTTGAATTGTGAATATTTTTAATAAAAGAAATAAACTATTTCATTCAAGTGGAATAAAAAATTGACGGAGGACTACTCTATTAAAAGAGGAAAACGAAGTATCTTAGTAATGTGCTTAATAGTGTATTTGCTACTTTAAAGTATACTTATTTTTTAAATTGTATTTTTGAATAATAAATAATGGTTCATTGTAGTGTATGCGATATTAGCACTCAAAGGGAAAGGGGTATTGGCAGACGACTGCAAAGTATTTGCAGATGGGTTTCAAGCTGCAAGGATAATATCCGCGGTCCAGTTCAAAAGGGAAGCAACTCAAAATTTAAAGTTTTGAGAAAACTGAAATTCAAAGCTTCATGTTGCTGTGGAAATCCAATTAACAAAACATGATTTCAGTTTGCATTAATTTCAACCAGTGGCAAATGGGGGAGGCGTTATGAAAATTGTTTACAATTTGCATATCGGTATTTAAATTTTGTGTATTGTTATTACTATTATTATTATTATTATTATTATTATTATTATTATTATTATTGTTATTATTATTATCAGCAGCAATTGATTTTGCACAGAGGGATGTGAAACTAGTACCAGGAAGAACGTTAGCGACAACGTCGTCAGGCCACGGCTACAAAGAAACATTTGAAAATGTAAAATTTTCACTATCCTCGCGAGAATCACTACCGGTACGCGACTTTTTTTGTTTAAAGAAGTTGTAAAATTGACTTTGCGGTTGCTTAAAAATATCAAAGAACCCAGAACGATAATGTGAAGTTTATATTAAAAATATTAACTGTCAAATGCACAAAACGTTAAACGAACGTTTCACAATTAAGTCAGAACTCTAACGAACGAGTGAATACCGCTCTTAAATAGAGTGTAAAGTCGGCAGTACACAATATTTAACATCTGCACTACAGGATTGTCAAAACAACGTTTTCAATTTCATACTGTGTCAGCTTCATTTTATTACAAGGTTGGTACGAGGCGGTAGGTCTCTCTCTATAAAAAAGATAGCATTGTTATAATTTGAATGTGCCGTAGTACCTAGGACTGGGATTATATTGAAGGAAAGGTAGGAAGACTATGCCTCATGTCGATGTAGATTTTGTTACTCTGACAGTGAATAATTAGAGAAGGGGAAACGATTGTGGATAAAAAAATACTCAAATCTAAATCTGTCCTTTTTTTTTAAGTTCAGGGGGGTTAAAACCCATTAACCCCCCCCCCCACTTGCGTACGCTCCTGAGTTGAAGGATTCTTCGATTTTTCACAACATAAATCTTAAAAATGCAGGTTTCTCAAAACTTAGGATTTTGAGTTAAACCAGCTCAAAATGGGCCGTCGATATTGTTTTCCTGTTTTGACTTCCTGCACACTTTGATAAGAAACGACTTAATAATATGATATGATTATGTTTTCTATCACTGTCTTATTAAAACGCTAGAGAATTTCGTAGTAAAACTGTTAAAATAATGTTCTTTATTTCTTTCTTTCTTTCTCTCTCTCTTTCTTTCTTTCTCTCTTTCTTTCTTTCTTTCTTTCTTGCTTTCTTTCTTTCTGTCAAGAACCTAATATGTTTAACGTAAAACATTTAAGAACAGGTTCTGCGAACTGCGACAAGTTCAATAAGTGAATCGGACGACTGGTGAGAATGACACCACTGGATAAAACCCTATTCTCTACCAGTCATCATCGTGTCCTCCTTTCCGAAGGTCGATTCCAAATATGCCTCCATTCGTCTCTAGCTTTCCAAGCTTTATTCCTCTTTATTTTATTTTTTTTTTTTTAGTTATTTAACGACGCTGTATCAACTACAAGGTTATTTAGCGTCGATGAGATTGGTGATTGCGAGATGGTATTTGCGAGATAAGGCCGAGGATTCGCCATGTATTACCTGGCATTCACATTACGGTTGGGGAAAACCTCGGAAAAAACCCAACCATGTAATCAGCCCAAGCGGGGATCGAACCTGCGCCCGAGCGCAACTTCAGACCGGCAGGCAACCCGCTTAACCGTGTGAGCCACGCCGGTGGCTTTTTCCTGTTTATTTCATCCCACTTGTATCCCAGTTCTTGTAAGTTCTTCTGAATTTGATCTATCCATCTTTCCCGTGGTCTTCCCATCGGTCGTCTTCCTTTCACTTTTAAATTTAATATTCTCTTTGTCAGACTTTCCCTGTCCATTCTTTTAAGGTGTCCAAACCATTTTAAGCTCTTATTTTCTAATTTCCGAGGCGTACTTGTACCAATAATAATTCAAATGCAGTAGCGGACGGTGGGTTTGAAAGTTGAGGAGGCCAAGACGTGAATGATGAGAATATAAAAATATAAGGCCTGTGACGTACCTCATTGCCAAGCGCAGAATTTATAGATTTTAAGAAATTAAAATTAGGTTTTCCAATTTATGTTTTAGGATTTTAAATCTTATGTTTAGGAATTTACATGATTTCAGGGAAAAAAATAAATATAAGCAACATACAGTTAATATTTTACAACGGCTTGGTAAAGATTGCCACTCTTTGGGATACATTAAGTCCTAACCTATGAATTAGGTCTTTTTACGCCATATTGAATTTAAGAATGTTACTCTTTGCTACATAAAACGAACAAGAAAAACAATATTTCGGGAGTAACAAGATAGCAACATAATTGATTCGAACCTAAGGATCCGGGGCTTGCTCATTACTATTACATAGCCTAATTTTACAGCAAATTAACTGGACATTCGTCTTTCTTCGCAAAGCGATCAAATAGGCCACAACATACTGAATAACTGCTACTACAAGAAGCTAGAGAAAATCTGCATTTGTTTCTAAACTCTCGATATATTTAAAATACTGTATACCTAAGTAAATACATCTCGTAACACAAAAGAATAAAATAACAAGAACACCCGCAAACAAGAGAAAATCTAACAACATAAATGAAAACTTTTACACAGGGAGAGAAATCTAACAACACGTTCCAGGACCTCCTGTATTACCGGACCTGACACTGGCATCCAAGATGGCGGCCAGAAGAGGGCTTTCGTAGATTGCAATGAGTTAAAATAAATACGGCATCGATGAGATTATATTAACAAATTTCTCAATAAAACAATAAATAATAAAGTGTCTTACACTACATAAATGAACATAGGACATTCAGTAACATAAAAATATACCTACATATACACCTAATAATAAAAGAAAACAACTAATTAAAAGCTTCAATATGTTGTTAGTATTATATTAGGCTTAGGCCTATATGTCTTTATACGAATATTGGCAATTGACCCCTTAAATCTTGTAAAATTCAGATGTGTGAGGAAATAAAAGGCAGTAATATAATACTGAATAGCTGCTACTTCAGGATTTAGGAAATCTTACCTGGATTATACAAATCGATTTCATCAGCAACTGGAAATTATATAATATGGAGTCCTGTCTTCCTAGACACTAAACTTTGTCACTGTATTCACTGAGATTGGTTGAAAATAAAGCTAGCTATTCACTACGTACAGTTTAACACTGTGCCCACTGATGCTGATTCAGAATAAAATGGCACTATTCACTGTAGTTTCCCACTTCATCCACTGATACTGATTCATAATGAAATTGCCCTATTCAATGTAATTTCTCACTGTATCCACTGCTGCTGATTCAGAATGAAATGGCACTATTCACTGTAGTTTCCCACTTCATCCATTGATACTGATCCAGAATGAAATGACACTATTCACTGTAATTTCTCACTGTATCCACTGATGCTGATTCAGAATGAAATGGCACTATTCACTGTAGTTTCCCACTTCATCCACTGATACTGATTCAGAATAAAATTGCACTATTCACTGTAATTTCTTACTGTATCCACTGATGCTGATTCAGAATGAAATGGCACTATTCACTGTAGTTTCCCACTTCATCCATTGATACTGATCCAGAATGAAATGACACTATTCACTGTAATTTCTCACTGTATCCTCTGATGCTGATTCAGAATGAAATGGCACTATTCACTGTAGTTTCCCACTTCATCCACTGATACTGATCCAGAATGAAATTGCACTATTCACTGTAATTTCTCACTGTATCCACTGCTGCTGATTCAGAATGAAATGACACTATCCACTGTAGTTTCTCACTGTATTCACTGATACTGATTCAGAATGAAATGACACTATTCACTGTAGCTTCTCACTATTCATTCATGCTGATTCAGAATGAAATGACACTATTCACTGTAATTTCTCACTACATTCAATGATGTTGATTCAGAATGAAATGACACTATTCACTGTAATTTCTCATTGTATTCACTGATGCTGATTCAGAATGAAATGACACTATTCACTGTAATTTCTCATTGTATTCACTGATGCTGATTCAGAATGAAATGACACTATTCACTGTAATTTCTCATTGTATTCACTGATGCTGATTCAGAATGAAATGACACAATTCACTGTAGTTTCTCACTATATCCACTGATGTTGATTCAGAATGAAATGACACTAATTCACGGTAGTTTTCCACTATATCAACTGATGTTGATTCATAATGAAATGACACTATTCACTATAGCTTATCACTGTAATATCCACTTATACATACACAAAGGATTAGATAGGCTGTACAACTAAAATGGATGAGGAATTCACAGTTTGGAGAGCACAGCAGCCTATTTTTTGAACTTGGAACACTTTCGATGGGTTTTATTTTTGTCTTTCAATGTATGCTTTTCATTTTGAACCTTGCAGTAATCATTAATAAATATGTTGGCCAATACTTGCTGCACTTCAATGAAAGTCATTTCACATTTACACATTACATCAAAATCTGTGGTATTTAATTCAAAGAAAGCTATTGCTAAATTGATCACAAGCTTCCTCTGACAGTTCAACTGTAAGAAGTCATTTTAAAATTTTTTGTTTCGTAAAATGTTAAATAGTTTATACACAAGTGTACACAAACTGACTACAAAATCGGAAGGGCATTTCAGACCACGGTTTAAGGCATTAAAATAAGAAAATGTTGTATTGTTTTCAATTATCAAGTCCCTGCCTGTAGACAAAGTTGACACACGATACACACTTTTCTGTATTCGATCCTAACGAGTTAAGTACACTATGAGAAACATAGCCACCAATGCAGATTAGAATTTCCTGTGTACTTCTGTCAATTTCAACTGTATGTAGATGTTCTAATGCACCATCAAACTTATTCAAGACACAGTTATAAACGAACCGTCCGCACATGGAAATTTATCTTCTCTGATAACGAAATCAGAATCAAAATGTTTTATGCAAACCACTGAGTTGTTTGTTGGGGTAAAATGTTCACAATGAAGGCTTCTTGTCCACTTATCCCTTAAATCTTTATCTTTTGGAAACAAAAATACATATACAAACGGACTTCCTTTATCGTAATTCGATTTGCAACCTGGGACACTACACGTGCAAGGCATTTTAAGGTTAAGTCTGGTAACGACATAACAACACTTCCAAGCTTTATTCTCTACGAAAACAATTTATATTAATTATAATGTCACAATTCTATTATTATATACTAACTTATAAACCCTTCAACAATTATACTAGAGGCAAATGATACAAGAAACACAATAAACATCACATGAAGTACGTATACTTTCACAGTTGCGTTAACCACTCAGTTGTCCACCATGTTTGTTTACTTCCGCTTACAGTGTCAGGTCCGGTAATATAGGGGGTCCTGACGTTACTCAATTTTCTAAAACCAAGAAGAGAGAAAGAGAGAGAGAGAGAGAGAGAGAGAACTTCCGAATACAGCCGAAACCGGCCGTGACTAAGCAGTACAGTTCTCAGCGGTGGCTAGGACGTCTCCAAATCGGCTCCCTTCGCGCCTTCTAGTCAAGTTTAAACACTCTTCTAACCAGCTATCTTATTGGTTGAACTGATGTTGTCATGGTTACCGGGGAGTAGCGTCATGTAGCCAACTCCTCTCTCCCGCTCTCACATAGACACTGCAGGCTGCTTGATGTCGACTATACAGGTTACAGCGCTATCTGTTATTTTTCAGTACGAATTATTTGTACTATGTACAGTATAGCGAGCGGGCATCACCAACAGAATGTGGTCGACTTTACGTAACTTACATCTTAGTCGTAGTGAATAATAAAATTAATATAAAAGGAAAAATGTTCGTCATTTGCTGTAACTTGTCTGTGATCTTAATTCAGCTGGAATTATTACTGCCATATTGGGTTCGATCCCAGGTGGTGACAGGATTTTTTCTCGTTGCCAAACTTTCAGAACGGCCCCGAGGTTCACTCAGCCTCCTATAAAATTGAGTACCGGGTCTTTCCCGGGGTAAAAGGCGGTCAGAGCGTGGTGCCGACCACACCAACTCATTCTAGTGCCGAGGTCATGGAAAGCATGGGGCTCTATCTCCATGCCCACCCAAGTGCCTTCATGGCATGTTACGGGGATACCTTTACCTTTTTTTATTGTGTTCTGGTAAAATATTAGGGGAGGCTCGGCCTCCCTTGCCTACCCTGAAAATCCGCCGCTGTTCAAATGTCCTGAACTTGTGCATAGCTGAAAGCGCCACTACAGAATATAAACAATTAGCTACTGTACCTTCCCATGTATCATTTAGGCCGTCTTCGAAGGATGTATGGTGCTGGGTGTGGAACCTCCATCTGTCATATGCGTAGTCCTCGGAGTCGTCGCTCCCGCTGCTTTCTGTTGTTTCTTCATATTCATCTAAAAG
This sequence comes from Periplaneta americana, assembly GCF_040183065.1. NCBI lineage: Eukaryota > Metazoa > Arthropoda > Insecta > Blattodea > Blattidae > Periplaneta > Periplaneta americana. The sequence goes on along the minus strand of NC_091122.1, from coordinate 44,901,192 downwards.
ACAACGTAATTCTGAGTTGAAATCTTCATAATACACTGTTTGATGACTACGAAGAGGATAAATAGGTATAGCTTATTTTATTTCATGGAGTGCAGTTTCATAGAAGGACTTTGCCGACAGACCTTCTACTGCCCACTATCATAAATAAATGTCTTGCTGACGGAAATCTTATCTTCTCTTGTTAGTAACCAATCACAACCCTCGTTCAGAAGAATTGACAGGCTCCCGTCAAATCCACGTGGAGGCAGAGTTGTCGCATCTTTTCCGAATTCCAAGAATCCCGTCAGTCTCACTGTCTCATTTCGAGGGTCACCAGGATTTTGGCATCTGTGCAATGTTAGGACGAGGGGACAGGATGGAATTGTCAGAGGTGTTTGTGTAGGAAGTCATAAGTCTGTAAGTGGGTGTTCAAAGGAGCCACCGAACTGCACTCCATGAAATAAAATGGACTGTACTGTCACTTTTAAATTTAATATTCTCATTGACAGACTTGCCCTGTCCATTCTTTTAAGTTGTCCAAACTATTGTAAGCTCTTATTTTCTAATTTCCGAGCCATACTTGTACCAATAATAATTCAAATCTCCTGAACTTGTGCATAGCTGAAAGCGCCACTACTTCAGGATATAAACAATTAGCTACTTACCTTCTACTTGATAACTTTGTCTTTGCTCCAACTCGGCAATCTCTCTCATTTTCAGGACCCATGCTCTGACGTTTCTGTTGAATGTCGCCAAAGGGTCATACTCGTTGTTCTCGTTGTCCTCTTCAGTGTGTGCGGTAGCCGTTGTCTCAGGAAATTCACTGGATGTTTCTTGTTCAGCTAGAAGACAATGTAATTCTGAGTTGAAACCTTCATAATACACTTTTTGCTAACTATGAAAAGGTTAAAAACGTATAGTCCGGATCAGCTTACTTCAAACCCTAAGGGTGAAACCTAACCATTTTCCCCCCATTACTACATACGCTAGTGAATTATGGTGATTTTCTAGTTTGGAGGTTGAATTTTCTTTTGCCAACTTCGTTTCGAATTTCGATACTAACAAATACTACAAATGGTAGTGATTTTGTAACTGGTTTGTTGGCAGCTGAGACAACTATCGACAATATTTCTCGGTACTGGAGTTCGATGAAATTAAAATTGTGCTAGATTTCTGAGCCGGTTACTGGAAGCTAGTGAAATTTGAACATACTAATAATTAATTAATATCAGTATTAATATTAATACATATTAGTTATTTTGCGTGTTGCGTTTTGGTTATAATTCAAGATTATAGTCAGGTAAGTTTTCGAAGTTAGTACTAATAATTTCACGTGGTCAAACAAAATATATTTTTAGGTTAGTTCTCGTGAGCCAATTGTTTAGTCAAACCAATGAATTTCGTATTTGCCAGACAAAATACGTGACATGTTGATCCCTTTCCCGTATAGGTTGCCTATGAAAATATGTTACAAAGTATTGAATTATTTAGAATAACCTTCCAACATAAAGTATGGTAAGTACAAAAGTCATTTAGTACGTAGGATCGTGTGATATCTGGTAACAGTTGGCAACACTGGTAAGACGGCAATATTTGCTGTTTAGGAACTGTTCTTATGTGACCCTCACTATACTGTCCGGCCGAATGGTTATGTTGCATCCCGGTTTGCACCACTCGTTTCTCCTGTCCTCTCTGAAAGGGCTAGTGCCTGAGTTGTTAGGCTCTTCTCTGCAAATATTTTCTGTACGGGACTGGAAGTTTGCGCAGCATTATACAGCTGTTTAAAGTAATTTTAAAAAAGGCCCTCGTAAGTAAGTAAATGTCATGTGATTTCTCCCGTTTTGACGACCACGTGACAACCACTCGGATGGACAATAGCATGGCAACATGTACGTCACCAAACTGTTAACAGTAAGTGAATTATAAAAATAAAGTCTGAAAAGAAATCAAAAGATAAAGCACATATCTACGGTTACTTCTGATATAGTTATAACCTCAAAGAAAAATAAATTCAGGGAGCTGAAGTAAAGACAGTTTAGACTTTAATTACAAAAGAAGTTATTTTATCCATATTCTTTTATTTACAGATGGCTCCTAAATGTTGTATGCCTGTGTGTACCAGCAATTACCAGAGTGCTATAAATGAGTGTTATGTTACAGTTCTCAAATTTATAACTGAAAAGGATAAGTTATGTGGCTGGAAGCTGCTCGTATACCACGAAATGTCTTCACGTTAACAAAGCATTCAGTTGTGTGTATTGAACACTTTGGAGTAAACGAATTAGAGACGGATCTTTATTTAGTCGTATACCCTATTATAATAACATCACCATGGCATACAAGAAACAATAACAATTCCAAGAAAGAAAATAATAGGCTTATTTTTAAAGTAGATTCATTGACGATAGTAGTAGTCAATGGCTTTAGGCATGTAGAATAAAGCAAAACTTTCAAAAAATAAAAATTTAGATAACATGGAAGAAGAATGGAAGACCTTAACAGACATTTTAAGAAAGATTGCATTTGAAAATATTGGCCTAAAAATTCTAGGCAAAAGAGAAAAAGAGGGATATGGGATGAAGATATCAAAAAGATGATAAATGATAAACGAGAAGGATATCCCCGATTTTTACAGTTCGTGCATAATAAAATTATGTGTATAATTTAAAATGCTAAGTCTCGTCACGAAGATGGGGAGTAAACTAAGACACGATCTGGGCACTGGGTGGACATAAGAGCGCTACACCTCACTACAAAAGTATCATGTATCATATCATACCGTATTTGCTCGCGTACTTTGCGCCACCGCGTATTTTACGCACCCTACATTTTAAAGGGTTATTTTGAACTTTAATTTTGCTCCGTGTATTTTCCTCACACATTTTACGCACAATTTTTTTCAGTGAAGTATGAATTTTCCCTCCCTAACTTCGATTGCCAATATTTGCATTCAACGGCATTGTACCCAACTTGACTACTTGCTTCATAAAGAAACCCTAAGGCGCGGTTTCCTCAACCTTTGTTAAATTATAACAGTGTGTTATTCCATTTTAACCGTAAACTTAACAGTTGAAGCATTTCTCCAACTACTGTTAGTACTAACAGACTGTTAAAACCTATGTCAATTTAACTGCCCAATTTCATGCAGTTAAATCATTTAACTCTCTGTTAGCATAGAAGTATCCAATACGGTGGTGCGTTAGATGCTGAACGTATATATCTGCATTATTTAGAAAATGATATCCATGAATACATAAACAGAGCGGATGATTTCTGTGATTTGACAGATCAGAAGTTCATACAAAGGTATAGGCTATTTTCTACCAAGCCTCACTTTTCGCTTTCAACTTAGATCCGTTTGTTTGTTTATTCTCATTAATTGGTTTATACTGGGAAATTATTTCCAGCAGAAGATTTCTTTCCAACGAAGAGAAATTAGTCCCAAGATTTCTTTTTGTTCCAGTGTTTTCCATTTCATAACAGCAATACCAATATGCCGCTCCACGCTATTGTGATACAGACGAGGAAAGAAGCAGAAATCAAACCTGAGAGAATAGAAAGACTTCTATTCTCTCTGAATCAAACAACGGAAACAAGCGGGAATCGCAATTGTCAGAGTTCAGAAAACAGAAGTGAGCCTATACTTGGTTATAGGTTATGGTTAAACTCTAGAATCTCTGGTCCTAACAGAGAGTTAACAAACAGAATGTTAAAATGTGAAATGTAAAGTCGAAGAAACGCAATATTTGTAACAGCAATTCATACTTATAACCAGGCTTAGAGACTTTAGACCCGATACATGAAAACAGTGCGGTTTCAAGTTGGAAAGCAGGACAGTAGTGGGTGGGGACAGTATTGGTAGCGACTTCGTCCCATGTGCTTAATTTACTCAGTCATACTCATAATGCAGGGAGAGGAGGTACTGTTCTGATAATAAAAACAGCCCCATACACCTAGTTCATTTTGTCAGAAGAGAGGACAGGAGAAATTAGTCTAGTTTTAATCTATGCATGTGGTTATCTATCTGATTAGTCGAAGAATATTAGCAATAACTAGGCCTATGCCAAAAGTGAAAGGCTCTAAGACGCTTTTATTGGTGCGTAGTTCGAAAGTGATTATTTTGAAGTTAATAGGGATCATGTTACATGTAAATTGTGTAATGTCAGACTAAGGAGAGACAAAAAACGATACACTGAGACCTATTGCAACTCCCGAAAGCACATTTCACATATAGGCCTAGGCCCTAAATATATTTTTGTCTCTTAAGGGGGAAGAACTTCCACCTGTATCAGATTCACTTAGAAATAAAGAATCCGAGTTATTCCTAGATCTATGTGAAATGATGGTGGCTGTAAACATACTATTTAATAAATTAAACAACGCTAATTTCAAACCTTTCATGGAAAAATATATCAATAGAGTACGACCTACTGACGCAACGTTGCGGTAGTCTCACTTGAAAAAGTGCTACGATAGAATATTAAGTAACATTATACACCAAATAATAAAATCTGGTTGTCGATAGACGAAGCCACTGATTCAGCTGGCAGGTGTATAGTAAATGTCATGGTCGGAACCCTCGTGACTGACAGTCCAGGAAAACAATTTCTACTAACTAGTGAGGTTATAGAAAACGTCAATTATTCGTCTATTGTCAACATATTTAACAAGGCAATGGATCTTTTATGTCCTACCGGAGTAAATAAAAAACATATTCTTTCCTTTGTAACGGACGGGACGACATATATGCTAAAAGCAGCGACAGAAATTAAAGACAGTTACTCCAAACTCATCCACTTAACATGTCTAGTCCATGGATATCACTGGGTTGCTGAAGAGATACGGGGATTCTTTAATGATGTAGATTGTTTCATCGCTAACAGCGAAATAATATTTTTAAAATTTTCTTCGCGAGTGCTAACATTCAAGAAAATTACACCCACTGTTCCTCTGCCTCCACAGCCTGTTACTCGGTGGGGAACATGGCTTAACGCAGCAATTTATTATATCAAATATTTCTAAATAATACTTCAGGTTATCAACTCCCTCAAGGAAAACTGTCCTGCAGTGAAGATTGTAAAATCCCTGGATTTGACGACCTTGAAGATTCATTTGGATTTCATGGAACATAATTTTGCTATTGTCCCTAAATTAAACTTCTTGAAGCGTTGAACCAAGAAATGCCTGAATATCCAAAATTAATTGAGGAAATTATGAAAGTAATACATCAAGCATCCGCTACACTAGCTAGTAATCGTGTTAAACAGAAATTAAACTCAGTTTTGTGTTAAAACAGTGGATATGCGATATTCTGTGACATAAAAAACATGCTAGCAGGGAAGAAGTCTACGGACACTGCTGGGTAGCGAAGATAGATTTCAATGATTTAGTGTTTTATCGTTTTGCACCCATTACATCATGTGATATAGAGCGGAGCTTCTCCCAATATAAAATATGTCTTGCCGACTACTGAAGAAAATTTAGTTTTGAGACCTTGGGAATGTGTATTGTAATAAACGTGTTAAACGAACGTAAATTCTCATTACTTATATTGGATAATTTATATTGTATATATTGCGGGGATACCATGTATTGTACATCATAAATTGTGTATGTTGTGTATGATTATTATGTATGTTGTGTAAGTATTGCACATGTGCTTACGAAAGGAGCCAAAAGAAAATGCATATTAATTTATTTTGAAAATTTCGCTTTATAGGTTTTCATTTTAATTTACGTAAAGATTAATTTTTTGTTCCTACAGAATTTTTCTTCTCTAACAATCATTTTATTTTAATGTTTGATAAATTAGTTGTCTTTCTTTGGAACGTCACTGTACAGCACCAGCAGACTGGACTGGACTGGACTTGGTTTCATGTACACATGTCTCTCCTTCTGCCGACTCCCATCCACCTCAAACACAGTGACAAAGCTGCCTATAGTATGGACTTAGTAAACTTATTCTATCGGGTCCAAAATCTCGATGTCTGCTTATAACTTACAGTTAATTAACGCTATGTTAGGTGCATTATAACAAAGGTTGAAGAAACCGGGCCTAAATAACATTACTTCAGCACTGATGCTTGTCTTTGTAAATTACTCCAAAGGGCAGTGAATGTGACAAGTTTTATTGTTTAACATGTATAGTGCAGTTGTCACCGCAACATGAAGAATGCATCGATGAACCATCTGTAGGCCTATAAACTCGTACAATTTGCTCAATTAAAGACTACCTATTGAGAATGCTGCGTCTGCTATGTACTTTGCATTCATTATGATTGTCATATACCCAATTTAATTATTATTATTTATAATTCAGGATTACCAGTAGTCTTAGGTGACAAATGTACTGTATTCTTAATTACCATATACTTGAATAAAACCCAGATCAAGAAGTCTAATTAAAAAAAATTCGAATATTTTACGCACCCTAATTTTTCAAACAGCCAAAGTACATTAAAAAGTGCGCAAATTACGCGAGGAAATATGGTATATATGGTGTCATATCATAGCATATCAATAGTATAAGTAAAAAACCTGATAAGTCACGTTTTACTGTTTTTACAGGACAGCAAGTTAAAAGTTTCAAGATCCATTACATTGTATTATCTTTGGTTGCGTGAGTGAGTTGTTGAAATTTTAAAGGAAAATAAATGAAGGCGGCTTATTCTGCAATTGTTTGTGAACTTAAACTAACATTTCCTACCACTACTTCCTCTCTATTCGCAAGAGGATAAAGACATATGTGAGAAACCAGTAGGGACTCGCCGTCAAGAAAATAGGTGAAGTGCTGTTCACATAAAGAAATGCATGAACAGTTTTACCAATATAATGAGTAGGCCTACTATTCGTAACCTACGTATAATAGTTCTAGAACACATGCAAACAGGAAAACTAATTTATTTCAGGACTCACCTCATTTCTTTCATACAAAGGCAGTCCTCCTATCTTTTAAAGCAGCAAACCGTCGGTGATGTCTTCATAAAATCGATGGCTCAGAAAGAGACTGTTACAACTCAAAAAATTCACTTTTTGAGTTATTACCATCATTTGAACACTTCAATTGAGAACTATGCTATGTGAAATTGTTACAACTCTAAAAATTTCCTAGTGGGACATAAATGCACATATAACAGTTTTAAAATTATGCTATTTAGTCTTTTTCTCAATTGGAAAGTGTTATATTTTGCGATGTAACAGTTTTCCATTCTCAACTGCAAACATTGTTGCTAAAAGCAATGTTCCATTTTGACTTGTAACACTTTCGCATTGAAAATATCCATGCTTCGAGTTTAGATTTGGCACATCTCATGATAAGTTCATACAATAATGATAGCATAATACTGGCTGCTTTGTTTAAAAACAATGTTATTATTAATTTTGTCTTCACCATCGACGTAGTATTGAAACATTAATCATCGTGAATATTCTTATACATCAGTATTTAATTCACTTAATATTTCATTTTATATCTCTAAGAAAGGTTAATGTTGTGTATATACAGCATGTAAGAATACGTGGTACAGTCATTAACTTCTAAGACTTGACGCCTGGAGGGTAGGCTCCCACAAGAATCTGGATGTATCACTAGATGCCGCATAACACGGCGTACATTTAAACCGAACCACATCCTCCCTCAAAATAGTCTCCGTTGGCTGTTATGCACGTTTGCCAACGTTGGTATAGCTGCTGGAAGCACCGTTGAAAGATGTTGGCAGGAAGGTCCCGTATGGATTCTCTTGTGGCAGTCATGACCTCTTCGGAAGAATGAAATCTACGCCCACGTAGGGTTGCTTTCATGCGAGGAAAGAGAAAAAAAATCGCATTGTGCGAGATCAGGTGAGTACGGAGGGTGTGGAAGAACTGTCACCTGTTGTCTTGCAAGTTACTCTTGGACAAGGACAGAGCGATGTGGAGGGGCGTTGTCATGTAGCTACAGCCGATTCTTTGTACGCCATAGCTCAGGTCGCTTACGGCATATTGAATCTCGTAAACGGCCAAGGATCTCTTTGTAGCGGGTTTTGTTCACAGTTACACCTTCTGGGATGAATTCCATGTGAACAATTCCATTTGAATCAAAAAAACAGTTCAAGCATCCCCTTGCCTTTTGACCTGTCTTGTCGTGGTGATAACGGCGTTTTCCAGGTGGCGGATTGTCGTTTCAGTTGCGGATCGTAAAGGAAACACCAAGTTTCGTCTCCAGTTATTATCCGGTTGAGAAACGTCGGATCATCGTCAGCACTACTGATGAGGTCACCACAAATCGTCATGCGATCATCACGTTGGTCTTGCGACAGGATTCGTGGCAAACTGTGCTGGGTAACACGAGACATGTTCAGGTCATCAGACAGAATTTTGTAGCAAGTACCATGGCTGACCCCTACTGTTTGCTGCGATATCGTCTACCGATTGGGAGCGGTTAGCACTCACCAACGTTGCAACTTCTTGGATCTTGCGTTCAGTTCGAATTGTTTGTGGCCGACCAGTACGCACATCATCTTCCAAACTGTCTCTTCCTTGCAAAAAACGTCGGTGCCACCTAAACACAACACTGCGACTCACTGCGTCCTCACCGTAAACTTGCTGCATCATTTGAAACGTTTCGGCATCAGTTTTGCCTAATTTCTGGCAGAACTAGATGTTTGCCTGTTGCTCAAACTGTGACATCTCGGGTTCCGACGTGCGCATTCAAATCACCGTCACAACAAAGACCGTAGTTCTGCTTACAGTGCATGAACTCAACTGTCTCTTGTTGGGTCGAGAGACTAACTGACAAGGTATCATACCATAGCGCCACCTATGCGCTATAGTGCACCACAACGCCACTGTGCGCTCAGTATTAGAACTTAATGACTGTACCACGTAATACAGAAACAGAGAAATTAACTGCAAGAAAGTTACAATAGACATATAAAAGAAGAAGTAACACAAGGGCTACAAAGACTAAAGATATTGAATCAGAAAACAGGATCCAAGCAAAGCTGTGTGCTGCTTTGATCTCCAGGCAGTTCTTCCTTCACATTGTGGTGAGTGTTCCTCTTAATATTATAAAAGGAAACTGTCCTGTTACAATCGCACAATGTATGACATCGCAAACAGCCAGGGCCATTGTTATTTTTGGCATGAGGGCTTGGCCAAAAGAGGTTCAAAAGAGATTGGCACATGCCTCTATAATTTCTTATTTCTTTGCCCAACACAGTAACAAACCAGGTAATTATGTTTTCTGACAATTGTATTGGGCAAGACAAGAACAAATTCATTGCCTCATTATTTCTCTACTGCGTAACTAACCTGTGTTAATGTCATAACACAGAAATTTTTAGTCACAAGTCATACCTAGAATGAGAATGACTATGCATTCTACTGTTGAAGGAGGGGAGAAGAGTTATTAAAGAAGGACTTATATTACTGCCAACGCAGTGGATACCAGTACTGAAATTTCCCGAGAAAAAAGGCAATATATACAGGGACATCACTTTATTTTTACCAACATTTTTAACATTAACCTGGCTATACTCGGAAACACTGTTGCCCCCTTCCATTACAGGAGTTTGATGTTACTAGTGCAATATGTAAACAAATCATTTTACTAGGTATAGGAGGAGAGAAAAGTAGTGTATCCATTTAAGTTGTAGGGAAATAGGATATTACGATTTTCAGTTTGATCATCACTTTTACGGAATTTATCAAAATACAGTAGAGTAGTAACATTTTTTTTTTCAAAAACTCAACTTTTCAGGCGGCTATGTTCGTTATGTAATGTCTACTTTATTTAGCATATTAATTATTGATGTTAACATACAATATAGAGAGTGAATTTAAATTGAGGGGGTCATAAGTAAAGGGCTGTAAGTGCACTTAAGTTACTTTTGAGAAAATGGGGTTTAAATATTGAACCTTTCGTAAAATCGGTGAAATTTTTATTTAAATTTTAATGTGTGATGCGATTAAAATATGCCTTTGCCACTAAAATTTTAGATACTTTAGCTTACACTGGATGCACTTAACTCATGTTATTACAAATATCACTAGCATTCCTTTGCTTCTAGCCACCTCAATTCAAAATAAGCTAATCTGAATTTTTAAACAAGTTGCTGAAAATGGTTGCCGTTCATTACAATGCAGGCTTCAATTCAGTACGCATATTATTAAAAACATTTTGAAGCATATTCTCTGAAATTGAATTTATTGTTTCTTGAATATAATTTTTTAGTACGATATTATTAATATAGGTTCTTTCTTCTATAGAAAACGCAATCATATTTATGAAACACACTATACACTGCAGTGTTTACTTCACTGCTTGAAGACTTCGAATGCAACAGCGGCCGTAAGTTTGTGTGTCTGACGTGAGCAAGGACATTAGTGAAGGGGTAAGAGTGAAGTGCATGTAGAAATGCAGGTACAATAAAAATGCAAGTAAAAATAAAATTATGTCCCTGTACAAAGTCAATGAACTAGATACACCAGATATCTTAGATTTGAAAGACTTAACACAACAAATGGGAAATAATTTTTCCAGAAATAAAAATGATGATAACATAAACCAGTCTACTGTGAAGATCGTGGAGGGTCAGAAAACAGGATCCTTTCGCCATCTTCTATAAACACTCCTATGAACAAGATGATTTCGAAAAAATAAGTAGTCGACAAAGACGGAAGCGCAAGTCTTCTCTAGCAATACGAAAGCCAGTATTTTCTTCGCCTCCAGGGATAGATGTGGGGGAGGGGGGAAATTTGCTTGATCTGTGTAAAAGTTTGAAAGTTTCCAATGGTGTTGAAGAAAATAATGCTACATTTGAATAACAACCAAACATGTTTTTTCTCACTACATGTTTATGTTTAGTCGACTGTTCGAAGACAGGTTTCAACCTCATAGGCCTAAGTTACACCAATAAGGCATCACTCATGAGGCAACTAGGCTACATGATGCAATATATTTCTTGTTATTGTTGTAGTCATCCTGGTTGGTGTAATTTATTTCTTTTATTGTTGTAGTCATCCCGATATCAACCAATATCATTTTGTGTTTCTAAATCCACATTTGACATATTTTTCCATTGTATTATCTAAATTTATTACAGAGTGATGTAAGGAAAAAACCTGTTGCAAGTAATATATTATGGAATACTGTTATATCTGAGAAATTTTGGCACAATTTGTCAATGCGAAACTGTTACAACTAAAAAAAATGTCACATACAAGTTACATAAAACAAATAACGACAAAATTAATATTTCAATAAACTTTTATAACAATAATGATTATTAAGGAGCGGATTCCTATGTAATTAAATATTATTTTTGCGTGTGATAAAACACAATTAACAAAATAAAAAATTCCGAACATGAAGTTTCAAATTTAAAACCCGAATTTTATTTCACTTAAAAACACATTTTCACAAAAAAATTATGTAAATACATATTTTCAGGAAATCTATTATAAACACATAAATCTTGGGGTTTTTTTAATTAAATAATTTTTACAAGAACTTTGAAACATTTTAAAACTAAATCAATTATGTCACTCAGAAGTACGTTATCTTTTTAAGAATTGCTACTTGCTTCGTGTTTCCAACCACTGTGTGGTGTATCCGTGATACATTTTTTGTAATAGTATCGCCACAAGTTCTGAGAACTGCTAGGCAGCATATCAGTGTTGTTATAAGAGCATAAATTAACATGGACAAGGAGGAGACATCTTGCAACACATAATTAGGAATGTTTATTGCTGCTGAAGATGATTTCATTCCACGCTTTGTTTGTGAAACACGACAGATAAGAGCTCGGGTATGAACATTATTGAATTTAAACAAATCTCTCGCCTCTCGCGTCAATCCATATCCTTCAAGATATACTGAAAGATGGTTGTTTAAAAAACGATTTGGCTTTCCTATTAGCAAATCTAAGCTTTTTGTGAGACACCATAAAAAACTCGAAACATCCAAAAACCTGTTGTCTGAAACAAGGAGGTGCGTGCCATGAAAATTAAACTAGACTCGCTACCACGTTCAGAAGTACAAGTAGTAAGGGACAAATTCCAGAATGTGTTTGGGAAAAACAGTGGATATAAAAAAATGTGTAAAGTTGCTCAAGTATTGGAGGGGGTGCCTGTAGGTGAATTTGACGGTGTTTGTGTTTGTGACATTCCTCTCTTTAAATATGCACATCTGACGTCCTGTGATGTGGAAAGATCGTTTTCACACTATAAGTCGTTGTTCACAGATAATCGGCATGCATTTGTGATGGAGAATTTGGAGATGACCTTTGTTGTTCACTGCAATTCTCGGCCAACTACTAGCACTCAAGTGTGGTTGGTGAGTACCTAGTAACATTTTTTTTTTTCTCAAGCTAAGTAAGGTATTTTTGTCATATTTAAAAGAAATATTTTTTTATTTTTAGCAAATATTTTCGTACTTTTTAGCACATAAAAAAATAAATATATTTAATTTTTTAGCACATAAAAATCCGCTCCCTAATGCTTATATATACCAATTTTCATTGTTGTGCCATGATTCTCTGATTTACCATCTACAATGGAAAACTTTAAATGGCTCTACTGAAAAATCTCTATTTTTGAGTTGTAACAGTCTCGTTCTGAGGCATTGAAATGTCTGAGTTTAACTGAGGGTGGACAGTATATCTCTATGCAAAGCTATGGGGCTAATGATGAAAGTCTCTCCTGTGATATAGCATTCCGAGTGACATTTTCAATGTTTTCAAATAGAAAAGCTTCTTTCATCGGAAGAAATTTTAAAGTTATTTTATACAACTTCTCTATTTTCTTAGCACTTTTTAAAACAAAGAACAAATGGAACTGTACATCGTCAAGAATTTAAAACATCTTTTTATCCTCATATTTAAGTCTACAAAACGACATTTCCAATAAATTACAAAGTGTGTCATTTTCGGGATAAATATTTCGCACTCATTTAATCAACATTTTCTATGTACTGGTACCTAAGTACTCGTATTTGTATAATAGCTATAATGATTAAACATAAGATGTAGGATTAATACACAATATACACTTATCACTAATATACTCTAAATACATTAAATAAGTTAATATATACGTACTCAGTATTAAACTACATGTCGCTCATTAGCGATAAGGGAGGCACAACCCAAAATGTTTCGTTTTTGAGATTCTTACAAAAATGAACTCCAAAAGTAGTATATTTTTATCGTGAATAGCGACAAATACATGATTATATTATTTTTCGCCCAGATGGCAGATGTGTCTTTATTAATTTTTTTTAATCTAACAAAATCATTACAACAACAAAGATTTTAGTTGTTACGAAGCATTCAAACTGAAACGTTTAAATCTTTTCATGAAGAGTGACAGAATTTGTGTTGCGTCTTTTCATTGAATAATTTTTTTTCAGCGGCAAGGAATTATTCTAAGTTGTGTCATTATTTTAGATAAGTAGCAAATATTTATTTAACTTCCCTTATTATCAATAAGCTTACATTTAATATTATGACGGTATTTATGATTAAAACTATTTTAATTTAATAATTATTTAATGTTATGTCTGCCTATTTGAAAAGTATAATAACGTTTTACCTTTATTTTTTAATAGGGTTCGTAATTTTTTTACACGGAAATGAGTCAATTACGTTCCTATCTAATTCTAAAGCTGTCAAAACAAACATTTTTAGAAAATGATGTCTGGCAGCCTCAAATACAACTCGAAGGTTAGTTCAGTAATATACCGCAAATTTTATCAAGATGATTATCCATAAATTCTTGATAACTGGACACACTCAGGACGAAGATGATAGTGCCCTTTCAATGATCGAGAGCGAAGTAAAACGTGTGTCCAAAACTGGTCCGATTTACACTCCACATCACATGATTTCTCAATCTAGATTGTCGCTGTTATATTATTTTTCTAACATAATTCATAGTCTTGTATTTAAAAATAGTCTTTAAATTATACCGTTAATTATACAATATAATTTTCATAAAAAGTTATTACATTCGTTTTTCAATACAACAAAATCTGTGTTAAAATTTAAATTTATTAATGAATGTCACAGAGCATCCTTATAATATTATTGTACAATGACATGCCAATAAATTATTCCATTGCATTACTTTATCGAAAAATTACTTTTCTACAAACACAATATTTGTGCAGTTATTATACAATTGAATCGTGAAAGTCAAAAACCACCTAACTCCATTTTTTATCATTGTCGCGTTTATGATGGAAAAATATTTAAAACCTAGTATATAATGATTTATAATAATAATAATGATTTATTTTAGCTGGCAGAGTTAAGGCCGTAAGGCCTTCTCTTCCACTCAACCAGGAAAAAGTGTATATACATATGCATGAACTTACAAAGAATCCAACAATTTGATTGAGATGAGAGTTACATGTATACAAAAGTTATTTACAAATTAAACAACAAAATACTATGAACTATTAATTAAACACTGAAATAAACTGTGTAGCAGAATTAAACTAAAATACATAGAATGTTAATATATTTCAAATAATATTAGATAATAGAAAGAGATTATTACGAGACAATTAAAATACAGCACAATCAGGATGATGTCTAAAGAAAAAAGTAACAATGTAGTCAGTGATAGTTTAAATCAGTATGATTGGAGTGAAATGCTAATAAGGTTATCTTTTAAGCTGTTCTTAAAGGTGTTTATTGTCTTGCAGCCCCTAATACTTTGTGACAAGGAATTCCATTGACGCGAGGTGGATATTGTAAAAGATGATGAATAACAAGATGTTCTATGAAGAGGTATACTTAGCGTGCCACAGATAAGTGATCTGGTATTTACGTCATGGTTAGAGTATAGATAAGAGAAACGAGACGAAAGGTAATTTGGTGTTGAAGTGTGCAGAATTCGAAAGAGTAAAGACAAAGAGTGTAAAGTTCTACGTTCTTTAAGTCGGAGCCACGAGAGACTTGCGAAGGACGGTGATATGTGATCATACCGTCGGATGTTGCACACGTATCTGACGCACATATTCTGAGCTCGCTGTAACTTGACTGACAATTCAGAACTTAGGTCACTTAACAAAACGTCACAATAATCGAAGTGCGGCGTTACTAGGGTTTGCACTAGGGCAAGTTTTAGTTGCTGGGGCAAGAAGTTTCTCAAGCGACTCAAACAGTGAATGGAGGAACAGATTTTTTTTATCGTTTCTTTAACTTGAAAATTCCAACTTAGATTATTATCAAAAAAGAAGCCAAGATTTTTTACGACAGATGAATAAGGGATTAGCGTGTTGTTAAGAGTAACAACTGAAAGATTACTGTTATTAAGGGAGTTAACTAAACGCTTATGTCCAATAATTCTATCCATGTACAACATAAAACATCCAAATCCGAAGCTAGCTAGTGAACTACAAGCTATTAAATATTTCATGGAGATCAAAAAGCAACTTACTCCATGGAGTTAGTCTGTTTCTGATTTCCATAAATATTTTATCACTAGTTGGCAGCACCATCGCTTCAATGAACTGATACAGGGGAAATGGCCACAACAGGGAGATGTTTAGTGAAAACAATCATTCTAACGGTGAAGCAAAAGGAAAAAGAAAGTGAAATACAAAAAAATGGAAAAGGAATAAGATCAAGAGTCTTAAATATGGAGAAAAATGAAACAAAAACTGGTCAGGAAAGGGAAGCACTACATATTGAAAGTATTTAACACCTTAGGAACAGGAGGCAACACATTGGCATAGGATGCATATCTATAGCCATTGGTGCAATCTCGTCCCATGAATTAAATATTCAGTTTCTTATGTCTATAAAATAAAGTTAAGATCTGAGAAGCATATACTTTGCCTCACAGAATTTTTTAGCCTTTATGGTGTGACAGAGGCGCGTGTTAAAAACCATTCAAGATGTTGACTTCAGGCTTATCACCGCAAGATGTGCTTGGGAATCACCGCAGTAGATCAAATACTTTAGAACCCTGTGGATGGATTGTCATATGGTATTCGTAAATTTCCATACTGAGTAGCCCATTAGATATCTGTCACGTACTTTACTAGTTAGATAAATGTGTAGATTATTTCTTAAAGGTTCAGTTAGGGGGAAGCTGTACAAGATAAAAACAAAAGTCTTTTATACAAAATTGCAGCAGTATAAGAAATTTCCAGAAGAGAAGGATGCCACAGAAACAATGACTTTCACTTTCAGCAAAATCTTTCTGTTCCCATCATAAATGTTTCTGATGAATTCTGCTTCTGGCAGATATGGGTAGCCTATATAACTTTGGTGCAACAGCGGAATTCAGTATAATGAGCAACGATTTCCATTAGAATGCACAGTTACTTTCCCAATGTAGAGACTTTGGTGTAACTGAAAAAAGAACAGAAACAGGACAAAGTAGACACACCCAGTGACTGGTACAACATAGTACGTGATGACGTGAAGTTCATTGTAGTTAAGGTGAAACATTCCACGTTCCTTGAGTTCAAAAATCATTTTCAGAAAGAATGTAGCAAACGGAAGAACGAAAGACACACCAGCAAATTCCTTTTTTATTTTAGGATGTAAGGTTTTGAGATACTCTTATTTACACAAACGTGATATTCCTGTCAGCAATATAATGAAAGCTGTAGTATGCAATAGGTTCAGCTTACAGAAATCAAATACACTAGAATAGTGCCATTTCCTACAGAATCGAAGTACAGTTCTCTTATCCCCATGAAAAGGCAGAATACGAGTATAAGTGAAAACTTAATGCAGTTTCTATTAGATAATGCTCATTTGTATTAAATAAAACTGTTCGATCTATGTGATAATGATAGTGCAATTAGCACAAATGATTCAAGTGAGTCTGATACGGAATATGTATGAATATTTTATGTATTTAATATTCGTTGAACAAAACATGTAACTGAAGTTAAGAAGTTAACAAATTCTGTGGAAGAAAATAAACCTTAGGAAATGGAAACGGTTTGATTTTTAGGAGGGGGGGTAATGGCTGTGGTTTTAAATATGACATTAATTGCTATAAATAGGCCTACGGATTTCAAAATATCAATAGATCACTTTTCTTTTATATTTCTTGTGTTTCTGTATCACTGCAATATAAAACAAGTATCGAATATGATATTTTGTTATTTTATTTTCTATGGAAATCAAAAACCACCTAATTTTAGGCACATATAATATTTTTTATATGAGAACTTATTATAATTATAGCTATTGTTATATTCACAGCTGGTTTACATTAAGGAAATTCAACTATTAAAAAAAAAAAAGCAGAATGATTGGACGTAAAACATGGCCATAAAACAGTTTATTCTCTCTCCTGAAAAATTTGGTTACCGGGAGTTAGGTTATTTTTGATTTCCATGATTCAATTGCAATAATTGTACAATTATTGTACGTCAGGTAAATATTCTCACTGTCATAACTAAAGACAGACATATATTTATTTAAAAAAAGAACGACACAACTTAAAATAATTGTTGAAATTATTGAAATTAATTAATAATAATGATACCTACTATGCGCTAGAAATATAATAAAAAAAGGTAAAGGTATCCCCGTAACATGCCATGAAGGCACTTGGGGGGGGCATGGAGGTAGAGCCCCATGCTTTCCATGACCTCGGCACTAGAATGAGGTGGTGTGGTCGGCACCACGCTCTGACCGCCTTTTACCCCCGGGAAAGACCCGGTACTCAATTTTGTAGGAGGCTGAGTGAACCTCGGGGCCGTTCTGGAAGTTTGGCAACGAGAAAAAATCCTGTCACTGGGATCGAACCCCGGACCTTCCAGTCCGTAGCCAGCTGCTCTACCAACTGAGCTACCCGGCCGCCCTAGAAATATAATGCATGTGCAAAATTGCATTCCGTTTGGAAAAAACATGTGCCTATAATTTGACTTTTAAGAATATGAACATTTTAAAATGCTTCTTCTGTAAAATTAACACTTTTTAAGTTGTGTCACTCTTATCGCAAATGAGCGATGTGTACATTTACGCGCGCGTTAAACTTTCAAATACAAGAGCTTGAACAAAACTGGCGAGCTTATGAGAAGAAATCATGCACGCCGCGGAAAACAACTTTTAAACTTGCTAATGTATGTGTGGTGTATTCCTGATAAAATAACATAAAGCCAGCTAATTTACCACTGCAGGGGTGGCTGCTAAGACACAGAGAATGAGAATACTATTCTCGAGTCAGGTAGTACATACTGTAAAATTTCACAGTCTTTGAACAATAGCCCCCGGCCTTGGAGACCATCTTCAACCCTACTATATTATTAGCACCGTTAGATCTACAAAGTGGTTACTCCACCTACAAGTCTGACAGTTCTACGTAACCGTAACGGAAAGACTCAGAAACACACTTCACTCACACTACAATCTTTCTTTAGTGCGTGACGTCACGTTACCATGGAAACCAAGTGCTGTATGAGAATGGGAGCCCAAATAATTTCACCTCTACAGTTTTGTAAGTTCCAATAGTCACCGCTCGGCGCTCGTAACAGTAGACATTATTCTATTCAGCGGACGGTTACAGGTACTATTTATACAACTAAACACTATTCATAACGACTGAAAAGAAAACTTATTTCATTTTATAAATACGGTACCGGTAATAACTACAATTAATTATTAATGCGAGATAAAATTGTGTTTTACACATAAATAGGTGAAGTAGTACATCACTTACTTCACCTGAATAACCGCCCCTGTGAGAAACTCTATACGCGAAGAGCGAATGTCACGGTCGGCAGTTTTGAAATTGAAAAACCTTTTATTAAGGAACTGTCCCAACAATTTCGATTTTACGATGTCGTCATAGACGAGTTTCACAATCAAAACTGGAAGGTCATTCTGCAGTTTAAATTACAGATGAGTAGTTAATTTTTTTTTCTAAATATACACTTTTATTTAGTTACTGCTTTCCTACTTTGAAATATTACTACGCGGCACTGTTGTGAACAATAACTTACCTGCAGGAGGAGTCTGAGTAGATGGTGTTGTCGGAGCAGATACTATTGCCGTAGTGGATGGTATTGTCTGCGTCTCTGCAAGGTTGTTGTCGATCATCTTGGTTACCTGTGTTGCTGCGTCCTTCTTCTTCTTCTTCTTCTTCGTCACTGCTGTTTCTATGAGAAAAAAAAAAGTAATAGGCCCTTGAATATTCTAATTTCCAGATACAATAAACTGCGCATACTTAGAAACATAGAGCATAGGTCACAAGATATCGCTAAGGGACTTACTGAAATTCGCTCTGTTTCGAGTGCTGTCGTATACCGTTCTGAAATGCACCAGAGAAAATACGAAGAAAATGGATTTGTTGTATAAGTGATATAAACTACCCAGTTGAGGACACAACTGAAAATTTAAAGTTTTGAGGGAACTACATTTTAAAGCAATATGTTGCTGTGAGAAACCAAAGGTTCGTTGAAATTACTCCAGAATTCTGTTAATAATGTTTCATATAGCTATACTATAAGTTTCAATTAATTAAAATGTCTTAAATGGATTTCAGAGAGATACGCTATCACCATTATTTTTTAACTTTGCTCTAGAGTGTGCTGTTAGGAAAGTCCAGGATAACAGAGAGGGTTTGGAATTGAACGGGTTACATCAGCTGCTTGTCTATGCGGATGACGTGAATATGTTAGGAGAAAATCCACAACGATTAGGGAAAATACGGGAATTTTACTTGCAGCTAGTAAAGAGGTAGGTTTGGAAGTAAATCCCGAAAAGAGAAAGTAGGCTATATGATTATGACTCGTGATGAGAATATTGTACTAAATGGAAATATAAAAATGGTAAATTTATCCTTTGAAGAGGTAGAAAAATTCAAATACCTGTGAGCAACAGTAACAAATATAAATTATACTCGGGAGGAAATTAAACACAGAAATAATATGGGAAATGCCTGTTATTATTCGGTTGAGAAGCTTTTGTCATCCAGTCTGCTGTAAAAAAAATCTGAAAGTTAGTATTTATAAAAGAGTTATATTACCGGTTCTTCTTTATGGTTGTGAAACTTGGACTCTCACTTTGAGAAAGGAACATAGGTTAAGGGTGATTGAGAATAAGGTTCTTAGGAAAATATTTTGGGCTAAGAGGGATGAAGTTACAGGAGATGGAGAAAGTTACATAACACAGAAATGCACGCATTGTATTCTTCACCTGACATAATTAGGAACATTAAATCCAGACGATTGAGATGGGCAGCGCATGTAGCACATATGGGCGAATCCAGAAATGCATATAGAGTGTTAGTTGGGAGGCCGGAGGGAAAAAGACCTTTGGGGAGGCCGAGACGTAGATGGGGGATAATATTAAAAGGATTTGAAGGAGGTGGGATATGATAGAAACTGGATTAATCTTGCTCAGGATAGGGACCGATGGCGGGCTTATGTGGGGGCGGCAATGAACCTCCGGGTTCCTTAAAAGCCAGTAAGTAAGCATGTAAGTAAATATTCATTGTATTTAGTTACTGCTTTCCTACTTTGAAATATTGCTACGTGGCACTGTTGTGAACAATAACTTACCTGCAGGAGCAGTAGTTGGTGTTGTCTGCGTCCCTGCGTTGGTCGTCATCATCACCTCGGGCAGCTGTGTTGCTGCGTCCCGCTTTCCCTTCCTCACTGCTGTTTGTATCAGAAAAAAGTAATAGGCCCTTGAATATTCTAATTTCCAGATACATTAAACTGCGAATGCCCAGAGACATAGAGCATAGATCACAAGCTATCGCTAAGGGACTTACTGAAATTCGTTCTGTTTCGAGTGCTGTCGTATACCGTTCTGAAATGCACTAGAGAAAATACGAAGAAAATGGATTTGTTTTATAAGTGATATAAACGACCCAGTTGAGAAGGAAACAACTGAAAATTGAAAGTTTTGAGGAAACTACATTTTAAAGTAATATGTTGCTGTGAGAAACCAAAGGATCGTTGAAATTACTCCACAATTCTGTTACTAATATTTCATTGTTTAAGAAAGGAAATAAAGGAGACTGCAACAACTACAGGGGAATCAGTTTGCTGAACTCATGCTACAAGATAGATGCAAAAATTTTGAGAAATAGAATTAATAATATAATGGAAATATTTCTCTTGGAACAACAGCATGGTTTCAGAGAAGGCAGATCTTGTGATTGTATTTTTACAATAATGCAGTTGCTTGAGAAAAGGAAGGAATATAATGTGCCAATTTTTATAGCATTTATAGATTATGTTAAAGCCTTCGATAAAGTAAAAAGAAATATAATATGGGATATAATGAGCCTACGAGGCTTTCCAAGTCACATAATAAGAGCAATTCAAAGCCTGTACTCTGGAACAATGATAAAAATAAAAATTGGAAACAGACAGTCAACTAACAATATAGAGATAAATCAAGGTGTGAGACAAGGATGCCCTTTAGCACCCGCTCTGTTTAACCTTTATATTGACGATGCCATAAGGAAATGACAATATATTTTATCAGAAAAGTTTAGAGTAGATAATAGAAAATTACATACACTCCTCTTTGCAGATGATCAGGCAGTGATAGCAACTGACGAGGACAGCTTGCAGAGAGCCATTTTTCAATTAGAAAAGTTGCTGCTGAATATAACCTACAGATATCGCCAAGTAAAACCAAAGTAATGGCGTTCCATGGGAAGAATATAGTAAGAGCAAAAATAGTAGTGAATAATCTTTTAATAGAACAGGTAACTGATTTTAACTATTTAGGGGTCTTCCTAGGAAATGATAGGACAAAGGATATTAACAGAAAATTAAATCTGTTCCAACATATTTGTGGTACAATTAAGAGAACACTAGGAAGGAAAACCAGAAGGGAAACTCTACTAAAGTTTTATAACGTTTTAGCTTTGCCTGTATTGATGTATGGCTCGGAATGCTGGACCCTTAATATAAGCATGATAAGAAGAGTGGAAGCAGCAGAAATGAGATATCTTCGATATGTAGCAGGATATACTGTTTTAGACAAGAAAAGGAATGAAGATATTCGCAAAGAACTACAAATAGTCAGCATAGTAACAAAAATAGAAGAATATAGAAATAAATGGTTTGAACACGTCAGCAGAATGAATGAAGAAAGACTGATCCTAAATTATAAGCTCATGGTCACAGAAGTCGAGGACGACCAACCAAAAGATGGCGTGATCAACTATACTTTGGAGCCGGAACAGATCAGTAATGGTCTAATCCATGAAGGAGATGATGATGAATATTTCATTTAGCTATACTATAAGTTTCAAATAAGTAAAATGTGTTAATTGAATTTCAAGGAGATGCACTATCACCTTTACTTTTTAACTTGGCTCTAGAGCAGCGGTCAACAAAACACTGCACGCTCGGGCTAGCGTCACTTACCCGCTTACAAGACACAGCCCTAGCGTGCAATCGCCGCTGCTGGCGGGTATGCTGTCTCTGTATCCCTTGTGCACGACGGAGCAGAGTTCCTTACCCCCCATGCACTTTACCCATTTCAGCGAGTGCTGACGACCACAGCTCTAGAGTATGCCATTAGGAAAGTCCAGGATAATCAAAGAGTTTGTAATATATAACTAGAGATACCAACGGCGCTAGTTTCGCGTACAAAATTGAATCGCTGTTCGGCCGCCATTAAAGGGAGTTGATGCTTCCCCGGGAGTGCGAGTAGTTCATGTTTATTGAGGAGTACGAATAAATATAAGTACACTTGAAGGGAAATAATAAGAAAATGGTGAAATACTGCGTTGCAAATAATTGTTTGAACATAGCTACTATTGTAGGATGCTCAGGAAAGCAGACCTATCTTAATATTTGAAAGAATGTTCCAAATGAAGTTCCTCCTTTGAATGTGTTTACAGATTGTCGGAATATTTCTTGGATAAAGTTTTTCCAGAAACACATTAATCAGGTTTATAAGGTTGGTTTCAACAATGCATGTAAGGGTTAGGTGCCATCACATTACAGTGGATTATAATAGCAGAGTGCATAAGAAAATCCTCAGACTATATCTGTCTAAAACTGTTTTGTTTCACAATAAATGAATTAATCATGTAATTTCCGTTTTGTAAAGTATGTACTCCTAGTTTTTGGTTGTATTATATGCAAAGAAATTAGTAAAAATATAGCTGATGGCCTACTTAGGCCTAGTATTACCACTACTACTAGGTCTATTATTACCACTACTACTAACTAGGTCTCACTACTACTAGGCCTACTAATTCCACCCAAATTAGGCCTACTATTGCCACTACTACTAGGCCTACTATTACCACTACTACTAGGCCTACTATTACTACAAAAACTAGGACTACTACTACTAATACTAGGCCTACTATTACCACTACTACTAGGCCTATTATTACCACTACTACTAGGCCTACTATTGCCACAAAAACTGTACCTAGTACTACCACTACTACTATATATCTACTATTACCACTGCTACTACTCCTACTATTACCACTACTACTACGTCTACTATTACCACTACTAATACGCCTACTATTACCACTACTACTACGCCTACTATTACCATTATTACTAGGTCTATTATTACCACTATTACTAGGCATATTATTACCACTATTACTAGGCCTATTATTACCAATACTACTAGGCCTACCATTACCACTACTACTAGGCCTACTATTACCGCTACTAATCGTATTAAAAAGTCTGTACTGACCTCAAACCTGGTGGTCATTAACTACACAATGAATAGATTGTTTTATGACAAAATTTATTCTCATTATATTTTAAATCAGTTTCCAGAATTTTTATGATCTCATATTTCACCACTAAATATTTTCAAAGCACCATATACCTTCCTCTTTCTTTGCATGAAAGGACTAAATATAGATCATTTTAAATATTACAGTAAATATCAATTATTGTGTCCTTAAAACAATACTAGTAATACTGAAAATTACTGTTGACATTGCCATTATTCAATATTTCACATGCTTATCCCGAGTGTATATGGTTGATTTAATTTATTTTTTAGAATATCGCCAAAGATGAATCATTATAATACTTTAATAAATATAGCGCTCCTCTGCCATTCATGTTTGTTTCATCACGACTCATCCTTTGTAAAATATGTTTAAAACAGTGTCTATCACCAGGCTACATCAATGTATTGTGGTACTGTTTTCGAATTTCGCGCCGCAAACACTCCCTTTAATGGCGGATGCTAGCCGATTCAATTTGTGACATTTTTCTTGCCTGCCACTTATGGGTATGTGTCTCTAGTAAGTATTACAAACTCTTTGAGGATAACAGAGAGGGTTTGGAATTGAACGGGTTACATCAGCTGCTTGTCTATGCGGATGACGTGAATATGTTAGGCGAAAATCCACAACGATTAGGGAAAATACGGGAATTTTACTTCAAGCAAGTAAAGAGATAGGTTTGCAAGTAAATTCCGAAAAGACAAAGTAGGCTACACGGTGATGTCTCGTGACGAGAATATTGTACGAAATGGAAATATAAGAATTGGAAATTTATCCTTTGAATAGGTGGAAAATTCAAATTCCTGGGAGCAACAGTAACAAATATAAATGATACTCGGGAAGAAATTAAACACAGAATAACTATGGGAAATGCCTGTTATTATTCGGTTGAGAAGCTTTTATCATCTACTCTGCTGTCAAAAAATCTGAAAGTTAGTATTTATAAAACAGTTATATTACCGGTTCTTCTTTATGGTTGTGAAACTTGAACTCTCACTTTGAGAGATCAACATTGGTTAAGGGTATTTGAGAATAAGGTTCTTAGGAAAATATTTGGTGCTAAGAGGGATGAAGTTACTGGAGAATGGAGAAAGTTACACAACACAGAACTGCACGCATTGTATTCTTCACCTGACATAATTAGGAACATTAAATCCAGACGTTTGAGATGGGCAGGGCATGTAGCACATATGGGCGAATCCAGAAATACATATAGAGTGTTAGTTGGGATGCCGGAGGGAAAAAGATCTTTGGGGAGGCCGAGACGTAGATGGTAGGATAATATTAAAATGGATTTGAAGGAGGTGGGATATGATAATAGAGACTGGATTAATCTTGCTCAGGATAGGGACCGATGGCGGGCTTTTGTGAGGAGGCAATAAACCTGCGGGTTACTTAAAATCCAGTAAGTAAGTAAGTAAGTAAAATCATTGTATTTAGATACTGCTTCCCTACTTTGAAATATTACTACGCGGCACTGATGTGAACAATAGGCTAACTTACCTTTAGGAGCAGTAGTTGGTATTGTCTGCGTCCCGGGTTTGGTGGTCATCATTACTTCGGGCACCTGTGTTGATGCGTCCCTTTTCTCCTTCTTCTTCACTGCTGTTTCTGTAAAAAAAAAAGTAATAGGCCCTTGATTATTTTAATTTCCAGATACAATAAACTGCGCATGCTCATAGACATAGAGCATAGATACACAAGCTATCGCTACGGGACTTATTGAAATTCGTTCTGTTTCGAGTGTTGTCATTACTGTTCTGAGAAAATACGAACAAAGTGGATTTGTTGTATAAATGATATAAACGACCTATTTGAGAAAGAAACGACTGCAAATTTAAAGTTTTGAGGAAACTACATTTTAAAGCAATATGTTGCTGTGACACGCCAAAGGATCGTTGAAATTACTCCAGAATTCTGTTAATAATGTACAATGGATGAAATACTCAAACAAATAGAAGCTGAAGCAATCAAAGCCGGTCTGGAAATTAACAATGATAAAACTAAATACATGTATAATATGAATAATGACAATACTAATAAGATTAATTTAAATGATACTAATTTTGATAGAGTCTCCTGTTTTAAGTATCTGGGTTCCGCGGTGAAAGACAATAATGATGTTATGACTGATATAAAAGAGAAGATTGCAGCTGGGAATCGAGGTCTTTGGGCATTGAATAAAACTATGAAGTCCAAGTGTATCTCAAGAAAAGCTAAAATAAGAATATATAAAACTATTATTAAACAAATAGTAGTTTATGGAAGTGAAACCTGGACTCTATCTGAAAGGGTAATAAAGATCTTAAATGCCTGGGAAAGGAAAGTATTACGGAAAATCTTTGGGCCGACTTATGAGCAAGGATTTTGGCGAATCAGAACAAATGCTGAGTTATATGAATTATAATACAAAGATAATAACATTGTTGTTGGCATAAAACTCAGAGTGGCTGGGACACATAGCCAGGATGGAGAACAATCGCACAACCAAAGCTCTACTAGATGCATTGCCAGTAGGAAGAAGGAAAGTCGGACGACCTAAACTGAGATGGCTGGATGATGTTCAGACTGACCTAACAAAAGTTGGAATTAGAAGATGGAGAACACGAGCATTAGACAGGAGTGATTGGTCGGATGTTCTGAGGGAGGCTAATGTTAAACTACAAGGGCCGTAATGCCAATTATGATGATGATGATGAGGAATGATTCATTTAGTTATACTATATGTTTCAATTAAGTAAAATGTGTTAATTGGATTTTTCACAGCAACATGAAGCTTAAAATTTCAGGTTTATCATAAGTAAAAACGAACCATTACTTGGGAGATATTTTGTCTTCATTAAACAAAATAAAAATGATGCAAAAGACGGTTATGAAAAAAAAATGTTCTCTAAAACATAATCTTAATGTTATTATGCTCGTAAACTAATATGACTAGCGTACTTGCTAATAACATTTCCTGAAAAATGACCATTAAACAATACAAGGCAAAAAATGCAAATAAATGCGAAATAAAAGTAAACATAGACTATATTGGTTCGTGTTAAAATGAAACGAGTTTATATTGGGTATCCTGCATTGTCTGTGATCTCAGAAAAAATTATATTTTATCAATTTCCAGCCCTATTCATCACTCATTAACTCTCTACTATTTTCATACGTCCTTTCCGATATTCCCATCACATCCACTCTGTTTCTTCTCAATGCTTCAAGTTTTCCATCTTACCTCGAAGCCCAGAGGCACTGGCATTCGTCGTCGATCCTCCTTCTTGCTGTCCGTTGTTGTACGTCATGACGGGTCCTTCCCCAGTATCCCCCACCCGGACATCCGATTGGGGGGATAGTTTACGTCCGGAGTTTTTTACCAGGGAAAGATCCATCATGCAATTTTACTCGATACATTCTTCTTGGGATAGATGGATGAATGCGGAAGCCTCCCATTGCTTTCCGCACACCACTCTCTCTTTCGCATCTTAAAAGATCCCAGGGGGCCCCGGCGTGGAGGTGAGGAGAGTGGATTTGACTAATTAGGCCCTCCGGACTTCACCGAAATTCACCGCAAGGGTTAAATATCAGTTCCATCAGGGTTTTTGACCCGATCAGAGACCAGGAAATCCTAATTAGCCTTTGCCCCCCTAAGTCTAAAGCACTACAAAGATGTTAAATCGTATGTTTTATTTAACGACGCTCGCAAATGCAGAGGTTATATCAGCGTCGCCGGATGTGCCGGAATTTTGTCTCGCAGGAGTTCTTTTACATGCCAGTAAATCTACTGACATGAGCCTGTCGTATTTAGGCACACTTAAATGCCATCGACCTGGCCCGGGATCGAACCCGCAGCCTTGGGCATAGAAGGCCAGCGCTATACCAACTCGTCAACCAGGTCGACCATTACAAAGAACATCATTGTTAAAATGACCAACTAAGGTCCTTATCGAAGATGACACCAAGAAAGTTAGTCTTCAAGGATGATTTAAGATTAAAGTTATGTCATTGAAATACTTATTTACTTACAAATGACTTTTAAGGAACCCGAAGGTTCATTGCCGCCGTCACATAAGCCCGCTATTGGTCCCTATTCTGTGCAAGATTAATCCACTCTCTATCATGTCATTGAAATACTAGGTATTTAAAATTAACATTATTACTAAAAAATAAACATGAAGTTTTGTCTACATTACTAATAAAGTTATTAGAACGATACCATTTTTAAAATCAAAATAGTACATTATGCAACGAGCCTATAATGATAGTAATTAAGACGCGAGTATGTTTGTTTATGAAATGAGCGCAAGCGAGTTTCATAATTTTCATACGAGCGTCTTAATTACCATTATAGGCAAGTTTCATATGACTTTTTATGCTCGACCATATTTCTAACTTGAAATTATTCCGAAGTATTAATTTTATTTGTATCTGACTGAAGATCGGAAGTGACCTTGTGCGTAGCTCGTAAATTGTGAGATGTGCGCAGAGGCGAAAGTATTGATTTTTTTCCGAGGAACAATAATGTCATTGACCTTGATGTAATGTAGAGAATAACATGAACTAATTTTGATATAGCCTTGAAATTGGATTAGAATTGAAAAACGAGATGACAAATTGAATTTATTTGAATATTATTTACAATTAACGCTAATTATTATAGTAACAGAACATAACCTTCTGCGACAGTATTGGATTTCCTACCTCTGTGACGTTTTCCTCGTTGTCTTTCGATTGCATATCCGAGAATAATCGAAAACCTAAACTTTAATGAATAGGTGTACTTTAATGACATGCATTAAAGGATTGCTACCAGGTGTATAATTACTACGTGTCGGCATGGTCGAGCATAAATATCATTAATTAATTTTCAGTTTGCGCAATACTTAGATGCTAAACAGGAACAAGTTGAAGTGATTTTTTTTTTCCTTATCTGTATATACTTGTAGATCTGTGGTTGATACTTTTGTACGCAGTTTGGAACTGCCATGTTGCCTAAATCCCAAAAGTAACAAAAGCCTACATACTGTTTTATCCTCGTTAAAATCTACATATTTTCACACATTGGACCACACAAGCTATAGGAAAATCGGTATAAACTAATTTCAAGAATTAAGGAGAATTGCCCGTTCAAGACTTTATGAAAATACAACAATTTAACATGAATATTCTCAAAGCAAAAATCTTATATTTCTATGTAAATGATCTCAAACCCTCAGATTCTTACTACTGCAATGCGGACTAGGAATACGGCTGGAGTAATAGTTCATGCTAATTCAATTGTGTGACCTAAAAGAGAAGATGAAAGCCGCAATATCTTACCTTGATGGCGAAACGTTTAACACACCATCTTAATTCCGATGGGTATCCCATTCCTTTGTCTGTTATCCTGATATAGCCAGATGTTCGGCTGGGTTAGTTGCAGGATTCCACTCGATGGGCTGCATGAAACATTTTAGAGTTCTTTCTTTGAAAATTCTCTCTGTCGCAGGTGCAGGAGATGTCTTTGTAAACCTACAATAATGCAAGATACTACGATGATCCAATCAATTAATTACATGTAGATTCCTGGAATTCTTTCGAAAGTTCTGAAAGAATTACAAAGACGTGTAAAATTTGCAGAGCCCTTGGAATGTAATTTAACACAGCTAGTGATAACCGGCGTAGATGGGGTAGGGAAAGGGACTCTTGTGCTGTGGAACTGAGTTTGATTACACTCCGGCTGTAATTATATAAAATCCAGTACTTAATTATTCTCCTCGGTGGGATGAATATGTTCGTTTTTAATTGGTACAATTTGTTTGTAATTATCTGGTTTTAGAGCAGCATTCTGTAGCCTCTTTTCTGCTTCTGCATTTAGCCTATTTCGATAATTTTATTTGATGCATAAATACGCAGGGAATTCAGATATGAAACTGATTAAGATTATAAAATAGAATAGAATGTTTTATTTTCGCTGGCAGTTAAGGCCATAAGGCCTTCTCTTCCACTCAACCAGCTTTAATCAATACAATAGATATTTAAATTACGAATATTTACATGACACTTAAAATGTTCTCCGGCAATACTCTTCACTTAAGTTTTAACGACTAGTACATGTTTATTTAAATTTAGATGAACCTATAAGATAAAGTAGTACCGGTAACTTAATTTATGAGCTAATTTAATTCAGTCATCAATAATTAATTTGAGATAGCTAGTAAAATGGTGAGAATTAATTTAATTTTAGTTTACTAGAACTATGTTATAGGCAGAAAAAATATTACATCTAAAAATATATTTATATAATGATAATATTAATGTAATTAAATTTTGCCATTAGAGGTGTTGTAATCTATTTAGATAAATTAATGATAATAATAAGAATGGACAGATGTTAGTTTCATTATAACTAACAAATATTAATCAGTCATTAATCTGTTAAGTAAGAATTTGTGTAATTTTGACCTAAATGAAGTTATTGTCCAATAACCCCTTACATCACTCGGAAACAAGTTCCAATTTCTAGCAACTGAAACTGTATAAGATGAAGAGTATAACGATGTCTTGAGGTAAGGCTGAATAAATTGTTACGTTGAGACCTGGAATTTAGCTGATGATATGCGGATAAATATATATTACATTCTTTTCTAGATCCTTAATAGTATTAATAATAATGATGGATCCACCACAGAGAAATATTGGAGAGCAAGAACGCTAATGGCTTCGTTGCCAAAGCCCGGCATTAGATAACAACAACAACAACAACACATATTCATTTTATAATATTATGATTACATTATAGTAATTATTATTTGTGATGTTTCATATTTTTAGTGATTCGTATTTTCATGACTTTGTATACATTTTGCAGTAGGCCTAATCTCCAAATTTAAAATACTATTTAAATATTATTTACGATTCACCGAATTCCACTCTTTCAGAAGCACTGCATTATACGATTTAGTTTGTACGTATTTATTGATAAGGAAGGATAGTCATAAGACAATCTTATGTATTAAAACAATAAAACGTCATCGTCCTCAGTAATGGTAATTTCTAAATTGCGTCACGATTTCAGTAGCGTTTTTAAATGTGCTTGTCTAATCGAGGCTTAATTATCAGTCTCCAATATACACATGTTTTATTTCTAGAATTGCTATTGTCTCTACAAAACTTGAATGCTTTTCTTCCCTACTTATCGTTGCAGTTTTCAAGCAGCAATCTTAATATAACTTAGTAAGCTTACCTCAGTGGGAAGAGGTTCATCCTGGTTGTCCTGTGGAAATCGAACCCAGCTCCTCAATTCACATTACGCTCCATAAAACGTCATCTTTGCTTGCTTTAATCGAAATCAAAACTCAAAATGGCGGTTCAATATGTCATTTGCATTGTTGAAGACGGCATTGTACCGCGTTCAGAGATGAACGCCAATTACATAGAGAATGAAAAAATGGAACTAGTGTCAGCGAGTAGGAACTGTAGACAAGAAAATCGATAGTACTTGTGTTGTAAGCAACGAGATAGAAAGATTCTAACCCGTTGGTTGTAAGAGTAGTCATCCAGCTGCAAAGGAATTTAAATATTCCCGTTTTCATGTTTTATGTTTAAAACGTATTTTTAAGTTTTCTAAAGTAATAAATTGATATAACAACGTAGCTACATTATTTATGATGCAGTTACGTATTGTATTAATGTTACTTGATTTTTATCAGTATAAAAATCACAAATCTTTACTTTTTGAGAGAATATTAATTTCAAATTCTTTGGCTTAGAGATCTTCTTTCTCTTCTTTTATTAATTCTGTAGCTGAAACTTCATTCTATACGTACTATGTTGGCTGCGTTTGTAATAGGATTTGAACTTTAATGTTGCGACTGTGTTCTTCCCACGTGTTCGTCTGTGTATTCGGTTTTCAAAAAATTAAATTTCTTTGCTTGTGTCCCCATTTTTTCAGGAACAATTGAAAGTAGACCGTTTTCTATCATGCTACTTGATGTCAGTAATGTGGTAATTAACGTACTGATAGAAAATATAGATCAGTAACTTCTGTAGGAGTCAAAAGTTTTTCATATAGTACTACAATAGAAACAGGTTAATTCGACATTTGATAATTGGAATAAACGTCTATTTCACTAGTACTGTATTTACTTTTGAAGCCAACGGTGATAATTGACATTGCACTCCAATTTACGAATCTTAGGCCTACATTTTTGGAAGACTCAATTTTTTCGTAAATGTCGGTCAAAGCGTGTAGATTTGTACAAAAAAATACATACACACAAATTTTCTATATTAAGATTTTTTGTATTACTTCCATTTTTGTGTAACAATTTTTTTTAGCGATAGGAAGGTAATTAGAAATAATTCTCTCCATTTCGTATTGATTTTTATATCATTTTGTAAAGTTTCGTTTTATTTTCCGACAATTTTATACAAATATCATAATTATTGCTCTTTTCCAGTGCTTAATAATTTTCATTACTCACGACACTAACCTTCCTTTGCTGGTTATAGTGATCGCATAAGTTGACTAAATATTTGGTAAGGGTAGATTTTTCATGGAAATAGAGTTGAATGCAACCTATTACTATTTTACAGCTCTCGGCCCACAAGCGCTAAGAACTCCTTTACTTAAAACGTATTTGCGTGGGAGACGGCAAGAAAGAAAATAATAATGATAGTAATCGATTCAAAATTATCTATCATAAAAATTTGAGTAATAGATATATTTATGTAGGTTTTACATATTGTGTGGTATTACCAGAGTTATGTTGTACATGCATTAATCCAGTGCAGTTGTATTCAAAAGAAAACAATTATTGAAACCATCAATGAAATTATATTTTATCCCATGTCAACAGCAACATTTTACAGTTTCAGATAGCCCTAAAGTAGCATCTATTTTTCATATCTTTAAACTTCATGCATGACATGACCGCCACGTCCTAGAAGAAGAAATAAAAACTGGTAGAATACGTTTTGTTATTTTCGTTGTTTAAACGTCATGTTATTCTGTGTTGGGATACAGCCATGGTCATCCATGAATTAAACTTGTATTAATTGAGAATCTTTTTAATGGGAGAAAATAGAAACAAGGCAGTAATATTCATTTCTTGTAAGAACCATCCCCTCTGGTGTTTATTATTTGCCCATATATAGTCCCTTGTCTTTAATTTATTAACTTTAATTACAATTAAGGGAATTTTAAAGTAAATATAAGATATTTTTGGTCTTTTCCTCAGTTATTTCTAGCTCGTCAACATCCGTCCCTTCCTTATTACTAGGGCTCCGTTTTCTTTGACGTATCATATTTTATCCTGATCTCTTTTTTACAAACCCAAGTTACATTAAACACATTTCTAGCATTTCTGAACAGAGTTATTATTGGTTATATAAATGCATTTTTTTCCATTTTATCATTGTCATAAGTGTCCGCCATGTTAGTTCTGTGGTCGCGTGTCTGCTTTCAGACTATCCGGCCTGGGTTCGATTCCTGGCGAGATCAGAAATTTTCATGTAAAATTTCTACCTCGGGTCTAGAAGAGATGGCGGTGCACAACTTCCAATTACTAAATTGTGCACCAATATGCCTGGGTTATATCCCAAATCTCTCCTCAGTGCATATGAACAGAAGGCATGTGTCACTGTTGATAGTGATTCGTCCGTCGGATGGGAACGTTATGTCTGGCGGCCCCCTTGGTGCTATTCGACAGGAGTAGGCTACGTGCCGGCAAGGGTTTTCCCTTCTCCCTTCCTCACCCATTCCCTACACTACACTTATACATACAGTCACTCTAGTACACCACATAACTCTTCACAAATACTCATCATGTACAGTGTGGCCTACCGTAGTGGTGTACAAATTGAAAATGGGTCACAGTGCTGCCATCTATCCGCAATGTGCGGACTCCGAATCACGTAAGTGAAGTCGATAGGCATTAATCCCCATTTCAATTTGGTTAATTGGCTTTCCCTCTACTCACATTCTGTACCATCCGTGAAAGGGAAGATGCTACTGTCCATCTTACTAACGTTCGGCTAATTGACTTTGAACATAGTGAAAATTATTATTATTGAAAATGTTTACCGGTAGTCTATATTTCGAAAATCTATAGTAAGCGTTTATATTTCATTTTATTGTTGTTTATATCAACTGGCACGTTGAAAAGCTACTGACAGCAGAAGATAAATGTTTTCTTCACCGCTAGTTGGTACTCTACGCATATACACTGGGACAGGCCTGCAGAACTGTAGCTCCTGAGAGCACTGCTATACTTCCCTTTCTTACCCCACCCACCTTTTCTACCAGCGCGTCATGACGTTCTAGTTACGCTCGGCTGCATTAACATTCATTCGCGGCGGCAGGTATACAATACGCTATCAAGAATTACAAATGAACAGATAATAAAACATTTAGAAACATACCTTTAGAAACTAAGAGAAAAATGTATGAGGGAAATAAATAAATTAAAATATATGTAAAATAAATTTTAAAATGTATGTGTGCTAATAATGTAAGAAGGCCTACCTATGTGTATATCGTCCTATTACTAGTAAAGCCGATTAAATCCACTGTTTGTGTAAAATAAGTTAAGTACAGTCCCTGACATGTCTTTCCGTGCTCTATATTCTACTAAAATGAAATAAGTCCGAAATGTTGCTTGCAGGCAGCAAACCAATTACTTTATTTGAAGAATTTATTATGATTTTTCGTGCATGAATTAAGTTTTAATTCCTGTTTTTACAAAACTTGTATTACTGGTCTTAACTGGTTTCACTAATAATAGGACGATAAATAAATTGTACGTTAATAAGTAAGTGATAGCTATATGACCGGATGTCAATGCTGTCATTCAACATTGTAACGCACTCCAGCCAAATAAATAAATAAGTCAGTAAGTAAATAAGTAAATAAATACGTAAATCAATCAATAAATAAATAATTAAATATACATATACATAAATAAATAGGACTAAATAAGTAAGTAAGTAAATAAGTAAGTAAGTAAACAAACAAATAATACGCGTACTGCAGTTTAAAGAGAACTGGAACATGGCAAAATCTAAACCCGTGAAGGAATACTACTTCCAAAGGAAATGGTAATATGATTATTTTCTTGTTGAAGACGAAATAATTGCTTGTTTACTGTGTCCCATCCAATTTATTTCCACTCGTCATTTCAGTATTAAACCACATTTGAACAAAATCCATATTAAGAATTATGGAATGCACAAACTTTCGGGTAAGTTCATTATTACGAAATGTATATTGATTATTTATGTATTTATATACTGTATAATTAAGGACGTCACTCGTTGTGTTCATTTTGAATTGAAATTAGTAGTGACTTTCAAGGTTCATTGGCGAATCCTCGGACCTCATTTCATCTCACTACATCTCGCCAAAATGTAAAAAAATTGTACAACATTGTAAAAATTGTAGAAAATTACTAAATTGTAAAACTATAAAAATTTGTAAAAATTGTAATTGTAATATTGTAAAATGTTGACATGTTCCACATCTTAAAGCTTCATTGCTCATGTAAGATCTATGGAATAAAATAAATGAATGAATGAATGAATGAAACGCTATAAATTTATGTTTCCGTAGGTGATGATAGGTGGAAAGTTTTGGAAAATCTAAAGCAGGTTAGGTGCAAAGAAATCTCAAAGAAACTACCGACAGGAAATCTAGCATATTTGTAAAACTTGAAACGAGATAACGCATTATAAAACAATGAATTTATTACAATCCTCTTTGAAAATTATATGCCACCACTGATGGACCTTTGACGACAAGAGAAGGTAAATAACTCTACGCGGAAGTCGATCATCCCCAATGGAAGTGGAGTGAGGCTGACGTCATATTTCCCCTTCTTACGAGTTCTGCAGGCCTGCACTGGGACAATCTGCACTGTGTCGCCCCCCCCCGACTTCATAATGCGAACTAACATTCCTCAATTTAATTAATTATTAGTTGAAAATATTGTAACGTGTTTTATTACTGAACAACAATGTAACTTTACTATCTCAACAATAATAATTCCTTTCTACAATTCACAATTAACGCTCTCGGCAACAATGGGATTTACTCTCCACACAGTAACACAGTATTCGTTAGTGCACTCCACTGACGACAATGACAATTTACTTGGACTATTACGAACAACAATGAACTGTTAATCTTAACTAATATTTACAAAGCACTATTTACAAATCAGAACTGTCAGTTCTCAGTTCACAGTTCTTCTAGCTCAGTCACTAGAGTTCACAGTGTCTCGAACCACAGACCTTCAGAGACAGTCCACTGTACTCGAACTCAGGTCCCTCCAACTGCGGTCCACTGTACTCGAACTCAGGTCCCTCCAACTGCGGTCCACTCCACTCGAACTCAGGTCCCTCTAACTACGGCCCACTGCACTCGAACTCAGGCCTTCGGATGCTGACACAGTTGCGGACGCACACTCGAGTCGAACTCCGGTACACAAGACTGGCTTGCTTGCTCTGGCTTACTCACTGACTGAATAAACTGAAACACACACTGTCTGTGTTCCCCCGCGTTTCTTCTTTTATAACCACAGCGACGTAGCCTGGAAAGTTCCACGCGTGTGTTCATTCTCGAATCATCTCGCACGCTGCTGCTTCAACGGACTCCTCTAGAAGATTCGGGAGGGTCCATCCCCCCTTCACTCCGCAAGCAGCTGCGCGCGCAATCTCCCTCGCCGCGTGGAGCCCGCGCGATCTGCTCTCTTGCGGGACGCTGGTCGTGAGTTCGAATCTCACGTCGCTGTCACAATATTGTAAAAACAACACTAAAATATACTGAAACATGTAATTGTCAAACATCTGTGTCACTGTATTTTACATCCACTTATGTACTTTATTTAATATTTTATTTTCTTGTGTGTACAACTTGGGGGGGGGGTGCAGGTATAAGAGGTAACAGCTACCGGGCTGTTACTGACGGACTCAGGGCAAGTAGAAGGGGAAAGAAATGCCTTCGAATCCTCTCAACTTGTATGAAATGTCGTTTAGACACACATCCGCATCATTGTCATGACATGATTAACCAAAAATGGTAGCAAGAATCTTTTTGGTCATATTACAATAGTTTTAATAGTTCTTCCATTATTATTAGCATGTTTGGAGCCAATCGCAAAAGGTTTTGTTTTCCTTCGGTTATTTATTTTTTGGCCGATCGTGTTTTTTACAACCTTATTATCAGGGAACGGATTTATATGGACTAAAAATATATGAAATATGTAAATATATATGTAGTTATTTTTACCAAAATATGGAATTAAATATGGATTTTTACCAAAATATGGAATTAAATATGGACTTAAAATTATAAAAAAATGACTATGTACGTTAAATATTGGTACATTTTAATCAAACTAAACAAAAAATATAATGGACGTACCTTATCTTCCAATGTAGTTTCAACAAAACACAATTTTTATTGTCTGTTACCATAACAATAGGTTACAAACATTTCTTTCAAGTGCTGAAAAGTGAATCTTCTTCTATTGTCTCTGAGGATAGATTTATACTGACTAAAAGAGCGTTCGACGTCACAAGAAGTAACTGGTACATAATTCAATTTCACAATGTCTGCTGGGGATAAGTCCAAGTTAATCTTCACTGTTGATTCACCACTCATCACAGCAACAACCTTTTGTAGTTCTTCATATCCAGGGTTTTTTGAAAGTACAGTGTCCACCTTAGCTCTTACTGCATCTGCAACTTTACCTCTACCACGATTCAGTTGTTCCACAGTACTATTTATAATTTCAAAACTTTCAGATAGTGAAAGGTGCCTATTTTGGAGACTTTTGAGCGTTTTTATGATGCATGAAAATGTATGCTGAATGTGAGCTAAGTCATTCTTCACACTTATGTCACAGGTAACTGTTTTCGCAGTATCAATTGAGACTGCATCTTCAGAGTCCAATGCAAGGAGAACATTGTTAATAGAGTCTATATGTTCGGCATAATATTCAACTGCTTCTAGCCATGTACCCCATCTAGTTAAAATTGGCTTTGGTGGCAATGGAATTTCAGGGTACATTTCTTTCAACACGTTAACTCTACTGGGAGCTTTGAGAAATACTTTTTTCACTGATGAAATCAACAAATCTACTTTAGGGAAATTGTCTCTGACCACTTCTGCCACACGATGAAATGCATGCGCCACACAAGTAAAATGAGTCAATTTAGGATATACAACAGATAATGCTTGTCCAGCTTTGACCATATAAGGGGCAGCATCGCTAATAAAGAATAACACATTATCGTACATAATACCCTTTGGCCACAGGATACCCATAGCTTCGTTGAACAGTTTAACTATAGTTTTGTTATTGCACTTTTCTAGAACATCACAATGTAAAAGAATTCGTTCAGAATATTGTTCACTTAACAAACCGATAACTACATTACCAACAAGTCTACCTTCTTTGTCGGGAGTCTCATCAATGGAAACCCAAATTGAACTATCTTTAATTTCATCTCTTATCTTCTGTATTGTCTCATCGTAGATGGATGGAGCATACGTCTTCCTAAGTGTTGACTCATCCGGGATTGTATGTTGAGTATATTTTTCAAGGAATTCCCTGAAGACCTTATTCTTTAGTTTGTAGAGAGGAATATCAGCAGAGATGAGAGAACGGCACAGGTCGATGTCAAACTCAGATCTTACATTCGATGTTGTTGGTTGTGTTAAAAACAATTGTCTCTGCTTGGAATTTAGTTGTTTGTTGGCCTGATGTTTACTAGTTGTAATGTGTTGTTGCACCAGGAACTTTTGTGTAGATGATACTGCACACTGACACAAATTACAAAATAATATTTTATTGTCAGTTGATAAACCATCTTCTTTAAATTCTGAAATGTAACTTGTTAGTTTTGATTTTAAATTGACTGAATGACGTACTTTTGGCATATTTACCGTCTTTATAGTATGATTTACAAAACTGAACCTATGTGTACTCTGACTGGCATTTAACTGTTGAGCTGCACAACTGAAGTCTGTTAAAAATTTTAAATTAAATTAATACAGTTTTGTAACTTACTTTCCCATTGTTGATAGGACTGCTAATTTTCAAATAACTCTGATGTTAAAGGGATTACTGAACATGTGTTTAAATCTCTATTGTTGAAATGTATTTTTAAAAGTTAATGGAATTTTGTTTTGTTTTATTGTTAAACCTAATATAATATGGACTGTTTTATATGAAATATGGAAAATATATGGAAATTAACGAAAATATGTACTAAGCTCTAAAATATGGAAAAATATGGAAAATAAAAGTAGGATTTTTCAACCCTACACATTGTGAAACATAAAGATAATGCAAAATATAAATTATATTAGCTTTATAAGTAAATATGTATTTACATATAAATCCTTTCCCTGCTTATTATGTTGTTGGTAGACCTTGTAAGTTGAACTTAAAATCAACAAGTTAGAACTTTCTAACTCGTTGCTTACAACACACGAGCGGTAAATAAATAAATAAATAAATAAAATCAACTTTTATTTATTTACTTAAAAGTAACGAACTATCAGTGTCGCGCACCATAATATGCTATGAGGAAATAACTAAATGTCTTATTATACCTCTATTTTCTAAATTATTTTATACAAGCGGAGATTTGTAAAAAAAAACAGGAATGAATAAATGAATGAATGAATGAATAAATAAATAAATAAATAAATAAATAAAATCAACTTTTATTAATTTACTTAAAAGTAACGAACTATCAGTGTCTCGCACCACTTTGTGCTATGAGGAAATAACTAAATGTCTTATTATACCTCTATTTTCTAAATTAATTTATACAAGCGGAGATTTGTAAGAAAACAGGAATGAATGAAAAGCACAAAATATGCATTCATGTATATGCAGAGGCGGCTTTTCAGGTGAACCAAGTGAAGCACAACTTCACCATAGAATTTTAAAAAATTGGAAAATTCGCTTTACCTTTACTATACATCAGAGTGCGACTGATTTTATGATATTTCTGTATATGTACGTTCAAAAGTCGTGACGCGCTGAAGAATTAACAAACATGGCGTCGGTGAATCCAATTCTTGCATTGCAACTTTTTATTTCGCTTGCATGGTTACCGTAGCAACAAGACTCCGATACGTTTTAACTGCGCCGGTGATGTGAGCTCGATTTTCCTCCTGTTAGTGTTTCATTCAGCTATGGTTACCATGGCAACAAGGGTACTCCCGTCACCTCGCAACAACAGTTAGTATCATAGCTTTGGTCAGACGTGAAATAGTAGAAGCAAAGAGTTTGTAATATTACAAACTTCTTTGAGTAGAAGAGACGAATTCACAACGTTCCGCCAATCAACGACAAAGGGACTATTCAGGGTAGCCAATTGTAACCATGAAAATTACATAAATTTAAAAGCGTAAAATTAATTTCACCCATAGATCATTTATACTGAATGAATATATATTTGTAATTCTTTAAACTGTTTTGCTAAAGAAGCAAGCACGAGTCTTGAGAAAAGTGGAAATATAATGTAAGAGGAATTGAAAAAAACATGGTTACGCTGTTAGCGTTGTAGGTACTACTGTAGCCTATATATGAGGAGCATTCAAAAAGAAACGAGCCGTAGGCCTAGGAACAGACACCAGTACCTGTATGTCAGAAGTATTGGCCCTGGCTGTTGAGGCACTTGTCCCACTGCGACACAAGGCGGTGAAAGGCTGTCTTGTAATATTCCCGGGGCTGTGTTGTAAACCAGTTCCGCACGTATTGTTTGACGTCGTCGTCCGAGGTGAATTGTTTGCCCCTCAGAGCCTTTTTTAGAGGACCAAAAATGGCGTAATCGCAGGGAGAGAGGTCTGGACTGTATGGAGGATGACCGAGAACTTCCCACTTGAATTTCTGCAACAGTGCCTTGATTGTGTTCGCCGTATGAGGCCTTGCATTGTCGTTTGCCCCTCACAGCCTATTTTAGGGGACCAAAAATGGCGTAATCGCAGGGAGAGAGGTTTGGACTGTATGGAGTGTGACCGAGAACCTCCCACTTGAATTTCTGCAATAGTGCCTTGATTGTGTTGGCCGTATGAGGCCTTGCATTGTCGTTTGCCCCTCACAGCCTTTTTTAGGGGACCAAAAATGACGTAATCGCAGGGAGAGAGGTCTTGACTGTATGGAAGATGACCTAGAAGCTCCCACTTGAATTTCTGCAGTAGTGCCGTGATTGTTTTGGCCGTATGAGACCTTGCATTACCTTTTGCCATTAGAGCTTTTTTGGGGGACCAAAAATGGCGTAATCGCAGGGAAAGAGATCTGGACTGTATGGAGGATGACCGAGAACCTCCCACTTGAATTTCTGCAATAGTGGCTTGATTGTGTTGGCCGTATGAGGCCTTGCATTGTCGTTTTTGCCCCTCACAGCCTTTTTAATAGACCAAAAATGGCGTAATCGCAGGGAGAGAGGTCTGGACTGTATGGAGGATGACCAAGAACCTCCCACTTGAATGTCTGCAATAGAGGCGTGATTGTTTTGGCCGTATGAGGCCTTGCATTGTCTTTTGCCATTAGAGCCTTTTGTAGGGGACCAAAAATGGCGTAATCGCAGGGAAAGAGATCTGGACTGTATGGAAGGTGACCGAGAACCTCCCACTTGAATTTCTGCAATAGTGCCTTGATTGTGTTTGCCGTATGAGGCCTTGCATTCTCGTTTTTGCCCCTCACAGCCTTTTTTAGGGAACCAAAAATGGCGTAATCGCAGGGAGTGAGGTATGGACTATATGGAGGATGATCGAAAACCTCCCACTTGAATTTCTTAAATAGTGCCTTGATTGTGTTGACCGTATGAGGCCTTGCATTGTCTTTTGCCATTAGAGACATTTTAGGGGACCAAAATGGCATAATCGCAGGGAGAGAGGTCTGGACTGTATGGAGGATGACCGAGAAGCTCCCACTTGAATTTCTGCAATAGTGCCGTGATTGTGTTGGCTATATAAAGCCTTGCATTGTCTTTTGCCATTAGAGCCATTTTTAGGGGATCCAAAATGGCGTAATCGCAGGGAGAGAGGTCTGGACTGTATGGAGGGTGACCGAGAAACTCCCACTTGAATTTCTGCATGATAGCCGTGATTGTGTTGGCCGTATTAAGTCTTGGATTGTCGTGGAGCAGAAGGACCCCTCGGGTGATCATGTCTAGTCGTTTCGATTTGATCGCTTGGCGAAGTGTGGTCAAGGTTTGCGAGTAACGCTGGGCATTCACTGTTGTCTTGTGCTGCAGGAAGTCTATCAGAAGGGGGCCGTCTTGGTCAAAGAAGAACGTCACCATAACCTTTCCTGCACTTGTGTGGATGGCCTCGGATTTTTTTGGTAGTGGTGACCCTGGATGCTTCCATTGCAGACTTTGTCGTTTCGATTCTGGTTCGAAGTGATGGCAACAAGACTTCCTGCAGCACGTGACAACAGTGAATGTCCAGCGTTACTCGCAAACCTTGACCACTCTTCGCCAAGCGATCAAATCAAAACGACCAGACAAGATCACCCGAGGAGGCCTTCTGCTCCACGACAATGTAAGGCTTAATACGGCCAACACAATCACGGCTATCATGCAGAACTTCAAGTGGGAGGTTCTCGGTCACCCTCCATACAGTCCAGACCTCTCTCCTGCGATTACGCCATTTTTGGTCCCCTAAAAAAGGCTGTGAGGGGCAAAAACGACAATGCAAGGCCTCATACGCCCAACACAATCAAGGCACTATTTCAGAAATTCAAGTGGGAGGTTTTCGGTCACCCTCCATATAGTCCAGATCTCTTTCCCTGCGATTACGTCATTTTTGGTCCCCCAAAAAAGGCTCTAATGGCAAAAGATAACGCAAGGGCTCATACGGCTAACACAATCACGCCCCTATTGCATAAATTCAAGTAGGAGGTTCTCGGGTATCCTCAATACAGTCCAGACCTCTCTCCCTGCGATTACGCCATTTTTGGTCCCATAAAAAAGGCGTTGAGGGGCAAACGACAATGCAAGGCCTCATATGGCCAACACAATCAAGGCACTATTGCAGAAATTCAAATGGGAGGTTCTCGGTCACACTCCAGACAGCCCAAACCTCTCTCCCTGCGATTACGCCATTTTTGGTCCCCTAAAAAGGCTCTAATAGCAAAAGACAATGCAAGGCCTCATACGGCCAATACAATCACGGCACTATTGCAGAAATTCAAGTGAGAGGTTCTCGCTCATCCTCCATACAGTCCAGATCTCTCTCCCTGCGATTACGCCGTTTTTGGTAATCTAAAAAAGGCTCTGAGAGGGAAACGATTCACCTCGGACGACGACGTCAAGCAATACGTGCGGAACTGGTTTACAACGCAGCCCCGGGAATTTTACGAGACAGCAATTCACCGCCTTGTGTCGCAGTGGAAGAAGTGTCTCAACAGCCAGGGCCAATACTTCTGACATACAGGTACTGGTTTCTGTTTTTAGGCCTCCGGTCGTTTCTTTTTTGAATGCTCCTTATATAAAGTTAAATTTTTGCTCGGTTTCGTGAGCGAGTGTGCATAAAGATCGCGTTGTGTGCATTGTAATTATTTTGTCTGCTGTTCTTATTACATTAATTATTAGGATTCTTTTAAATAATTACGAGTAATATTTGTTCATAAAATCAGTGTGCTTTAGGGATTTGGGCTGTTTATTAACAAATTTGTCCGCGGAAAGAGGTTTTTCTTTCACGCATCGCATTAAAAACTATTTGCGTAGATGCATGTCACAACAAAGACTCTCGTCAATCGCAAATATTTCCATGCAGCAACAAATTATGCACAAAATTATGAAAAAATCAGCCTTTCCACAACGATGTTATTATTATTATTATTATTATTATTATTATTATTATTATTAATATTATTATTCCTACTATTACTATTATTATCCTCATCATCAATGTCACGTATTGTAAATAGTCTTCTTCTTCTTCCGTCCCGTTTTGCCGTTAGGCATTGGGTTCGCCTCTCTCCGTCCAGTCTCTCCAGGACTCCCGGTCCCTGCTCATTTTCTTCATTTCTGCCAACGTTTTGTCTCTCTGTCTTCCTATTCTTACCACTGTACCTTCCCAGTTTATCCTTGGTCCTCCCCTACCGGTGTCCTCTGATTAAGACAATATTTTTGAAGAAATGATCGTAAATGTGGATTATTTAATTTTAGCAGCGGAATGTTCTGCACACAAAAGCTTTACAAAAGTCAGTGGAAAATATACTAACTTCAGACGGTGATTTCGCCTGAGTTAAAAGTACCTGTTGCGTGTTCTTACCCTTCTGTTTTGACCAGAGATGTGCAGCTGTTTTCGAATGCTGTTCTAGTTAAAACTTTT
The DNA here is from genome assembly GCF_040183065.1 of Periplaneta americana. Classification (NCBI taxonomy): domain Eukaryota; kingdom Metazoa; phylum Arthropoda; class Insecta; order Blattodea; family Blattidae; genus Periplaneta; species Periplaneta americana. Next base: position 44,857,181 of record NC_091122.1, on the reverse strand, counting down.
TCTCGCATTTCACAGTGTTCTCACACGCTTGACAATACACTACATCGTCGTCAGTTGAATAGTCACTATTGCCTGAAAGCCACTGTTACATTGAAAAGGATTTAGTGGACTTATCTTTAGGCATATTTAGTTTAATCTGACAGAACACCGCATAAACTATTAGTAGATGAAAAACAAGTCAACATATGAACACCTGCGGTCCTGTCGACACAAACTTTGAGATGATACTGCATTGAGAAAGGAATGTAAGAAATTCCTTCTGTGAAAAAGGTCTGCAACGTCCATCTATCTGCATGTATTGTGAGACTGGAAGTGAATGGGTTATTTATGAAAGGGCCTAAGTCGCTAATTTTGTGAAAATGAGTTTTTAATGGAAAACTGGTCTTTGGGTGTAGATAAATCGATTTAGATATGAAGAGGACTAAGTTTCACACTGTAATGCTTAGTATTATAACCTAGGATTTGCCGTTTGATTTTGAAAGGAACTAAGTCAATGACTTAGATCGTTTCATAACTAAATATAAGTTTTCAGAATTTGCAACACTGAAATGTTAAATTTTCGATTATTTTTCCTCTCTTAAATTTCTGTTTTGTCATAGTTGGGTAAGGGAATTGGCGTTCCGTATTGCAAGTTAGAGTTTGTTATATTGTGTGCGCAATATTAATTCACAATAAATACTGAGATTAGTGAAATGAGAACAAAGGTGTAAGGAACATTTGTGTTTATGAATGTGAAAAAGTCATTCGCGCAAGACTACTGGGTATGGAATATGTGAACTACAAGGGAATCGTGGTGCCTACGAAACGAAGTGGAAAGTCTAACAATTTAGAATCTTCAGTTTATGTTAATTTTTATTAATAATTTCAACATTAATATTTAGTGAAGGAGTAATTATTTATTGTTACTAAAATTTGAATGAACTTTGATCTAAAATATCTGAAAAATTATGTTGTGTGTTATAGATGTAAGATCGACTTCTTCAAAACTATTGACGTATCATCCCATGGAACGATCTTAGAACACTTGCACAGTTTTCACTCAAAAAATGAGCAGGATATATTTCTGAAGGGTCTAATCGAGGTTTCAAATATTAAAAAAAGCCGACCAAAGAAAGGTAATAATTCTGGGCAGAGATCAAATTCTTACAAGTTTCATGTTTTGGTGATGAAAAGGTGCAATCACTGCTTCACCGTTTATTGGCGGATTTCAACAAACATTTTTACTTGGTTCACGAAACTCTAAAGCAGTGGTCGGCATTTCATGATTCGTGAGTCAACCCCTTAATACACAAGCAGGGCGGAGAGATAAGGCATTATCTCCCTTCCCTTAGCCATCACTTGTTCAACGTTAAGCAGTCTTGGTATAGCTCGCGCAAGGAACGATTACCGAAAAGTAGTGGTCGCCTTAGTCTCTGTTTTGACGTGTGTAAGTAGACACGTCGAGGGAGCGAGAGATGGGGCCGATGGAAATACTGCCTCTTCCAAGAAGATGAACAGATGGGGACATCGCCTGTGGAAATGAAGAGCGTAACCAGAAAACAATCCGAAGCGAATTAAACGCGCAACATATGTTTACGAATAAAATAACGATATTCTGCGAGGGGAACGCTCCATCACTACATAATAAAATAAACACACTTGGAACAAGACACGTATTCACATGCAGTGGAACTGAAACTAAAACCGTAATGTAACTATCACAATGTAAGACTGATTCTATCGATGTCGTTTCTCTTCTGACTTGAATATCATTCAAGTTATCTCGTGACTTTTCCTGTCGCTTACTCTTCCATATCGAATTGTTTCTTTCGCATTTCTGTCGTCGGTAATCCCTGCTTGCGGACCTATATCCTCTCCCTACTACCTTCCCCTTTGCTGCGCATTGCAGGCTGCATTTTATATGAAGTAAGCTTTGCCGACCGTAATGTTGCCCATCCTGAATGCGTAGGCATTTCAAATGCAAGGAAGAGAAGCTAAGAGACATAAAGAAGACAGTGAGGTATATAGATGACGAAAACACGGAATGGTATGAAGAAATAAATGCCTGGAATCGGTCTTAAGTCTGGTTTGATTTCCATCGCAGTACAGATGAACGGAATTAAAGCTTAAATGGACACCTTGAGAGAATAAAATAGGTTCAATTTGAACAAAAATAGTACATATGTGTGTTTTCCTTTGAAAAAATAAAGTATATTTAAAAAAAAACTTGGGCATTAAATATTTGTTTTTGAAATGGCCTATGTTTACAGATTTCAAACTTTTTTTCTCAAAAAAATATAATCAGCGAAATATTAATATCTGGCTGGTCAAATTCGTTTCGAAGTAGAATTTATGATAACATTTTTATTTCAGCCTTCATTTGAAATGTTCCCCTATAAGTTGTTTTTCTTAAATTGCCAACAATTTAGTATTCAAGACTTAGGCTCTTTCATAAATAACCCATTCGAGTATGGTCCCGTTAACATTTCACTTGAAATAGGAAGGCTATTGTGGTGCCAAGGGATGTCCGACATACAAATTCACTACTAGATTTACAGTTCGTTCAGAAATGTCAGATAATTGATCATACATAAACTAAATAAATGCCGAAACATGCACTAACCCTCAAAATACGCCCCTATTCATGGGATACTTGTCCACATAACTAATGCCGGTAATATATTCACAGGCCACATTATTTACATTAAATTATACTAAAAATTTATTTGTACAAGAAATTCATTCGTCTGGTTTTCAGTCGCGCAAATCGATCAATAGCTTTCTTGTTGAAATGGGGCGAAGGTTCTTTTTTCTACTGTCAACATTGAATACTGTAGCATTATTTAGATGGTCTGTCAACAATGTATTTTTATCTAGTTCCGAAATGAAATTCACTAAGCTTAGAAAATACCGCGATTTTGTGATTCGTCTTGTCCACGCAGTGCGAGTTCAAATATATCAAAAAATTTAATGCACTCAATCATTTTCGAAAGAATATTCCTGTTTTTATCTAGGTCTACAACTTGATTGTGACGTCTTACAGGTTGCTAATACACAGGGTCAAGTTGAGATTTACATATGTTGTATTTATCAGTGGCGTAGCATGAAATTTTGAGTAGGGGAAGCTAACTCAAGTTGTCTTTCATGCAATATGAGAAAACATATTACAAAAATAGTCTTAAAATAAATAGTAGTCAATTTCAAGTCAGCAGTCGAAGATTGGTTGGAACATCGTAAGTAACACTAATAAGGCATGGCCTCAAATGATACGTAATAAAATACGATTTCACGGTTTACACATATCTCTTAACAAATAGACACGTATACGTATAACATTAGCTCACTCCCTGTCATACTTAGAGAAATCACAATATTAGTATCATTACGTAAGTATGCGTCTGTCTTTTGGTTGTGTCCTTCATTGACAGCAAGGGAGTCGGTCATTTGTTTTTTATATCACACTTTTGTTCGTAAGTCAGTTTTGATAATACAATTGTCCTTAAAAAAAATTCAAGTAAGTTAGTGTCAGGAACTGTTATTTCGCTCATTATTTATTATATCAGCCACAATGCACACTAACACTTCAACTGAACACAGCTGGCGAAAAGGGAAAACGCGGAAACTACTTATTTTAAATGTTAAAGCTAGCTTCTTTGCGAGCCTTGCGACTAGGGTAGATTAGAAAGGGATGGAAAATCTGCGGGGTGGATTACACAGAAGAAACCGGTCTGCTTGGAAGCTGGTGTGTGCAGGCTTCTTGTTTACTGCTGCATCATAAATCATCCTGAGCTGCCGCATCACAATATGCAATGCGTAAATATAAATTCTATTAATATTAATAAATAATTTTCTTCATAAACTGCAGGTTTATTATGAAATTATTATTAACTGGGGAAGCTAAGCTTTTTAGCTTACATTGACGCTATGCCACTGGTATTTATATACGATTTTGAAGATTCGTGCTTAGAAATCCTTTCAATCTTCCTTGTCGGTTAGGCTACACTGCGTAACAAATTTTAACTTTTGCGCTGGGCATGTGATACATGTTTTCAATATAATTTGAGCCTCCTGAATACGAATATAATAATAAAAAACAGTTATTGGTTACGGTTTTTGAGAAATGTTTGAATATATATCTATTCAAAAGACTGTTTTATATAATGACAATAAGGTTAAATATTCACTGTTCAGAAGATTACGTTTGAGAGTAAGGATGGATTCCATTGAGTCTATAACACTAAATTATAAAAAAAATAGTGAACTATTGTAACTAGAATTTGTATTGTGTGAGAGTTGTTTTAAATACCATTTCGACGATAATTTTATGGCGTTCTGCAGCACGTAGGGAGACGCCGTCACTGGTAGTCGTAGATTTCCATGTTGGCGGCCATTCAAGTTGTATTCAGCCTCACCGCCTGCGAAGGTAGACTGCCAGCAGTACTTGTACAGACCTCAATGAGCGATGGTTCTGAGCTCGTTTCCTGGAAATAGAGTCGAAGTTGAAAAAACAATTAAAAACTATTGTAATTAGATAGGATTATGAAGACAAGTTACCATTGTTTTCTTACTTTCTACAACAGGGCGTTTCAGCAGGGTCACTTCACAAATTAAGGGAATCGTACCCGGAGCCTCTTGTTTAGAAATTACTGCGTTACACTAAAACGGAACCATTTGTTTAAGGTTTCGAATCGCTTATTTTCGTTATTATATTTTATCATTTTCGTTATAATAATTGTATATTACAAATTACGTGACAAGCAGAAAATAACTTCCTTAAAACCAGCAAAACAATCACGATGGTCTACTACGAGTACAAACCCGAACGCCGTAAAATTTCTCTCTTCCCATGCGTCTTTATCATCAGAAGTTCGCCATTGCGAGAGAACCAATCAATAATTTTATTCTCTTTCAAATATAAATACATCAGGGATTCTCGAGCGACTCTCTGTAAAATCTTGTATGAAACACATGCGAAACTAGCGTTTTAAGCACTTGCCGTGTTGTCCACCTCCCCTTGGTGTAGGTGGACAGTCTTCATTTCTCGTACTTAAACGCTCTCATTTCGCAACTTGTTGCATAAATAGCTATTATACGACTATTTCAGATACCATTACCTTTTAAACACATTTACAAATATACATTTTTGTAAACATGTCTAAATTACACTTTTCATTGGCAATAAATAATTTTGCATAATGTTGTTACATTTACGGTATAAGAGTAACTATTTTAACACTTTTGTTAATAGTAAATCAGTTTAAGTAATGGCTATTTTGCAACGCTGTTACAACATGCGTACTCACCTTAGAGCTGAGCACCGCGGGGACAGGGTGTAAGGGCAGTCTCCTCGTGACTGCCATAAGTGCAGCAGGGAAGAATGTTTCCGTCTGTTGGCAAGTGCTTCTGAATTTACTGCGATGTAGCAATTTTTTCTGGAAATGAAATCGATTTCTTATTAAATAAAAAGAACAAATGGCGAAGGAATATTCTGTTCCTTCTACCTTAAGGATTTAGTGTGTGAAGTTACAGTTATTGAACACTCTACACATTTTCTTACCACCTTTTACAGTTGAGATGCAGCTCTTTGCTTGTTTCATTTTCTATGAACTGAAACAACCCAGAACTCACCACGAGGAGGTGGCTGCATGTCGAGTTCCGCCCTGCCCATCCCAACCTCCCTTCCATATATGGGCAGTGCGTTATTCTTTGTCAATTTCAAATAATGTTCATTCTCTTCCACTTGAATCAATATTTAGGTTTCCAATTCATATCTTTTCTCAACTTATAAAAGTTGGATTATTAAGATACTCCAGTAGGTACAGTATAATCAATCAATGCATGTCAGTGCCACGAAATATATGAAGAAATGCTTGATGTCATTCTTTTTGTCTGTCGTAGACTATACTTTTTTTTTCTTTTGTAGGACGCTGCATATAGGTGTAGATGTATATACGATAGCAAAAATGTAAGACAACTTTCGGTACGATGGATGAATCGCCCATAGATAAGTTATACTAAATAAATATATTTGTATTTTTTTAACTGTTTTGCTAAAGAAGCAAGCACGAATCTTTAGAAAAATGGAAATATAATGTAAGAGGAATTGAAAAAAAAACGGCAATGGTGTTAGCGTTGTGGGTACTGCTGTAGCCTATATACAAAGTTAAATATTCCGCGGTTTCGTGAGCGAGTGTGCATAATTATTTTCTCTTTTGTTCTTAGTTATTGCTTTAATTATTAGACTATTTTAAATAATTAAGACTAATATTTGTTCATAAATCAGTGTACTTTAGGGATTTGGGTTTTTTATAAACAATTTTGTCCGCGTAAAGAGGTTTTTCCTACATGTTTCGCATTAAAACCTATTTGCGTAGTTGCATGTCACAACAAAGACTCTCGTCAATCGCAAATATTTCCATGCACAAACAAATTGTGCAAAAAATTATAAAAAAATCAGCCTTTCCACAACGATGTTACTGACAAATTCGATTACATGAACAGAAGGATTCAACTTGTCTTCAAAATATTGGTATAATTACTTATTACCGTTAATTTAAATTATTATTATTATTATTATTATTATTATTATTATTATTATTATTATTATTATTGTTGTCATCACCATCAATGTCACGTATTTTGAATATACCGCTATTTAATATACATAAGCCTATACATGTTTTTTGTTATAAAATTAGAAGTCGACCTAACACTGCTTCACGCTCCTTCTACGTCACGAGCAGCCATTTTGCGCTCCGTAAAATCTAAATAGATGATGCAAACGCCTGAATATCTTTATTTGCTCTGATAGCCAGGTTACACACAGGGTGTGCTAGGTGCGCGTCTGAATGAGAAGAACGTGATAATGCCGGTGAAATCAGTCCGGAAGTCCAGCATTGAAAGTTACACAGCATTTGCTCATATTCGCTTGAGAGAAAACCCCGGAAAAAACCTCAATCAGGTAACTTGCACCGACCGGCAATCGAACCCGGGCCACCTGGTTTCACGACCAGACGCGCTAACCGGTACTCCACCGGTGTGGACGCTTTCCTTGATATACTGGCAATTATTACATTTATATAACATATAATTTTACAGATTTGTTCCGTCTGTCCTAGAGGTGTACATTTTTACTACCGTAATCATTTCTCCTACATTTCAAACATGATATTTTCGTTTCCTTTTAAAGTATGCTTCATGTTCTGTGGCATTTCCTATTACATTCTGTTGTCCCTTTTCAGCATTGTTCTTGTTACTGATTCAGATCGTCGTACAGTACAATATCGTCCTCATCATAATAATATCAGAGGTTATTTCCACAGTCTGTCATATTGAGGAGATGGAGATCTCTTTCCATGCAGTTCTCGCTATTTGGCAATATGAATAGCCTAAGGCGACTGCTTGTCTTCTTGTTTTACGACTATCTTCCATCCAGAAGCCATTTGTCCTCTATCTTAAGTCACTTTTTCGTTGCATATCATTGCAGTTTAGTCCCACTTCGGTTTTGTTCATAAAGTCTTGTGAGTTTTCTGTTACAGCAGAAGAATCGTAATTTTTTATTGCAAACATAAAAATTCGAACGATTTTCCAGTGTTAGATGTTGTAACTTTCTTAAGTAACTGAAATGATGCAAATTTTCAAAAATGGATATTCTGAAGTCTATTTTTGTGTCTACTTTGTTGTAGCATAACAAACAGTTGTTGAATATGCAGACAATATTAACATTTATTGTAATTTCAGAAATTACGATTCAATCCTTCATTCTGGTGTTGCAATATCAAAGTTTTCAGTTTCTTTAGCTACGGTGTAAGGCAAGAAATTATCGACTGTTTAATATTTCACCGTTGTATATATTGTGAAGTCTATGTCTCTGTTGAGTATAATTTCAATTCTGTTTCCTATTTTAATTTCCGTTATTATGTGCATATATTTCTTCAGTAAAATACTGCAATTGCTCTCGAATACAAGAGTATTACATTTGTTTAATATGTAATGAGATTTCTTCACGTTATTCTTCAAGATTTAGACAAATACAAATGTTTTATGTTATAAAATTGCAATGCCAAATCCTCTACTATTCGGTGAAATAATTTAGAGGGCGGAATATTGTAAACGATCATCTAAAATTAACTTTGCATTTTACTATTGCTTTTCCATGTGAAAACAAAGCATTAGACTCTTTCCTTTGTTGATAGTACAGTCGTATCTAAAGAAACTACTGACTATACTGAAATCGAGGAATTTAATTTTAATTTACAAACATCTTAGCATCAAGTACATATTTTAAAATTAAATATTACGAACTACAACTAAAGTATTATGCCTAATGTAAATGTAACGCATCCACAGCTGGCACCAACTACTTCCAATCTAACGGTCGCTATCGTTAAAGATATACCGGGAGCATTAGACCAAGTGTACACCTGAGCCTTTTTTTATTTTATTCATTTGTTCAGTACTTGATAAGAAATAAAATAATATAAACAGCAGCATGTTGGAATAACAATTAATATGAACAATTAAACTTATATAAAAAGCAACCAATCTTAGAAAACAATTTACATACCTAGTCATTACTCAATACTGAAAATAATTATAAAAGCAAATAGGCTACGTTTGATACGGATTTACGTGTTCACAAATAATCTAGTGTGAAAGCAGGCAATCTTGGTAATAAATGATATAGTCATCATTCTAATGAACACGATGGGAACATTAAATTTATTTTAAATAAATTCACCATTTTGTGTTTGTTTACAAGTGGACTGATCTGAATGCAAAAACCGTATTGGAACACAGTTCTCATGTTCGACATTTGATAACACATAATCTGATATCAAGGAAACACTCTTGAAAAAGAATTGCATAGCCATTACTAGTGAAAACGATAGAGACAGCAAAAATTTTTAGTAAGTGCACATATAGTCAATACATGATTACACATTCATTGACTTGAAAACAAGTTTTTCCATAACAACTCGCATATTTAATACTTGCTAACTAATAATCTGATATGAAGGAAATAGACTTGAAAACAAAATACGTATCCATTACTAGTTGAACTGATATAAAAGGAAACACTTTTGAAATGAATTCACATATTCATTATTTGCTAACAAATAGTCTGGTATGAAGCAAACATTTTTGAAAAGAAAGCGTTAGTTACACTATTACAAATTCCAAAGAAATTTTGAAATAAATTCACATTATCAGTACTTGTTAACAATTAACTGATTTGAAAAAAGGATTTTTCTAAAGAACTCATATATTCGATACTGGCTAACAATAATCTAATATGAAGCAACACTCTTGAAAGGATATTACATAACCAATACAATAAGAAGATATAAGGATCAAATACTTTTTGGAATAAATTAACATATTCAGTACATTGTATCTGATCTGATCTGATCTGATCTGATCTGATCTGATCTGATCTGATCTGATCTGATCTGATCTGATCCGATCCGATCCGATCTGATCTGTCCTGATCCGATCCGATCTGTCCTGATCCGATCCGATCTGAACTGTCCTGATCCGATCCGATCTGATCTGTCCTGATCTATCCCGATCTGATCTGATATGTCCCGATCTGATCTGATCTGTCCTGATCTTATCTGATCAGTCCTGATCTGATCTGTCCCGATCTGATCTGTCCTGATCTGTCCCGATCTGATCTGTCCTGATCTGTCCCGATCTGATCTGTCCTGATCTGTTCCGATCTGATCTGTCCTGATCTGTCCCGATCTGTCCTGATCTGATCTGTCCCGATCTGTCCTGATCTGATCTGTCCCGATCTGATCTGTCCTGATCCGATCCGATCTGATCTGTCCTGATCTGTCTCGATCTGATCTGATATGTCCTGATCTGATCTGATCTGTCCTGATCTTATCTGATCTGATCTGTCCTGATCTTATGTGATCAGTCCTGATCTGATCTGTCCTGATCTGATCTGTCCCGATCTGATCTGTCTTGATCTGTCCCGATCTGATCTGTCCTGATGTGTCCCGATCTGATCTGTCCTGATCTGTCCCGATCTGTCCTGATCTGATCTGTCCCGATCTGTCCTGATCTGATCTGTCCCGATCTGTCCTGATCTGATCTGTCCCGATCTGTCCTGATCTGATCTGTCCCGATCTGTCCTGATCTGATCTGTCCCGATCTGTCCTGATCTGATCTGTCCCGATCTGTCCTGATCTGATCTGTCCCGATCTGATCTGTCCTGATCTGATCTGATCTGATCTGTCCTGATCTGATCTGATCTGTCCTGATCTTATCTGTCGTGATCTGATCTGATCTGTCCTGATCAGATCTGATCTGTCCTGAGCTGATCTGATCTGAGCTGATCTGATCTTATCTTATATTATCTGATCTTATCTAGTTAGGCTTACGCTTGTGCTTACGCTTACGCTTGAGCTTACGTCTAAAGAAGCGGCAAACCCCGCGACATATATCTATGAAACAGGACCAGCAACCATTCTTCGTTTTTCTGTCCTCATCTTCTTCTTCTGCTGATAGCTCGATGGATAATGCTGGCATGGTGTCCGACATGGGTCCTAGCATTTGTTCTGCCATGGGTGGTTGCATTGAATCAGACATCTGATCTGGCATGGGAATTAGCATGCGATCTGTCATGGCCGCTGGCATTTGATCTGGGATGACAGGTTGGATGGAATCTGTCATGTGATCTGTGCTGACTGGTGGGGTGGAATCTGGCATGTGACTGACATGTGACCTGGCATGATATCTGAGATGTGATATGGCATGGTAACTGGCATGTTTCCTGGCATGTAATCTGGCTAGGAAACTGTCATGTGATCTGGCATGAAAGGTGGTACGATATCTGACATCAGTTCTCATGTGATCTGGCATGCTTAGTTCCCATGCTGATCTGATAGCTGGCATGGCTTTTGTTTCTGGCATGGTATCATGAATATCTGTGTTGCTAGGCATTAGGTCTGCAAGAAACAAAATAAACTTGATCGTTAAGCATGTTCGTTGCATTCACAGGCTTTCAGTGAATGGCGTATTAATAGGGCTAGGATTCATATGGAGATGCATATTTTTACTGTCCATTTGCAAGTCATGCAAAATCATTTTATACAATCCATGATCTACTAATCTGTGAAGCGAAGAAGTAATAAAAATTGAGATGAGAATTACTTCAGTAAGAGTAATTATATTTAAACATTACACACAATGAAGCAACAGGTCTCGACCCGCCCGCTCTCTGCAGCAGCAGCGACTGATATTTTCTATCCTTATCTGTTGTGTCTGTCTTCCACGTCTTGTGCACCGTGTGACAACATCGTACTGCTAGTAACACTCGATTGGCGTAGGCCATATGCCTTTTTATTCTGAAACCGCTTTAGTGAAGTACTTTGTGTGGGATGTGCCAATGTAAGGGGCATATATATGAGCATTACGACGAAGTGAAGTGAAACGACTAGAATCATTTGAAATGTGAATATGGTGAAGAATGGAGCGTGTGAAATGGACTGACAGAATGAGTGGGTGAAGGAAGAATAGTGCTGAAACTGATGAGGAAAGAAAAAAGAAATTGGCTGGGTCGCTGGCCGAGGAGAAACTGCTTACTGAAGGATCTACTGAAAGCAGTGCTGAACAGTAGAAAATTTTGATTGCAGGGGACTATATCAGTTCATAGAAATTAAATTAAATTAAATTATGGTTTATTTAACGACGCTCGCAACTGCAGAGGTTATATCAGCGCCACCGGTGTGCCGGAATTTTGTTCCGCAGGAGTTCTTTACATACCAGTAAATATACTGACCTGAGTCTGTCGCATTTAAACACACTTAAATGCCATCGACCTCGGCTGGGATCGAACCCGCAACCTCGAGCATTAGAGGGCCAGCGCTATACCAACTACGCTACTGAGGGCGACCAGTTGATAGATAACATTAAGATATAGGCTATGGATCATATGCAGAGACTCAGAAAAAAGCGGAAAATAGGGAAGATTGGAGAATGCTGGATTTGCAGTGAAATATCTGTCCTAGAACATTTGTGAAGATGTGTACACCGCGCACCTCTTAGCTTTACAAACCACTCACTATTGCTGGTGTAGTGTGGATTTGTACGAAACCGGTCTCGCACCTCGCATGCGTCGTTTCTTCAAAAGCAAGCCTTGAAAGACTTGATGGTAGGCTCTCACATTTGAGTGCACCACACTGATTTCTGTCTGAGATTTAGACTCAAACATAAGCGCAGCTTAAATGATACTGACTAAACCGACCCAGTAATCATCAACCATTTTGAATTGAGAATATTTTTAATAAAATAAATAAACTGTTTCATTCAAGTGAAATAAAAAATTGAGGGAGGACTACTCTATTAAAAGAGGAAAACGAAGTATCTTAGTAATGTGCTTAATAGTGTATTTTCTACTTATAATATATTTATTTTTTTAAATTGTGTTTTTGAATAATAAACAATGGTTCATTGTAGTGTATGCGATATTAGCACTCAAAGGGAAAGGGGGATTGGTAGACGACTGCAAACTAATTGCAGATGGCTTTCAAACCTTCAAGCATAATATCCACGGGCCAGTTCAAAAGGGAATCAACTCAAAATTTAAAGTTTTGAGAAAAATGAAATTCAAAGCTTCACGTTGCTGTGGAAATCCAATTAACAAAACATGATTTCAGTTTGATTAATTTCAACCCGTGACATACTCAGAATTTTTTTAAATGGGGGAGGCGTTATTAAAATTGTTTACAATTTGCATATCGGTATTTATATTTTGTGTATTGTTATTATTATTATTATCATTATCATTATTTTTAAAAGACATGTTGGTTCAGAAAAGTGTGAATACAATTAATAATTATATATAATAAATAAATTTTCAGTCATATTAAATATTGTGATGTAACAGATTATCTGACCTCAAAAACTGAAAAGTATATATGACTGAAAATTTATTTATTATATATAATTATTAATTATCATTATTATTATTATTATTATTATTATTATTATTATTATCAGCAGCAATTCATTTTGCACAGAGAGATGTGAAACTAGTACCGGGAAGAACGTTAGCGACAACGTCGTCAGGCCGCGGCTGCAAAGAAAAATTTGAAAATGTAAAACTTTCACTATCCTCGCGATAATCACTACCGGTACGCGACTTTTTTTGTTTAAAAAAGTTGTAAAATTGAGCTCTGCGGTTGCTTAGAAATATCAAAGAACCCAGAACAATAATGTGAAGTTTATATTAAAAATATTAACTGACAAATGCACAAAACGTTAAACGAACGTTTCACAATTAAGTCAGAACTCTAACGAACGGGTGAATACCGCTCTTAAATTGAGTTTAAATTCGGCAGTGCACAGTATTTAACATCTGCACTACAGGATTGTCAAACATCCTTTTCAATTTCATACTGTGTCAGCTTCATTTTATTACAAGGTTGGTACGAGGCCGTAGGTCTCTCTGTATTAAAAATATAACATTGTTATAATTTGAATGTGCCGTAGTATCTATGACTGGGATTATATTGAAGGAAAGGTAGGAAGACTATGCCTTATGTCGATGTTGATTTTGTTACTCTGACAGTGAAAAATTAGAGAAGGGGAAACGATTGTGGATTAAAAAAATACTCAAATCTAAATCTGTACTCTTTTTTTTAAGTTCAGGGGGGTTCAAACCCATTAACGTACCCCTTGCGTACGCTCCTGAGTTGAACGATTCTTCGATTTTTCACAACATAAATCTTAAAAATGCAGGTTTCTCAAAACTTAGGATTTTGAGTTAAACCAACTCAAAATGGGCCGTCGATATTGTTTGGTGTTTTGACTTCCTGCACTTTGTTAAGAAACGACTTAATAATATATGATGTGATTATGTTTTCTATCACAGTCTTATTAAAACTCTAGAGGATTTCGCGTTAAAACTGTTAAAATAATGTTCTTTCTTTCTTTCTTTCTATCAAGAACCTAATATGTTTAACGTAAAACATTTAAGAACAGGTTCTGCGAACTGCGACAAATTCAATAAGTGAATCGGACGACTGGTGAGCAATGGCCGAATGACACCTCTGGATAAAACCCTATTCGCTACCAGTCATCATCGTGTCCTCCTTTCCGAAGGTCGATTCCAAATATGCCTCCACTCGTCTCTATCTTTCCAAGAATTTTTCCTCTTTATTTTATTTACTTTTAGTTATTTAACGACGCTGTATCAACTACAAGGTTATTTAGCGTCGATGACACTGGTGATAGCGAGATGGTATTTGCGAGATAAGGCCGAGGATTCGCCATAGATTACCTGGCATTCACATTACGTTTGGAGAAAACCTCGGAAAAAACCCAACCAAGTAATCAGCCCAAGCGGGGATCGAACCTGCGCCCGAGCGCAACTTCAGACAGGCAGGCAACCCTCATAGCCGACTGAGCCACGCCGGTGGCCTTTTCCTGTTTATCTCTTCCTACTTGTATCCCCGTTCTTTTAAGTTCTTCTGAATTTGATCTATCCATCTTTCCCGTGGTCTTCCCATTGGTCGTCTTTCTTTCACTTTTAAATTTAATATTGTCTTTGACAGACTTTTCCTGTCCATTCTTTTAAGGTGTCAAAACCATTTCAAGCTCTTATTTTCTAATTTCCGAGGCGTACTTGTACCAATAATAATTCAAATGTCCTGAACTTGTGCATAGCTGAAACCGCTACTACTTCAGAATATAAACAATTAGCTACTGTACCTTCCCATGTATAAGTTTGGCCAACTTCGAAGGCTCTATATTGCTGTTGCTGAAACCACGGGTTTTCGCCGAACTCATCGCTGTCACTGCTGCTTGTTGTTTCTTCATATCCATCTAAAAGACAATGTAATTCTGAGTTGAAATCTTATAATACACTGTTTGCTAACTATGAAGAGGATAAATAGTTACTGTCACTTTTAAATTTAATATTCTCCTCGACAGACTTTCCCTGTCCATTGTTTTAAGGTGCTCAAACCACTGTAAGCTCTTATTATCTAATTTCCGAGGCATACTTGTACCAATAATAATTCAAAATCGCCTGAACTAGTGCATAGGTGAAAACGCCACTACTTCAGAATATAAACAATTAGCTACTGTACCTTCTACTTCAGAACTTTGGCCGACTTCCAAGTTATTACTCTCTGCCATGTTGTGAACCCATTCGATGACATTCATACCGAATGTCACCAAATCGTCACTGTCGCTGTCCTCTTCAGTAGGTGTGGTAGCCGCTGTCTCTATCACCTCACTCGATGTTTCTTGTCCAGCTAGAAGACAATTTAATTCTGAGTTGAAATCTTCATAATACACTGTTTGCTAACTATGAAGAGGATAAATAGTTACTGTCACTTTTAAATTTAATATTCTCCGTGACAGACTTTCCCTGTCCATTGTTTTAAGGTGCCCAAACCATTGTAAGCTTTTATTTTGTAATAACCGAGGCGTACTTGTACCAATAATAATTCAAATCTCCTGAACTTGTGCATAGCTGAAAGCGCCACTACTTCAGAATATAAACAATTAGCTACTTACCTTCTATTTGAGAACTTTCCCCGACTTCCAACGCATTCATATGTCTCATGTGTTGCACCCACTCTCGGACTTTGCTGTTGAATGATGACAAACTGTCACTCCCGGAATCGCTGTCCTCTTCTGTATGGGTGGTAGCCGCTGTCTCTGGCATACTACCCGATGTTGTTTCATGTTCAGCTAGAAGACAATGTAATCCTGAATTGAAACCTTCATAATACACTGTTTGCTAACTATGAAGAGGATAAATAGGTACTGTCCGGCCGAATGGTTATGTTCCATCCCGGTTTGCACCACTCGTTTCTCCTGTCCTCTCTGAAAGGGCTAGTGTCTGAGTTGTTAGGCTCTTCTCTGCAAATATTTTCTGTACGGGACTGGAAGTTTGCGCAGCATTATACAGCTGTTTAAAGTAATTAAAGAAAAAAGGCCCTCGTAAGTAAGTAAATGTCATGTGATTTCCCCCGTTTTGACGACCACGTGACAACCACTCGGATGGACAATAGCATGACAACATGTACGTCACCAAACTGTTAACAGTAAGTGAATGATAAAAGTAAAGTCTGAAAAGAAATCAAAAGATGAAGCACATAGCTACGGTTACTTCTAATATAGTTATAACCTCAAAGAAAAACAAATTCAGGGAGCTGAAATAAAGGAAGTTTAGACTTTAATTAAAAATTAAATTAATTTATCCATATTCTTTTATTTACAAGTGGCTCCTACATGTTGTATGCCTGTGTGTATCAGCAATTACCAGAGTCCCATAAATGAGTGTTATGTTACAGTTCTCAAATTTTCAACTGAAAAGGATAAGTTACGTGGCTAGAAGCTGCTCGTATACCACGAAATGTCTTCACGTTAACAAAGCATTCAGTTGTATGTATTGAACACTTTGGAGTAAACGAATTAGAGACGGATCTTTATTTAGTCGTATCCCCTATTATAATAACCTCACCTTGGCATACAAGAAACAATAAAAATTCCAAGCAAGAAAATAATAGGCTTATTTTTAAAGTAGATTCATTGAGAGATAGTAGTATTCAATGGCTTTAACATACATTTTAAGAAAATGTTGGCCTAAAAATGTTAGGCGAAAGATAAAACAGGGATATGGGATGAAGATACCAAAAGGTGATAAATGATAAACGTGAAGGTTATCTCCGATTTTTACAATTCGTGCATAATAAAATTATGTGTGTAATTTAAAATGTTAAGTCTCGTCACGAAGATGGGGAGTAAACTAAGACACGATCTGGGCACTGGGTGGACATACGAGCGCTACAAATCACTACAAAAGTATCATATAGGCCCTATCATAGCATTTCGTGTCTGCTCGCGTACTTTGCGCCAACGCGTATTTTACGCACCCTAAATTTTAAAGGATTATTTTGAACTTTAATTTTGCTCCGTGTATTTTCCGCACACATTTTACGCACAATTTTGTTTCAGTGACGTATGAGTTTTCCCCTCCCTAAATGCCATTGCCTATATTTGCATTGCACGGCATTGTACCCAACCCAACTACCTGCTTCATGAAGAAACCCTAAATAACGTTACTTCAACACTGATGCTTGTCCTTGTAAATTACTCCAAAGGGCAGTGACTGTGACAAGTTTTATTGTTTAACATGTATAGTGCAGTCGAGCCCCCACAGCCCAGGCTGCGCAGAAGTTTAGAGTAGGGACAAATTGAAGCTTGCGTCCGCCGCCATGCTTTGGAAGAAGCATCGGTTGGCAGACGGCTGTACTATCAGCGTATTCCGAATCTCACCGGTCCGGTGGTATCAATGACGTCACGTTGCAACGAAAATAAGGAACAAAACTGCTGGAAGAATCGATGCTGTCATGGCGACTTGTTAAGTGGTTATCTGTGCTACGCTAGCAAAATTTTGCGAAATTTCCTTACTGCCATCTCGTTCAAATAAAAGAGATTATAAACAACTTATTTCTTGAACCGGTAGTAATAACTGGTCCGTTGACATGTTCGCTCATAAGCCAATAACATATTGATTTTACGTTGTGCTCATTACAAACAATACAGCAGAACACACCGCCATGGCACAACAGTGCACGATGTCATTCGTCTGCTAATTCCCGCCGTATACAAGAACCAATCAGATTCACTGATGGCGGCTGATGGAGACTGCCACCACCTCTGCAAGTTGATGGCACCAGTGCGACACCGGTGGAGCATCAATGACGTCATCGGTGGAATTCGGAACACCGTGATGCCATCGGATTGCTCACCGGTGAGATTCGGAATACGCTCTATACAATGCTGAATGTTTAATATATATGTTTGGTGTCTATTATAAATCAATCTGAATGAATAAATGAAAAAAAAAATCTTATTAACATTTAAAGCGACCACGTTAAAAACATAATCAAGATTAGTTACTTTTAGTTTGACATGAAACGAAAGAAAACTGTAACAATTTGATACCTTAACTAAAGATGTTGTATAGTTATTTGACAACATATAGAGCGAACAGAAATACAAATGCATACTGGATTGTAGTAATAGTTCAGATGAAAAGAAAATTATTAGTATTAACTATTATTAACAAAACGCTGCCTGTGTAAGACGTTACATTAGGCCTACATTGTAAACACGTTTGCTTTGATGTGGACGAGAAATGAACAATACTTATTCGCTTCCGTATCACTTATTTTACACTTGTAAAATAGAAACACGTACCTAATGTTTTGGTTAGAAATATAAGTAGGCCTACCGTGCAATAGCTTGTTATCACAGCTGTAGAATGAAATAAACGTCACATGCATGAATTAGTCAATTAGTCATATAATAGAACTCAGGCCTAGTGTACAGAACATCTTGCCTATTGATTTATTATTATTATTATTATTATTATTATTATTATTATTATTATTATTATTATTATTATTATTGACTCCGTTAAATATTGTCTTACAACATTTTTATGTAAAGTCGTGTTGTACTGGTAACCTTAAGGTGTGTGCTAAAATCTTCTCTTTATGTAATACTTTCTTTTATTTGGTTATTTAATGACGCTGTATCAACTACTAGACTACTTAACATCGATGGTATTAATGATAGGGAGATATTTGGCGACACGAGGCCAAGGATCCGCCATAGATTACCTGACATTCACCTTACGGTTGGGGATATAAGAAAAAAAACCCAACCAGGAAATCAGCGGGAATCGAACCCGCGACCGAGCGCGACTCCGGACCGACAGTCCTTAGCCCACTGAGCTACGTCAGTAGACTTTTATGTACTTTTATGGTCAGTTTAACAAGTTTAAAATATGATTCTCCGGAGGAATCTGGAATCCATTTTCTAAAATATGTTCCTGTAAGTGTAGAAAGATTGTACAAGCGTTCTACTTCTAGAGCACATTGTTTTCACACGATGTAAGAGTGGGTGGTAATATGCCATTGAACTGTCAACATCTGTATAATCGCTCTTTCACTTAAGCGGCATATTTCTATGATGATGGTATGGCAAGACTCCCATTATTCTTTCGTTAAAAAAATAAAAGAGATTCTGTTTACTGCTGATAGGCTACGTACATGTTCACTGTCTTCAATCTATCAGTTACATGTTTAGTTTTCTAGAGACAGAAGGAAAAAAAGGTCCTGATGCTGTTATTTCATTTGTTTTTTTTTTTTTATACTCTTCTGGAACTTATGAAGAAAAGGCCATTTAAACGTGTGATAATGTTTTCTGATGCTGCCGGAGGACAGAATAAAAATTTTAAGTTTTTGACATTCTGCTCGTGGTTTTCCAAAGTGTACAGTGTAGACATACTTCATATTTTCCCCATTAGAGGATATAGTTTTAGTCAATGTGATCGGAATTTTGGTATTTATACCAAAATTTTTAAAAAGAAGTCCATCATCCAAACAGCTGTGGCGTATTTACAACTAATATCATACTGCCGCAAGAACCCTGAGCCATTCCAGGTACTGTGGGATACCTCGATATTAAAGGAGTAGTCTGCAGTTCTTCCTTTGTTCTTGAAGAAACCTACCAGAAAGGGAGTACCACTCTTGATGCAAAAGTATAAACAACTCCAATACAGTACATCAGGGATAATTTCAGCTTCATCCTCATACTCGGCATCATTTGTTCCCTTCAACATTTGGAAGACGGGAATGAAAGTGTCGCAGCTGAAACTTTTGAGTCCAACACAAATGAATCCACTGCCTTTGAAGTCCTCCAAGGCGAAGGACTTAAGAGACCTCTTACAGTGTTTAGATGAAGATGGCCAAAGTTATCTGGACTCAATCCTGAATGAAGCCGGGACATCATCACACAATGGTGAAGATGACTCTGGAGACAATAACGATGATGCATAAAGAAGAAAAAAATATAGGCCTACAAGACGAACAAGAAAATCATAAACTGAAAATATAATGTTATTTTGTAGAACTAATTGTGTAATTATTCAATTTTGTTTTTATTTAATATGTTATGGTAAATGTATAATTTGATTCTGTTGTCTCTATTTTATTTTATTTTTATGACAAAATTATTAATAAAGTACGAGATGTTCTCATATAAAATTAATTTTCATGCAACATTAGACACCTGACCAGCCTCATGGTCTAGTGGTCAGAGCTTCTGGCTATAGTTCATGAGGTCCCGGGTTCGATTCCCGGTTAGAGTACAGGAATTTTTCCTTAAAGGGGATTATTCCTGTGTTCGTCCATGGTCTGGAATTTAGGTTAAGTTTAGATTTAAGACCTCTCCTGGCACCACATTATCATAATCATCCTATCACATCATCGGGGTAATGTAACTCCGCCTTCCAGGCGCCCCAACCTCAGAAGCGGGTTACAACTAAGCCATGGCCAGGAGAGAAGACCAGAAATGTTGAAAAGACAACCTGGTGGCATTTGATTAAAAAAAAAAAAAAAACATTAGACACCTAGAACATCAGAATAATTGAAAACATTGCAAAAATATATTGTCGCCGGAAGAAGGGCGTATACAGAGTTCTATATTATATTTATTTACTAATAGCAGAACATACTATTTGCTGTTATGTTTCAATAATTTTGTTTTAAATATCCACGAAATAATTTAACAATGATTAAAAACTTTTTCGACGCAACTATGATGAACCTGATGGCTTATAAACATTGCAATTAGATTATATCAGAACTACACTTTTCTGTAAACGCCCTTATTCGGGTGACGTCCTCAATTGAGTCTTTAGATTTATTACACCATATTTTTATTAATGATTTAACAACTAAGCCAGCAATGAATACAATCACATTTTGACAATATTGTGTTATTGAGAATGATGTAAGAATGAGGAAATTGCAATCAATGTCTGCAGTAGAAGAGTCAAAACACTGATGATTATTATTACAGTGCGTTAGGTTTTTGGAAAATACCATTGGCTATATAGACATTTTTAGCGGACATCCCTCTCTTTGTAATATAATTTAAATAAATTATTTACCTATTTTCTAACGTATATAAAAACATAAGTAAAAATATGCCATGTATTCCATCATAGGAAATAAAAATAAACTAATAAGTCTATTTATGAGCAATATAAGGCGTTTATATTTAAAACAATGCTTAGTGGCAATATTTAGATTTACTTCTGTTATTTTATATTATACGTTAGAAAATACGTAAATAAGTTTAGTTATATTACAGTGAAGGAGGAAATCCACTAAGAAAACGCCAGTATACCCAATGGTAATTTCTAAACTCCGAATACTTTATAGAAACAATCATTCGTGCTCCCAAAACATGGCGTCGCGCGAACCTGCGCGGGAGGTTTCAAATTTGTACACGACACCAGAGCCAATTGTGTGTCTAGATATATAACTACAACGTCTTTGAGTGCAGTTTCACCGCTACATGAGGAATGCATCGATCAACCATCTGTAGGCCTATAATCTCGTACAATGTACTCAATTAAAGACTACCTATTGAGAATGCTACGTCTGCTATGTAGTTCGCATTCATTATGATTGTCATATATCCAATTTAATTATTATTTATAATTCAAGATTACCAGTAGTCTTAGGTGACAAAAGTACTGTAATCTTAATTACCATATACTTGAATAAAACCCAGATCAAGAAGAGTAATTAAAAAAATTCGCATGTTTTACGCACCCTAATTTTTCAATCAGCCAAAGTACATTAAAAAGTGCGCAAATTACGCGAGCAAATACGGTATATATCGTATCATATCATGTCATGTCATGTCATATCAATAGTATAAGTAAAAAAACCTAATAAGTCACGTTTTGCTGTTTTTACAGGACAGCAAGTTAAAAGATTCAACATCCATTATATTGCATTATCTTTGGTTGCGTGAGAGAGTTGTTGAAATTTTAAAGAAAGCTGAACTAGAGGCGGCCTACTCTACAGTTGTTTGTGAGCTACTAACAATTCCTACAACTACTATCGGTAACTCAGGAGAAGACGAGAGCGGACTAAGGAGGAAGGGATGTGAACAGATAACGTACGACAACACGTGCAATATTTGTACTGCAGTAAGCGGAAACATTAGGTCTCCTTCTGTTCAATTTAGCTTTAATTTCCATACGAATTCTTACTCATGTTTCCTGTACGAGTAATAACCTGGCTACTGGGATGCTTATCTGAGCAATGTTTATAATAGTCAACAGCGATAGTCAAGAAGGTCACATTCTTTCCCCTCGTCTTCTCCTGAGTTACGGACTATACTTCCTCTCTATTCGCAAGAGGGTAAAGACATTTGTGAGAAACTCTATACGCGAAGAGCGAATGTCACAGTCGGCAGTTTTGAAATTGAAGAACCTTTTATTAAGGAACTGTCCCAACAATTTCGATTTTATGATGTCATAGACGAGTTTCACAATCAAAACGGGAAGGTCGTTCTGCAGTTTAAATTACAGATGAGTAGGTAATTTCTTTTCTAAATATTCATTGTATTTAGTATTTATTTCCTACTTTGAAATATTACTACGCGGCACTGATGTGAACAATAACTTACCTGCAGGAGGAGTACCGGTACTTGCTATTTCCGGAGTAGTTGTTATTTCCGGAATACTTGGTACGTCCGGAATGGTTGGTGTTGTCTGTGTCCCTACGTTGGTCTTCTCCATCACCTCGGGCAGCTGTGTTGCCGCGTCCCTCTTGTTGCTCCTCACTGCTGTTTCTGTCAGAAAAAAGTAATAGCCCCTTGAATATTCCAATTTCCAGATACAATGAAATGCGCATGCCCAGAGACATAGAGCATAGATACACAAGCTATCGCTAAGGGACTTATCGAAATTCGTTCTTTTTCGAGTGCTGCCGTATACCGTTCTGAAATGCACTTGAGACAATACGAAGGAAATGGACTTAGTATAAGTGATATAAACGGCACATTTGAGAGGAAAACAACTGGAAATTTAAAGTTTTGAGGAAACTACATTTTAAAGCTGTATGTTGCTGTGAGAAACCAAAGGATCGTTGATATTACTCCAGAATTCTGTTAATAGTGTTTCATTTAGCTATACTATAAGTTTCAATTACTTAAAATGTGTTAATTGTATTTCAAGGAGATGCACTATCACCTTTACTTTTTAACTTTGCTCTAGAGCAGCGGTCATCAAAACACTGCACGCTCGGACTAGCGTCTCTTACCTGCGGATAAGACACTGCTCTAGCGTGCAATCGTCGCTGCTGGCGGGTATGTTGTCTCTCTATCCCTTGTGCACGACGGAGCAGAGTTCCTTAGGCTTCGGCCACAGTGCAAGCGGCTGGCGGCGCGGCGCGTTGAGTGGCGGCGTGGATGAATCACAAACGCGTGTTAGCAAATGCAGCTGGCCATAGTGTGAGCGGAGCGGCATTTTGGAGGGGAAGTTGGTTCAAGGACAACGCTGCACGCCGCTGGCCGCTCGCTCTTGTTTGAGATTTTAGCGGCGCCGCTCACAATTGCAAGTATGAATTGTCAAGAAATGAGGAAGAAGTTATCATTTAAGAAGTGAAAGCCCGAATATTCCTGTGGAATAATTGGGAGAAGAACTTCAAAAACCTCTCCATGACGAGGAATATGTAGAAAGACATTTTACTGAACGCGAATATTTTTATAATATGCCGTGTGATGATGATGATGATTATTATTATTATTATTATTATTATTATTATTATTATTATTATTAATCATACTTCGTAGAATATTGTTGGGATAAACACTTAGTGCTGCGTACAATATTAAACATATTCCAACTCCGATATAAAGGTACAATTATGTGATTTAAATATTTCTGTTGTTACGATTAACGATCGTTAAAGCAAAGAAATACCGGTAGGATTAAAACTATTATTATTTACAATCTCATACAAGAAATTGGCACTTCTGTTATGAAAAAACACAATCTATTAAGTACAAATTATGTTATATTAACATCTGCGACTGATTGAAATAATCAGTGAACTTATCCTTATTTGTCTATCAAATTCACTGCAACTATTATTCCTGCGATCTAAGTTCTAATGAGTTTGCACATCATCAGTTCTCTAATTTGTAAAGTCGTTTCATGATAATGCAGATCAATCTTTTCTCAAATGGAAGATTATAATATGTGCTGGCTCATTTCACATTTGTGTCCATATTTCTATCGTGAATCGCCACTTAGCACGCAATATTCAGAAAGCACATTCCACGTATTATTTTTCGAACACTAGATAAACGTTGATTAAAATTTTCCCTTCTAGTCGTTAGTTCTCTCACTAGATATTGCCTCATAAGATAAAGTTTTAGAGGATAGGCTTCATCTCCAATAAGTACAAATGATACCTTTACAATTGAGTTCGATAGTTCAGGCACATTGAACCTGTTGGTCTCCAACAAATTGAAAAGTGTAAAGTTGTGAAAATGCCTCCACCACTGTGTTTTCCTCTTCCCACCAAATCAATGGTTAAAATGTTTAGTCTGCGCCAGCAATACTCTGTAGCAATACTACGTAAATTAAAATATCTGGAACTGAATTTATCAGGACCCTTTGCCTGACCATGCTTTTCGTCGTTTGTTACGAAGCAATTACGGAACCACAACGTTCGTAGTAATCACTGACTACTTCGTTTAATTTTTCTTTATTTGATTATGGTATAAATTCTTTAATCGATTCATTTTAGATTACCTCACACGTTTCTCTTGCCATTACAATTGCTGTAAATTTTCCTACCCTGAAGGAAAATGCCAGTAATAGCAATGATGTCCCTGTGTTTATAAACCTACAAGAAAGAGTAATGTTAGAAATTTACTTTAAATTTTGTTCATTTTAACGTAGTAGAAGACTTAATATTAGAATATATTAATATTTCAGTCATTAATTCATTAAATATTCATTATGGCATTCTATTTCAGAAGACGTGGCAAAAATAAGTCGTAGAATTTAAAAGATAAATTTGAGAAGGAACTCCAGAAGCTCCCAAAGATACGAAGCGGTTCCGAAGCTCTTGAATCGCTACATCGTTATGGACGTTTTTCGACCTGACGATGTTTATGAAGGACGTCGTCCTTTCTGATAGGACTGTAGGAAATCTTTCCTTCCAGAAGATCCCATCGACTCCAAACAGTCCTGATTTGGGAGAAAGTAAAGACAATTATCAGCGATGATAACGTATCACTTCAGAAGAATATGTCTTCGAATACCTCAACACCAAAGACAAGGGCTCGAATATAAATCTAAATTATTTAAATATATATCACTTATATAAAATATATTTCCATGTATTGTGGGTCCCTATCACCACGGCATGGCGCGTCCTCAGGTTGCGGATAGAGGAGACAGCCTCCAGATATGGAGGGTAGCTGCGAATATATTGAATAAGCAGTCGTGGACAGCAGATAAGGGGTGGTCCTCCAGCTTGGGGGTTGGGCGAAGGGCTAACAACCCATCACCGTAAAAAACAGCTTGTTACGTATCCCTATAATAAGCCTCGGAATAGGACTCATTCTCTGGCACGACCACAGCAAAGAGATTAATCTTGCACAGGACAGGGACCGCTGGCGGGCTTATGTGAGGGCGGCAATGAACCTTCGGGTTCCTTAAAAGCCATTTGTAAGTAAGTAAGTATATAAAATATATTTATGTTAAATCTATTTATCAATAATTGGTTATTTAAAATAGGACCTTATGTATATATATATATACATACAATAATATAAAAAAATAATTGATGCTGAAACTAGAGTAGTTCGATATCCTGTTAATAAAGCAACGGCAAGAGAGCATATTTTCAGTGGTACGGAGCACAATTTTAATGTCTCTTTTGCCGCATATGAAAAGTAATAATTAGGCCTATAAGTGCAGTGGAAAAATTAAAATTGCACAGCACACAAGTGTAAGAAGTTTTAAATGCAATAAATCGAAATGAAAAAAAAATGAAAAATGTTGAAAACTGCTCATTTCTAATGTTAAATTTTCGTAAGTATAAACATGCAGCCCATGCAATTATTCGTAATGAATGAGACTTAATTCCATCAACACAAAAATTTAAGGATTCGTAGGACTATTCTTATTTAATTTAATTTATATGCAGTATAGCCTACTTGCATCATTGTTCGAAGAATGCATGATCCTGTGTCTTTAACTTAAAATAATTGTATCTTAATATCAGTGGCGGTTCCTCGGGGGAGGGAAGGGAGGAACGTCCTCCTCACATTTTCTTCTCTTGAAAGTAAATACAAAATAAAATATGTGCCTTGAAATTCGAGGAAGATTCGATAATTTTTAAGTTCACAGCTATAAGAAAAACTCGGTTGATCGAGTTTTAAACGACGTGCGCTCATGTGCTGTAGAAAACTGTGAGAAAGATGCGAGATTGTCTGTGTAGAGGAAAGGCACTCCATTCCTCCTCTACTGCAGTTAACACACATAGACAACAGCGCACTAGCGGCCAGAGAAAGAAGCAGAGTTTTAAAGCAAGTAAATGAACGGAGAGGGAGGAGATCCTCCTATGAATCAGTTATGGGCGGGAAATAGAAACCGACTGGTCGTGCAGTTACCGCTGCCACCTAACGATGTTGCATTCAACCGGACTATAACACATCTAGGAGGAGACACAACAAAAACAGTTTTAACGCAAAGCTATGAAAGACACCATGTAAACTTTGTTTTTTAAATTATAAATCAAAAATATTATTCATTGCACTTTATATAGGCTACTATTCATGGTTTGAAACTTTCGTGGATATTTGAAAGTTAAAGTCTAGTATATGTAAAACAAAGAGGAAGTAGTTTTACGTAGTTGGCCCCTGAAATTCACTTCTATTCATTGTTTACTAGACAGGGCAACAGCCAAGTTGTCAGTTTTGTACAAATATATTTGAAACTGAAAGTAGGTACTCCAAACTACATCATTTTTATCATAAAAATTAATCGGCCACCGGCAGCTTTGAACAATAATGATAGTATGACTTTACAAGAACTGACATTCTTCAAAAGTATGTGATACTGAACTTGTAAAATGTACATGTGGCAACACGGACCACGTGGATGGGTGCAGTGTTCTCGCTTTCCTCAGATTATTTCCCATTCCCATTTCCATTTCCGTAAAACGGTTCCGGTTACGAGTTAGTAGCTGGTCTCTTCCAACACGTGTGATGCTGTAGTTTGCTCGAAAAATGCTACGATACGAGGTTGTGAATTTCCTTGTAATTGTTAATTTGCGCAATTATTCAACAATGAATGGAAGTGAAATCATAATATAGTTTGTAAAATTTAGGAAACTCAGTTTACAAGAACAAATTATTGCTATACAGAAGGGAAGACCAACCCCAACACTACCTGGTCTTAAATGTATGCATGTAGGCTAATTTGTAACATGTTTCATTCAAGAAGGTGTCATTTAGTGCTGTTAATTTCTTTCCTCCTCTTAAGAAATATGCAGGAGCCCCCACTGCTTAATATAATGATTAGCCATTGTGCAATAGTGATAAATCTCCGAAATTTGATGGATTGCTTCTGTAGTCGCTCCTTATTTTTATTTAGAAAATAGTCGAAAGTTGTAATAGGCATGCGAGTATACTTAAAATATCTATCTGGAAATGTCCCTAATTATCCATACAAACGATGAAAGTCTCAGAGGTTCACATCTCTTATTAAATGGATGAACATAAAATTCTCTTCCATTCCTATTTTAAGCTGTTCTTTCTAGATAAGAATTGCCTAAAAGCAAACACTGCCATGATCTCATCTCCATACCGCGCCGAGCCGCGTCTCTCACCAACTCTGCGCTATATGGCCACACCAACGCTCTTTCCTCCCCACTCCACAATTTTTCCAGAGCGGTACCGCGCCGCTCGACGCTTCCACTGTGGCCGCAGCCTTACCCTCAATGCACTCTACCCACTTCAGCGAGTGCTGACGACCACTGCTCTAGAGTATGCCATTAGGAAAGTCTAGGATAACAGAGAGGGTTTGGAATTGAACGGGTTACATCAGCTGCTTGTCTATGCGGATGACGTGAATATGTTTGGCGAAAATCCACAAACGATTAGGGAAAATTCGGGAATTTTACTTCAAGCAAGTAAAGAGATAGGTTTGGAAGTAAATCCCGAAGAGACAAAGTAGGCTATATGATTATGTCTCGTGACGAGAATATTGTACGAAATGGATATATAAAAATTGGAAATTTATACTTTGAAGAGGTTGAAAAATTCAAATACCTGGGAGCAACAGTAACAAATATAAATTATACTGGGGAAAAAATTACACACAGAATAAATATGGGAAATGCCTGTTATTATTCGGTTGAGAAGCTTTTATCATCCAGTCTGCTGTCAAAAAATCTGAAGTTAGAATTTATAAAACAGTTATATAACCGGTTCTTCTTTATGGCTGTGAAACTTGGACTCTCACTTTGAGAGTGGAACATAGGTTACGAGTGTCTGAGAATAAAGTTCTTAGAAAAATATTTGGGGCTAAGAGGGATGAGTTAAAGGAGAATGGAGAAACTTACACAACACAGAACTGCACTTATTGTATTCTTCACCTGACATCATTAGTAATATTCAAAATCCAGACGTTTGAGATGGGCAGGGCATGTAGCACATATGGGAAAATCCAGAAATGCATATAGAGTGTTAGTTGGGAGGCCGGAGGGAAAAAGTCCTTCGGGGAGGCCGAGACGTAGATGGGAGGATAATATTAAAGATGATTTGAAGGAGGTGGGATATGATGATAGAGACTGGATTAATCTTGCTCAGGATAGGGACCGATGGCTGGCTTATGTGAGGGCGGCAATGAACCTCCGGATTCCTTAAAAGCCAGTAAGTTAGTAAGTAAATATTCATTGTATTTAGTTGCTGCTTCCCTACTTTCAAATATTACTACGCGGCACTGTTGTGAACAATAGCTTACCTTCAGGAGGAGGAGTAGTTGGTGTTGTATGAGTCCCTTCGTTGCTATTCTCCATTACCTCGGGCACCTGTGTTGCCGCGTCCCTCATGTTGGTTCTCACTGCTGTATCTGTCAGAAAAAAGTAATAGGCCCTTGAATAGATACAATAAACTGCACATGCTCAGAGACATAGAGCATAGATACACAAGCTATCGCTAAGGGACTTATTGAAATTCGTTCTGTTTCGACTGCTGTCATATACCGTTCTGAAATGCACTTGAGAAAATACGAAGAAAATGGATTTGTTGTACAGGGACATCATTTTATTTTTACTTCAATTTTTATTGTACTTGAGTTTCTGAATATACTTCACTCCGACCCCTTCTACTAATGAAGTTCAACCGTCCTCCACACAGATCCAAGACCACATATACAGTCATAGTAGCCTTATGATCATAGTAAACAGTACGTTCCAAAAATATGTTCACGTTTTCCAGTGACGAAAGAGCTTTCAATATTGAATCATTTTCGCACAGGTATTGTCGTCCATTTGCCTACGTCGCATCCCGGTTCCCCCCCCCCCACCTGCTTCTATTCGCCTCTCTGTAAAGGCTAGTTAGTGGCTGGGCTGTCTTAGCTCTTTTCTGAGAACATTAATTTCTGTTAGGAATTGGACGTCTACGTAATATTATACCCCTACAACTGTTTAAAATATCTTAAATAAAAGGGCCTCGTTAAGTAATTAAATATTACGTGATTTTCACCCTTTCTATACCCTGCGACATAACCACTTGGGCGGACGGTAGATAGCATGTCTGAATAATTTTATCTTTTCGGATCGGGCAGAAGTGAAGATTGAATTTACAGTGCTAAGGTACTCTTTTATAGAGTAGGTACAGAATTATTTCAACATGAGTTACTGGTACGAAGGACGAAACTGGCAATTGGAATTACACACATTAGAACTGAAACCTGTATCGAAATGAACGGCCATCATTTTCCAAAAAGGTGTTCAGATATCCTTATTATGATTATTTTTTAATTTAACTTCATTCTCTATAGTGTATGCTTATGTGCTGTAGACAGTATAATATACACTGCATAATGAATACATCCGCATGGACGGCCCAGTTCGTGAGTATAAACACTCATTGTTAATACTGTACTGTATTTTGATTAAACAAAAACCTAATGAAAATTATCAAACTTAAAAGCGTGATATTTCCTAGTTTACGTAAATGGATGAACTACCGTAGAAGAGGGTAAAGTCGATCAAAATTTTGCAATTTTTAATGATATTGAGGTTATGCAATGGAGCGAAGTTCCTCAGAAAATAGTATTTTGTCGTCATATCCTTCACTTATGAAATCACATTACAAGAAGTGAATTACAATTTACCAAAGTCTGATTTTTTTTTATTTTACTTGTGATCGAAGTTGCCTGTTTAAATAGGGTAAAGTCGATCACCATTGAATTTTTAGTTTAAGATCGATTTTAAAATATTGCGAAGTAAAGTCGATCACTGTTTATGTATTTAAAAACAAATTAAGTGTATTACATGTAATTTATTTGTTATAAGGGGTGTAGAAAACAATAATAATCTATTATTTAAGTCCATAGGATTATATAGTGTATATTTTGTTACTGTGATCATACAATTCGCTTCAATTAGGCCTATAGGTCTCCACTGTACAAACGTGACTATGATTACCAATATATAAAACATAAAAAAATTAATACTTCACATATCAACCAGGTTAAATAAATAAATAAATATCAACAAACAAAGATTTAAGAATTCAAAATTTACATTGAAATACCACAATTCAATTATAATCTAAAATGCTATTCAACATTGCTTAGGTTTATGTCAGATGTTATTTGAAATCTCCCCCTCCTCATGTCACTTTAGAAACTACGTTGTTCCCATAGTCAGGTACAGAGGGGTATACAAAATACGTTCCTTTGGCAGTGCTTCTCTTATGCAAGAAATTCACCATAAATTCGTCTTCCTCTTTCCCCTCAATATAAGCTATACTATGACACTTTTCTGTTTATAAGTGTTAGTTGGAGGTATTTCGGTGAAAAAATTTATTCTTCCTGCTGGTCCTATCTGCTTCGAGTAGGTCGATGGCATGATCGATTTAACCCTACAAAGGTACAAGTTTTTTGGAAATAATAAGTTTCAATACTAACATTTACCAACTGCAAAACTATTATTTCAGGATACAATCTCAACCAAAATTACTTCCGTATAGGCCTACTCCTTGTATCCTTTCACTGCTGGCGATAATTTAGAGTTTGTAAGACTTTGTTTTCGTTTAAGAGAAAAAGTTGAGAATAACCATTTTCACTTCAACGGTAATTACACTGTGTTCCCATTGTTGGCATGCTCAGGCTTTTTGTTGTCCCTCTCGCTTACATTTGCAATGACAGGCAATGAAGTCAGCATAACAAAATTTTAACAAGTAACTGAGATAATATATAATTTTCAATAAAAATCGCAAATGATCGATTATACACCCACTGATCGACTTTACCCATTTCTACGGTACTTTTCTTCCCCGCTATACCTAGTAAAGTGATTTGTTTGTATATTGCGTCAGTATCATCGAACTCCAGTCGTGGAAGGGGATAGCAAACGGTGTTTTCGGTTCTTAACCATTGATCCAAAGGTATAGCCATGTTGATATTAGAAATGTTAGTAAAAATAAAATGATGTCCCTGTATAAGCGATATAAACGACCCATTTGAGAAGGAAACAACTGAAAATTTAAAGTTTTAAGGGAACTATATTTTAAAGCAATATGTTGCTGTGAGAAACCAAAGGATCGTTGAAATTACCCCAGAATTCTGTTAATAATGTTTCATACAGATATATTATAAGTTTCAGTTAAGTAAAATGTGTTATTATTGCATTTTTCACAGCAACATGAAGCTTAAAACTTCAGGTTTATCATAAGTAATAACGAACCATTACTTGGGAGATAGTTTGTCTTCTTCAAACAAAATAAAAAAGTTACAGAAAAACGGTTATGAAAAAAATGTTCTCTAAAACATAATCTTAATGTTATTTTGCTCGTAAACTAATGTGACCAGCGTACTTGCTAATAACATTTCCTAAAAACTGACTATTTAAAAATACAAGACAAAAAATGCAAATAAATGCAAAATAAAAGTAGACATAGACTGTATTGGTTCGTGTTAAAATGAAACGAGATTATATTGTATCCTGCATTGTCTGTGATAACTCAGAAAAAAATATATTTTATCAACTTCCATCCCTATTCATCACTCATCAACTCTCCGCTATTTTCCTACGTCCCTTCTGATATTCCCATCACATCCACCCTGTTTCTTCTCATTGCTTGGAGTTTTCCATCTTACCTCGTAGCCCAGAAGTACTCGCATTCGGCGTCCATCTTCTTTCTTGCTGTCCATTGTTGTACGTCATGACGAATCCTTCCTCAGTATCCCCCTCCCGGACATCCGATTGGGGGGATAGTTTACGTCCGGAATTTTTTACTGAGGAAAGATCCATCATGCAAACTATTCTTGGGATATATAAATGCGGAAGCTTCCCATTGCTTTCCGCATACCACTCTCTCTTTCGCATCTTAAAAGATCCCAGGGGGCCCCGGCGTGGAGGTGAGGAGAGTGGATTTGACTAATTAGGCCCTCCGGACTTCACCGAAATTCACCGCAAGGGTTAAATATCAGTTCCATCAGGGTTTTTGACCCGATCAGAGACCGGGAAATCCCAATTAGCCTTTGCCCCCCTCATTGAGTCTAAAGCATTGCAAAGGTCATCATTGTGAAACGACCAACACTGCTGGAGTAATAGTTCATGCTAATTCAATTATGTGACCTAAAAGAGAAGATGAAGACCTCAAGATCTTACCTTGTTGGCGAAACGTTTAACACACCATCATTAATTCCGTTGGGTGTCCCATTCCTTTGTCTGGTATCCTGATATAACGAGATGTTCGGCTGGGTTAGTTGCAGGATCCCACTCGATGGGCTGCATGAAATATTTTAGAGTTCTTTCTTTGGAAATTCTCTCTGTCGCAGTTGCAGGCGATGTCTTTGTAGACCTACAATAATGCAAGGAACTTCGATGATCCGTTCAATGAATTACATGTAGTTTCCTGGAATTGTTTCGAAAGTTCTGAAAGAATTACAAAGCCGCGTAAAATTTGCAGAGCCCTTGGAATGTAATTTAACACAGATTAAATCCAGACGTTTGAGATGTGCAGGGCATGTAGCACGTATGGGCGAATCCAGAAGTGCATATAGAGTGTTAGTTGGAAGACCGGAGGGAAAAAGACCTTTAGGGAGGCCGAGACGTAGATGGGAGGATAATATTAAAATGGATTTGAGGGATGTGGGATATGATGATAGAGACTGGATTAATCTTGCACAGGATAGGGACCGATGGCGGGCTTATGTGAGGGCGGCAATGAACCTTCGGGTTCCTTAAAAGCCATTTGTAAGTAAGTGATAACCGCCATAGATGGAGTAGGGAAAGGGACTCGTGTGCTGTGGATGTGAGTTTGATTACACTCCGACTGATTGATTATATGTGCACATATTTTTTCTTTCCACGCTGTCGGAGGCAGTGCAGCTTTCCACATTCTAACGTGGAAAGATACAATGTATGGCCCACATCTGTGGAGTAACGGCTAGCGCGTCTGGTCGCGAAACCAGATGGCCCGGGTTCGATTCCCGGTCGGGGCAAGTTACCTGGTTGAGGTTTTTTCCGGGGTTTGCCTCAACTCAATATGAGCAAATGCTGGGTAACTTTAGGTGCTGGGCCCCGGACTCATTTCACCGGCATTATCACCTTCATCTCATTCAGACGCTAAATTACCTAAGATGTTGATAAACCGTCGTAAAATAACCTACTAAAATTAAATTAAAAATTAAAATGTATGCACATTTTTCAAAATGAATCGATGATGAGCTACGGGATTATGTGACCTAAACAAGTGATCAGACCTAATAGGAGTCAATATTTCTGTTAAATTAGAGATGGATGAAGATTTTCGTAACAGTTACTTGATTTTGAATTACATTTAATGACTGTAAAAATTGTGTGATACATTGTGCCAGTATTTCTCAAACATTTTCCACTGCGAATCACTTTTAACGTATTGTACAAACTTGGAGTTCTTGCAGTCCATTTCTATTTCTCTTTTTATTATTATTATTATTATTATTATTATTATTATTATTATACTTAGTGAAACTCACAGCAGAGTCCAAATAGGCCAGTTTCTATCTGATGCTTTTCCAATTCACTGCGGGCTAAAGCAGGGAGATGCACTGTCGCCCTTACTTTTTAACTTCGCTCTAGAATATGCCATTAGGAAAGTTCAGGATAACACAGAGGGTTTGGAATTTAACGGGTTACATCAGCTGCTTGTCTATGAGGATGACGTGAATATATTAGGAGAAAATCCACAAACGATTAGGAAAAACGCGCAAATTCTACTTGAATCAAGTAAAGAGATAGGGTTGGAAGTAAATCCCGAAAAGACTAAGTGTATGATTATATCTCGTGATCAGAATATTGTACGAAATGGAACTATGAAAGTTGGGTATTTATCCTTCGAAGAGGTGGAAAAATTCAAATATCTTGGAGCAACAGTAACAAATATAAATGACACTCGGGAGGAAATTAAACGCATAATAAATATGTTAAAAGCGTGTTATTATTCGGTTGAGAAGCTTTTGTTATCTAGTCTGCTGTCAAAAAATCTGAAAGTTACAATTCATAAAACAGTTATATTACCGGTTGTTCTGTATGGTTGTGAAACTTGGACTGTCACTTTGAGAGAAGAACAGAGATTAAGGGTGTTTGAGAATAAGGCTCTTAGAAAAATATTTGGGACTAAGAGGGATGAAGTTACAGGATAATGGAGAAAGTTAAAGAACGCAGAGCTGTACGCATTTGTATTCTTCACCTGACATAATTAGGAACATAAAATCCAGACGTTTAAGATGGGCAGGACATGTAGCACGTATGGGCGAATCCAGAAATGCATATAGAATGTTAGTTGGGAGGCCGGAGGGAAAAAGACCTTTGGGGAGGCCGAGACGTAGGTGGGAAGATAATATTAAAATGGATTTGAGGGAGGTAGTATATGACGGTAGAGACTGGATTAATCTTGCTCAGGATAGGGACCAATGTCGGGCTTATGTGAGGGCGGCAATGAACCTCCGGGTTCCTTAAAAGCCAGTAAGTAAGTAAGTAAGTAAGTATTAAAAGAAATACAAAACAAAATAATCCTTACAATACAAATGTTAATATAGTTCAATAATATGTAATAATTAACACACGTAATTATATAAAATCCAGTAATTAATTATTCTGCTCTGTGGGATGAATATGTTCCTTTTTAATTGCTACAAATTTTTTATATCTATCTGGTTTTAGAGCAGAATGCTATAGCTTCTTTTCTGCTTCTGCATTTAGCCTATTTCGATAAATTTGTTTTCATGGTTAGATACGCTGAGAATTCAGATATTAAACTGATTAATAATATATTCCTTTTTAGTTATTTAATAGTATTAATAATAATAAAATATGACTATTGGTATCTATTTTGTAACATGATTACATTACAAATTATTGATGACGTTTCATATTTTTTTGATTCGTATTTTCGTGACTTTGTATACACTTTGCTGTAGGCCTAATCTCCAAATTTAAAATACTATTTAAATTTAATTTACGATTCACCGAATTCCACTCTTTCAGAAGCACTCCATTATAGGATTTATTTTGGTCGTATTAATTGATAAGGAAGGATGGTCATAAAACAATGTAATGTAGTAAAAACATAAAACCTCATTGTCCTCAGTAATTTTTAAATTGCGTCGCGATTTCTGTAGTGTTTTTAATTGTGCTTGTCCAACGGAGGCTTAATTATCAGTCTCCAATATAGGCCTACACATTTATTTCTAGAATCGCCATTGACACTACAAAACGTAAATGCTTTTATTCCCTACTTAATGTTGCAGTTTTCAAGCAGGAATTGTGATATAACTTAGAAAACTTACCTCGTGGGAAGAAGTTTATCCTAGTTGTCCCCTGGGAATCAAACCGCGAACTCTTCAATTCACGTACTCTCCATAAAGCGCTACCTTTGCTTGCTTTAAACGAAATCAAACTCAAAATGGCTGTCCAATATGTCATTTGCATTGTTGAAGACGGTATTGTGACGCGTTGAGCGATGAATGCGAATTCCATAGAGAATGAAAAAATGGAACTAGCGTCAGTGAGTAGAAGCTCGATTTGATTTTAAATGTACGAGTAGTCAACCGGCCGCAAAGGAATGTTAGGCCTGAATTTTTAAAAAACTCAATAACACTTTCGTAAATGTCGGTCAAAGCGTGTAGATATTTATAGAGAAAAAAAACACGCACGCACACACATACAAAATCTTCTGTATTAAGATTTTTCGTATTACTTACATTTTTGTCCATGGATGGGGAGGTAATTACTAATAATTCTCTCCATTTCGTATTGATTTTTATATCATTTTGTAAAGTTCCGTTGTATTTTCCCACAATCATATACAAATATCGTAATTATTGCTCCTTTCCAGTGCTTAATATTTTAATTACTCACGACACTAACCTTCCTTTGTTGGTTATAGTGATCGCATAAGTTGACTAAAAATTTGATAAGGGTAGATTTTCCATGGAAATAGAGTTGAATGCAACCTATTACTATTTTACTGCTCTAGGCCCACAAGCGCTAAGAACGCCGCTAATTAAAACTTATTTGCGTGGGAGACGGCAAGAAACAAAATAATAAAGAGTAATAATTTAAAAATATATATCTTTATCTCATCGATTCAAAATTATTTAAACACTAGAGGGGACGGTTCTTAAAAGAAATGAATGTTACTCAATTGTTCCTATTTTCTCGTATTAAAAAGATTCTCAAATAATACAAATTTAATTCATGGAAGACCATGGCTGTATTGCAACACAGAATAACATGATGTTTAAACTATAAAACTAACATATATTCAAATCAACGAAAATAAAAGGTATTATACCAATTTTTTATTTCTTGTTTTGGGACGTGGCGGTCATGTCATGCATGAACTTTAAAGATATGAAAAAATAAATCCTACTTTAGGGCTATCTTAAACTGTAGAATGTTACAGTTGAGAGTTTGATAAAATATAACGTCATTGATGGTTTCAATAATGCTTTCTTTTGAATACAACTGCACTGGATATAGGCCTATACAACATAACTTCATTTTTACCACACAATATGTAGTACATAAATATTTCTATTACTCAAATTTTTATAACGGGTTACATCAGCTTCTTGTCTATGCGGATGACGTGAATATGTTAGGAGAAAATCCACAAACGATTAGGGGAAACGCGGAAATTCTACTTGAAGCAAGTAAAGCGATTGTGGTGGAAGTAAATCCCGAAAACTAAGTATATGATTATGTCTCGTGATCAGAATATTGTACGAAATGGAACTATAAAAATTGGAGATTTATCCTTCGAAGAGGTGGAAAAATTCAAATATTTTGGAGCAACAGTAACAAACATAAATGACACTGGGGAGGAAATTAAACGCAGAATAAATATGGGAATGCGTGTTATTATTCGGTTGAGAAGCTTTTGTCATCTAGCCTTCTGTCAAAAAATCTGAAAGTTAAAATTTATAAAACAGTTATAGCTATTACCGGTTGGACTCTCACTTTGAGAGAGGAACAGAAATTAAAGGTGTTTGAGAATAAGGTTCTTAGGAAAATATTTCGGGCTAGGAGGGATGAAGTTACAGGAGAATGGAGAAAGTTACACAACACAGAGCTGCACGCATTGTATACTTCACCTGACATAATTAGGACCATAAAATCCAGACGTTTGAGATGGGCAGGACATGTAGCACGTATGGGCGAATCCAGAAATGCATATAGAGTGTTAGTTGGGAGGCCGGAGGGCAAAAGACCTTTGTGGAGGCCGAGACGTAAATGGGAAGATAATATTAAAATGGATTTGAGGGATGGGATATGATGGTAGAGACTGGATTAATCTTGCTGAGGATAGGGACCAATGGCGGGCTTATGCGAGGGCGGCAATGAACCTCCGTGTTCCTTAAAAGCCAGTAAGTAAGTAAGAGTAGACGTCAGTGGCGGCTCGTACCTGAAAATAATAGAATGCTACACAATATTGGGAAAACTTTAGTATACGGATACCTCAGTAACAATTATCTTGTAGAACTAAAGAGAGCAGATTTGTCTGTGTTTGTCGAATTAGCATCATCATATTTCCGAAAAGGCATTTTTCAGTGCCAATAGCTAATTTATTTTGTGTGCACAAGATTGGAATTTTGGAGTAAGAGGGAAATGAAGGCATCCGTGTCCTGAAATATATCCTCTTTTTTCTTTGACACCTGTCGTAGATCATGAATTACCGCTACTGAATAATGGGTAAGGGAAGCAGAACATATTATCCTGTCACTGTGGTCATGCATTTTCTAGTGTACATATAGTTTTTACCATTCTTTGCTTTCTACACAATATTGAGATCTGGTATTGGCTGCCCTAGATATTTAATTCTAATTGTGTCTTCTAATCATAGGTGGAGAGAGAATCGTTTCCTTGGGAGGGGGGAGCAAAACCATAGAATCCCCATATAACGGGAATATGGGGGAGATCATTTACCTCCTTTCCCCGTTATAGCTTGACCGTGGTACAGTATAACATATCGGAATATGATCATTTAATAAATGTATTTTCGGGTGCATGTTTCTTGCAGTGTTACATCCATATCCGCGATGTTTCGGACCGAGTAGTATAGGGCTTGGACTGTAGGTCTACTACAAATTATAATAGGCCATAATTTAAAACAATCCCTCTTTTTTCTTCCTCGTACAGAATAGTTGAATAGTTTATATTATATGTCTAAGAACAATATGTGTAGACAAGGTCAGATAAGCAAAGAACAATTACAAAGAGACTGTACGAACAAAAAATTCGTCATCAATACATCAAGAAGAATACCTAACAGTGCTAACAGAAAGTTTTTTATATTAAGCTTTCCTGAAGATATCATATGAAATGTAAACTCTAATTATTTTATTTAACCTCGTCTTTAAGTTTACACATTATATCGGGATTACTTTTCTTTTTTCTCCATTATTCTGCAGTGTGTTATTCATATTCTCCAAGTGGTGGCCTGAACACCTGCAGACTTCTAACACATGAGTACAGGCTGTTACAAAAGAAACATTACAGTGCTTCCATTCCTCAAACGAGTTATAGAACTTCTTATATATTCAAAAATTTAAAATAAATATTATAGTCCAGACACATGATCTGAAGACATCAATTCATCACTTTAAGCGTAGAAACTTAATCATAAACAGAAGCAAAATAAGTCTTTTGAATTCATTGTTTTGTAACGTTAATAAAATAAGAGTTTAGACAAGTTTGGGGGGCAGTCCCCCCCCCCATAACTCCGGTTATGCTTCTAATGACTGCTCAGAAAAAGCAGTTTTGAGTAATGAATCGACGGAATGCATCGTGATATAGCTACTGTACATTTTTAGACGGATTTACACACGTACTAAACTTATATGTCAAACTTTTTTAATTACACAAGACATAAAACATAGAATATACTTTCAAAATGTCCACAGTACAAGATGATGAACCCTATGAACTTGCACACACTGTTTTGAAAGTGGAAAATAATTAATATTTTTAACGGGCTCCCGCGAAAAGGCATGCCAACGTAGAACCATAACCCGCAAAAACTATCTGCCGGGATTGTATAAACGTATCCCTGTTTACACGAATATTAAAAATGTATTTCAATATAACTATATTTATGAAAAACCTAAAGAGCAAAAATAGGCTATATATGTCAAATATATATCTTTATACAAACCAAAGAATATAAAAGGAAAGAGAACAAGTTTCACCAAAATAAAGTGAAGAAAAGCGTATCTACCCAAAGAGTTTGTAATCCTTACAAACTCTTTGTATCTACCACGCGTCGTAGCGGAGAAGTGAGAAATATGTTCCCAAATAGAAGCAGCGGAAAGCCGCCATTTGTTTGGAAGAAAACGCGCGGGATTTCGAAACCGCTATTTGAATGTTTTTGTTTACAGGAACAATACATCCATTCCGATATACCTTTAATAACGTGTTTCTGCTGTCAGCAGAGTTGTTACGTTTTCTGCGAGGGAAATCGGGATATCAGAAGCTAACTTAAGATATTAGACTTATCAACACATTGTCATAAGATTTATAGTTGTTTTCTGCAAAGTATTGTTCGCGTGCTTTTTAATGTAATATTTTCCTCCTTGAGAAACACTAAAATACGAAGGACACATAGTACAGTGAATACTAGAAGCTATTCATTTTTTTCTTTTATTAACCAGGAATATGTTTTAACCATTCGCTATTAAATGAACTTTTCAACTTTTCTTTTCCGGAACCGGCACTGCAACAATACGTCTGACGATGAATCCATGTTTAAACATGGTTCACTGCACTATAAAACGCAGAAATTGTATGTGTCTGTTATTAGTGTAAAATACGATATCAAAACTCTATTTTTTTTGCCACTCAACGCACCTAATATACACAAAGTTTATTAATTGCGAGAACAGCAACTAAGTACCGAAACGGATTAATCAACAATGCGGTAGAACTAGGGGAACTATTATCTTGCGAGTAGAGTTGCCTTACGGCAATCAACTGGGTTACCTCATAGACTTACTAAATTTCCGCGGTTATCTTTATGATTACAATGTTACCATTTGAGTCAATATATAAATAAAATAACGGAAAATAGGAAATGCGGACTAATTTGTTTAAATTACGTTCTAAGCTATTATCTATCAAATCGGGATTTCTATCAATCCCGACTCGCTTTATCGGGATTCAACCAGGAAATTGGGAGAATCCTACCTAAATTGGAATACCCGGCAACCCTGGCTGTCAGGCTTGGATCATTTTCATAGGAACTCTGAATGTGAATATTCATAACCACGGTTAATAAAAGAATGAATGTCTACTTTTTAATTTAATCTGTAGGTTAAACTGCTTTATGAAATAAAAAATAAATAAATAATAATAATAATAATAATAATAATAATTGTTATTATTAATTCTTATTAATATTATTATTTATTATTATTATTATTATTATTATTATTATTATTAGCAGCAGCAGCAGCGGTATAAGAAACTGTTTCATTAATCCGTAACTAAGACAAGAGTTACTTTCAATCAGTCGTATTAAGAAATTAACTTTTTATAATTTATACAGTTTCTGTATCATTAATTCGGCGAATAATTATTCATGCATGCACTGAAACAACAGCTGTTTGCAGAAAATGAAGGATATGGAGAGGACTTTAGGCCTATGTGGTAATAACGTAGTTTGAAAGGTAACAACTATCTTGGAAATGAGTTGAACACATTGAATGATTCAATGTAGGGTAGAAATTCTCTTTGCGGATTGCACCTATCCACTTTCGCTTAAGGGAATGTTTACTCAAAGGAAACCTGAAGCATAAACAGTTGTATAAGTACAGTAGTTTGTCTTCTGTAAGATAATACGGAGCAAAAATCGTCGTAGAAATTAAAAATTAACTAATCAGTGAAATGCAACATTCCTTCCTTCTTTATATTTACATCCGTGTGCATTGCTGCAATTAAAAACAGCACACGAACGAACATACTTATTCAGCTCAACCAAGCAAATGGCCGCCCGTCGGCTGTTGAATTTGGGACCATAACACTTTCGCCAGTGAGCGGTCTAGCGGTTATTTAGTATGTCTATGCACAATAACGAGCACGGTGTTGTGTGGAAAAGCAAGGCAAAATATCATTGAGGGGCAAGGTGAAATGCCATTCTGCGCATGAGCAGACACTGCTAGCCGTGCTAAATTGAGCACTAGCACGTTGGAAACGTTTGAGAATAAGGATGGATTCTATTGAGTCTATAACAATATACTAAATTATCAAAAATAGTGAACTATTATAAGTAGAATTTATATTGTGTGTGAGTTTTTCTAAATACCATTTTGACGATAATTTTATGGCGTGCTGCAGCACGTTAGCACATAGGGAGACGCCGTCACCGGTAGACGTAGATTTCCATGTTGGCGGCCATTCAAGTTGTATTCAGCCTCACCGCCTGCGAAGGTAGACTGCCAGCAGTACTTGCACAGGTCTCAATGAGCGATGGTTCTGAGCTCGTTTCCTGGAAATACAGTCGAAGTTGAAAGAACCATTAAAAACTATTCTAATTAGATAGGATTTTGAAGACAAGTTACCATTGTTTTCTTACTTTCTACGACACAGCGTTTCAGCAGGGTCACTTCACAAATTAAACTTAGGGAGCCCACAAGGGAATCGTACCCGGAGCCTCTTGTTTAGAAATTACTGCGATACAGTAAAACGGAACCATTTCTTTAAGGTTTCGAATCGCTTATTTTCGTTATTATATTTTATCATTTTCGTTGTAATAATTGTATATTAAAAATTAAGTGACAAGCAGAAAACAACTTCCTTACAACCAGCAGAACAATCACGATGGTCTACTACGAGTACAAACCCGAACGCCGTGGAATTTCTCTCTTTCCATGCGTCTTTATCATCAGAAGTTCGCCATTGCGAGAGAACCAATCAATAATTTCATTCTCTTTCAAATATAAATACATCAGGGATTCTCGAGCGACTCTCTGTAAAATCTTGTATGAAACACATGCGAAACTAGCGTTTTCAGGACTTGCCGTGTTGTCACCTCCCTTTCGTGTAGGTGGAAGATCTTCGTTTCTCGTACTTAAACGCTCTCATTTCGCAACTTGTTGCATAAATAGCTATTATACGATTCCATTTACAAATATACATTTTGTAAACATATCTAAATTACACATTTCATTGGCAATAAATAATTTTGCATAATGTTGTTACATGTACGGTATAAGAGTAACTATTTTCACACTTTTGTTAATAGTAAATCAGTTTAAGTAATGGCTATTTTGCAACGCTGTTACAACATGCGTACTCACCTTAGAGCTTAGCACCGCGGGGACAGGGTGTAAGGGCAGTCTCCTCGTGACTTCCATAAGTGCAGCAGGGAAGAGTGTTTCCGTCTGTTGGCAAGTGCTACAGAATTTACTGCGATGTAGCAATTTTTTCTGGAAATAAAATCGATTTCTTATTAAATAATAAGAACAAATGGCGAAGGAATATTCTGTTCCTTCTACCTTAAGGATTTAGTGTGTGAAGTTCCAGTTATTGAACACTCTACACATTTTCTTACCACCTTTTACAGTTGAGATGCAGCTCTTTGCTTGTTTCATTTTCTATGAACTGAAACAACCCAGAACTCACCACGAGGAGGTGGCTGCATGTCGAGTTCCGCCCTGCCCATCCCAACCTCCCTTCCATATATGGGCAGTGCGTTATTCTTTGTCAATTTCAAATAATGTTCATTCTCTTCCACTTGAATCAATATTTAGGTTTCCAATTCATATCTTTTCTCAAATTATAAAAGTTAAATTATTAAGATTCTCCAGTACAATATAATCAATCAATGCATGTCAGTGCAACGAAATATATGAAGAAATGCTTGATGTCATTCTTTTTGTCTGTCGTAGACTGTACATATTTTTTCTTTTGTAGGACGCTGCATATAGGTCTAGATGTATATACGATAGCAAAAATGTAAGACAACTTTCGGTACGAAGGATGAATCGCCCATAGATACGTTACACTAAATAAATATATTTATATTTTTTTTTAACTATTTTGCTAAAGAAGCAAGCACGAGTCTTGAGAAAAGTGGAAATATAATGTAAGAGGAATTGAAAAAAAAAAACATGGTTATGGTGTTAGCGTTGTGAGTACTACTGTAGCCTATATGCAAAGTTAAATTTTCCGCGGTTTCGTGAGAGAGTGCGCATAAAGATCGCGTTGTGTGCATGAATTATTTTCTCTACTGTTCTTAGTTATTGCATTAGTTATTACGACTATTCTAAATAATTAAGAGTAATATTTGTTCATAAAATCAGTGTGCTTTAGGGATTTGGGCTCTTTATAAACAAATTTGTCCGC
Organism: Periplaneta americana; assembly: GCF_040183065.1. Taxonomy (NCBI): domain Eukaryota; kingdom Metazoa; phylum Arthropoda; class Insecta; order Blattodea; family Blattidae; genus Periplaneta; species Periplaneta americana. Next base: position 44,813,214 of record NC_091122.1, on the reverse strand, counting down.
GTAAAGAAGTGTTTCTTACATGATTCACATTAAAAACTATTTGCATAGTTGCATGTCACAACAAAGACTCTCGTCAAACGCAAATATTTCCATGCAGAAACAAAATGTGCAAAAAAATATAAAAAAAATCAGCCTTTCCACAACGATGTTACTGATATATTTGATGCCATGAACAGAAGGATTCAACTTGTCTTCAAAATATTGGTATAATTACTTATTACCGTTAATTTTTATTATTATTATTATTATTATTATTATTATTATTATTATAATTATTATTATTGTCATCACCATCAATGTCACGTATTTTAAATATACCGCTATTTAATATACATAAGCCTATACATGTTTTTTCTTATAAAATTAGAAGTCGCCCTAACACTGCGTAACGATCCTTCTACGTCACGAGCCGCCACTTTGCGCTTCGGAAAATCTAAATAGATGATGCAAAAGGCCTGATAGCTTATTTTCTCTGATAGCCAGGCTACACAGGGTGTGCTAAGTGCGCATCTGAATGAGAAGAAGGTGATAATGCCGGTGAAATGAGTCCGGAGTCCAGCATTGAAAATTACCCAGCATTTGATCATATTCGCTTGAGGGAAAACCCCGGAAAAAACCTCAATCAGGTAACTTGCGCCGACCGGCAATCGAACCCGGGCCACCTGATTTCACGACCTGACGCACTAACCGTTACTCCACCGGTGTGGACGCTTTCCTTGATATGCTGGCAATTATTACATTTATATAATATATAATTTTACAGATTTGTTCCGCCTGTCCTAAAAGTGTACATTTTTACTACCGTAATCATTTCTCCTACATTTCAAACATGATGTTTTCGTTTCCTTTTAAAGTATGCTTCATGTTCTGTGGCATTTCCTATTACATTCTGTTGTCACTTTTCACCATTGTTCTTGTTACTGATTCAGATCGTCGTACAGTACAATATCGTCTTCATCATAATAATATCAGAGGTTATTTCCACAGTCTGTCATATTGAGGCGATGGAGATCTCTTTCCATGCAGTTCTCGCTATTTGGCAATATGAATAGCCTAAGGCGACTGCTTGTCGTCTTGTTTTACGACTATCTTCCATCCAGAAGTCACTTGTCCTCTATTTCAAGTCACTTTCTCGTTACACATCATTGCAGTTTAGTCCCACTTCGGTTTTGTTGCAGGTTTGATAAAGTCTTGTGAGTTTTCTATTACAGCAGAAGAATCGTAATTTTTGATTGCAAACATAAAAATTCGAACGATTTTCCAGTTTTAGATGTTGTAACTTTCTTAAATAACTGAAATGATGCAAATTCTCAAAAACGAGTATTCTGAAGTCTGTTTTTGTATCTAAAATTCCTACTTTGTTGTAGCATAACAGTTGTTGAATATGCAGACAATAGTAAAATTTGTTATTTTAGAAATTACGATTCAATCCTTCATTCTGGTGTTGCAATATCAAAGTATTAAGTTTCTTTGGCTACGGTGTAAGTAAAGAAATTATCGACTGTTTAATATTTCACCGTTGTATATATTGTGAAGTCTATGTCTCTGTTGAGTACAATTTCAATTCTGTTTCCTATTTTAATTCCCGTTATTATGTTCATATATTTCTTCAGTACGTGTTCACAAATAATGTAGTGTCAAAGCAGGCAATCTTGGTAATAAATTATATATGCATCATTCCAATGAACACGATGGGAACATTAAAATTATTTGAAATAAATTCACCATTTTGTGGTTGTTTACAAATGAACTGATCTGAATGCAAATTACCGGTATTGGAACACAGTTCTCATGTTCCACATTTGATAACACATAATTTGATATCAAGCAAACAGTCTTGAAAAATAATTGCATAGCTGTTAGTAGTGAAAACGATGGAAACAGCAAAAATTTGTGAAGTAAGTGCACATATATTCAATAGTTGATCACACATTCAATGAATTGAAAAAAAAATTGAAAACAATTCACATATTCAATACTTGCAGACTAATAATCTGATATGAAGGAAATAGCATTGAAAACAAAATACATATCCATTACTAGTTGAACTGATATAAAAGGAAACACATTTTGAAATAAGTTCGCATATTCAGTACTTCTTGAAAATTTTTTAAAAACAGTTCATATATTGATTATTTGCTAGTAATTACTCTGTCTGGAATGAAGCAAACATTTTTGAAAACAAATTATTATTTAAACTATTACAAATGCCAAACAAATTTTGAAATAAATTCATATTATCACTACTTGTTAAGAATTAACTGATCTCAAAGAAGATTTTTTTTAACAGTTCACATAATATTTGCTAACAAATAGTCTGAAGGACACATTCTTGAAACCAAATTATTAGTTAAATAATCTTATATTATACTCCTAAATGCCAAACAAATTTTGAAATAAATTCACATTATCATGACTCGTTGCAATTTAAATGATTTGATTAAAGTATTTTTGAAAAGAAATCATAGATTCAATAGTGGCTAACAATAATCTGATATGAAGCAACACTCTTGAAATGAAATTACATAAACATTATAATAAGAAGATATACAGATCAAACACTTTTTGTAATAAATTGACATCTTATCTTATCTTATACTATCTTATCTTATCTTATACTATCTTATCTTATACTATCTTATCTTATCTTATTCTATTTTTTCTTATCCTATCTTATACTATCTTATCTTATACTATCTTATCTTATACTATCTTATCTTATCTTATCTAATCTTACCTTATCTTATCTTATCTTATACTATCTTAACTTATTCTATCTTATCTTATACTATCTTATCTTATCTTATCTTAACTTATACTATCTTATCTTATCTTATACTATCTTATCTTATACTATCTTATACTATCTTATCTTATACTATCTTATCTTATCTTATCCTATCTTATCTTATACTATCTTATCTTATACTATATTATCTTATCTTATCTTAACTTATACTATTTTATCTTCTCTTATTTTATCTTATCTTATCTTATATTATCTTATCTTATCTTATCTTTTATTATCTTATACTATCTTATCTTATCTTATACTATCTTATATTATCTTATTGTATCTTATCTTATACTATCTTATATTATCTTATACTATCTTATCTTATCTTATACTATCTTATCTTATCTTAACTTATCTTATCTTATCTTATCCTTATCTTATCTTATACTATCTTATCTTATACTATCTTATCTTACCTTATACTATCTTATCTTATACTATCTTATCTTATACTATCTTATGTTATACTATCAAATCTTATACTAACTTATCTTATACTATCATATCTTATACTATCTTATCTTATCTTATACTATCTTATCTTATACTATCTTATGTTATCTTATCTTATCTTATACTATCTTATCGTATACTATCTTATCTTATACTATCTTATCTTATACTATCTTATCTTATACTATCTTATCTTATACTATCTTATCTTATCTTATTCTTATCTTATACTATCTTATCTTATACTGTCTTATCTTATCATATACTATCTTATCTTAGCTTATACTATCTTATACTACCTAATCTTATCTTATCTTAAACTATCTTATCTTATCCTATCTCATCTTATACAATGTTATCTTATCTTATACTATCTTATCTTATACTATATTATCTTAACTTATACTATCTTATCTTATCTTATACTATCTTATCTTATCTTATTTTATGTTATATTATATTATCTTATACTATTTTTCTTATCTCTTACTGTCTTATCTTATCTTATACTATCTTATCTTATCTTATTTTATACTATCTTATCTTATCTTATACTATCTTATCTTATCTTATTCTATCTTATCTTATACTATCTTATCTTATCTTTCTTATCTTATACTATCTTATCTTATTTATATCTTATCTTATCTTATACTATCTCATCTTATCTTATCTTGTCTTATACTATCTTATCTTATCTTATAGTATCATATCTTATCTTATACTATCTTATCTAATCTTATTTTATACTATCCTATTTTATCTTATACTATCTTATCTTATATTATACTATCTTATCTTATACTATCTTATCTTATTTATTCTTATCTTATATTATACTATCTTATCTTATCTTATACTATCTTATCTTATACAATCTTATACAATCTTATCTTAACTTATCTTATACTATCTTATCTTATACTATCTTATCTTATCTTCTTTATCTTATACTATCTTATCTTATCTTATTTATATCTTCTCTTATCTTATACTATCTTATCTTATCTTATCTTATACTATCTCATCATATACTATCTTATCTTATACTATCTTATCTTATACTATCTTATCTTATCTTATACTATCTTATCTGAACTTATCTTATACTATCTTAAAATAAGATATCATACCTTATCTTGTCTTGTCTTGTCTTATCTTAAGATAAGACATCTTATCTTATAATATCTTATCTTAACTTATACTATCCTATCTTATCTTGTACTATCTTATCTTATACTATCTCATCTTATACTATCTTATCTTATCTTGTACTATCTTATCTTATACTATCTTATCTTATCTTATGCTATTTTATCTTATCTTACACTATCTTATGATAAGATATCTTATCTTATCTTATAATATCTTATCTTATACTATCTTATCTTATACTATTTTATCTTATCTTATACTATCTTACCATATCTTATCTTATCTTATTCTTATCTTATCTTTTCCTGTCTTATACTATCTTATCTTATACTATCTTATCTTATCTTATACTGTCTTATCTTATCTTATACTATCTTATCTTATGTTATACTATCTTATCTTATCTTATGCTATCTTATCTTATCTTATACTATCTTATCTTATCTTAACTTATCTTATACTATCATATCTTATCTTAGCTTATCTTATCTTATACTATCTTATCTTATCTTTTACTATCTTATCTTATCTTATACTATCTTATCTTATCTTATACTATCTTATCTTATACTATCAAATCTTATACTAACTTATCTTATACTATCATATCTTATACTATCTTATCTTATCTCATACTATCTTATGTCATCTTATCTTATCTTATACTATCTTATCGTATACTATCTTATCTTATACTATCTTATCTTATACTATCTTATCTTATCTTATACTATCTTATCTTATCTTATACTATCTTATCTTATCTTATCTTATACTATCTTATCTTATCTTATTCTTATCTTATACTATCTTATCTTATACTGTCTTATCTTATCATATACTATCTTATTTTATCTTAAAATATCTCATACTACCTAATCTTATCTTATCTTAAACTATCTTATCTTATCCTATCTCATCTTATACAATGTTATCTTATCTTATACTATCTTATCGTATACTATATTATCTTATCTTATACTATCTTATCTTATCTTATACTATTTTATCTTATATTATCTTATCTTGTCTTATACTATATTATCTTATCTTATACTATCTTATCTTATCTTATACTATCTTAAGATAAGATATCTTATCTTATAATATCTTATCTTATACTATCTTATCTTATCTTATACTATCTTATCTTATCTTATTTTATGTTATATTATATTATCTTATACTATTTTTCTTCTCTCATACTGTCTTATCTTATCTTATACTATCTTATCTTATCTTATTTTATACTATCTTATCTTATCTTGTACTATTTTATCTTATACTATCTTATCTTATGCTATCTTATCTTATCTTACACTATCTTATGATAAGATATCTTATCTTGTATCTTATCTTATACTATTTTATCTTATCTTATACTATCTTACCATATCTTATCTTATTCTTATCTTATCTTTTCCTGTCTTATACTATCTTATCTTATACTATCTTATCTTATCTTATACTGTCTTATCTTATCTTATATTATCTTATCTTATGTTATACTATCTTATCTTATCTTATGCTATCTTATCTTATCTTATACTATCTTATCTTATCTTAACTTATCTTATACTATCATATCTTATCTTAGCTTATCTTATCTTATACTATCTTATCTTATCTTATCTTATACTATCTTATCTTATACTATCTTATCTTATACTATCAAATCTAATACTAACTTATCTTATACTATCATATCTTATACTATCTTATCTTATCTCATACTATCTTATCTTATACTATCTTATGTCATCTTATCTTATCTTATACTATCTTATCGTATACTATCTTATCTTTTACTATCTTATCTCTTACTATCTTATCTTATACTATCTTATCTTATCTCATACTATCTTATCTTATCTTATACTATCTTATCTTATCTTATACTATCTTATCTTATCTTATACTATCTTATCTTAACTTATCTTATACTATCTTATCTTATCTTATTCTTAACTTATACTATCTTATCTTATACTGTCTTATCTTATCATATACTATCTTATCTTATCTTATACTATCTTATACTACCTAATCTTATCTTATCTTAAACTATCTTATCTTATCCTATCTCATCTTATACAATGTTATCTTATCTTATAATATCTTATCTTATACTATATTATCTTATCCTATACTATCTTATCTTATCTTATACTATTTTATCTTATATTATCTTATCTTGTCTTATACTATATTATCTTATCTTATACTATCTTATCTTATCTTATCTTATACTATCTTAAGATAAGATATCTTATCTTATAATATCTTATCTTATACTATCTTATCTTATCTTATACTATCTTATCTTATCTTATTTTATGTTATATTATATTATTATTATACTATTTTTCTTATCTCATACTGTCTTATCTTATCTTATACTATCTTATCTTATCTTATTTTATACTATCTTATCTTATCTTATACAATCTTATCTTATCTTATTCTTATCTTATCTTATATTATCTTATCTTATCTTTCTTATCTTATACTATCTTATCTTATCTTATTTATATCTTATCTTATCTTATACTATCTCATCTTATCTTATCTTGTCTTATGCTATCTTATCTTATCTTATACTATCATGACTTATCTTATACTATCTTATCTTATCTTATTTTATATTATTCTATTTTATCTTATACTATCTTATCTTATACTATCTTATCTTATATTATACTATCTTTTCTTATACTATCTTATCTTATCTTATAATATCTTATCTTATACTATATTATACAATCTTATCTTATCTTATCTTCTACTATCTTATCTTATCTTTCTTATCTTATATACTCACTTATCTTATTTTATTTATATCTTATCTTATCTTATACTATCTTATCTTATCTTATACTATCTTATCTTATCTTATACTATCTTATCTGATCTTATCTTATACTATCTTAAAATAAGATATCTTACCTTATCTTGTCTTGTCTTGTCTTATCTTAAGATAAGACATCTTATCTTATAATATCTTATCTTATACTATCCTATCTTATCTTGTACTATCTTATCTTATACTATCTCATCTTATACTGTCTTATCTTATCTTGTACTATCTTATCTTATACTAGCTTATCATATCTTATGCTATCTTATCTTATCTTACACTATCTTATGATAAGATATCTTATCTTATCTTATAATATCTTATCTTATACTATCTTATCTTATACTATTTTATCTTATCTTATACTATCTTACCATATCTTATCTTATCTTATTCTTATCTTATCTTTTCCTGGCTTATACTATCTTATCTTATACTTTCTTATCTTATCTTATACTGTCTTATCTTATCTTATACTATCTTATCTTATGTTATACTATCTTATCTTATCTTATGCTATCTTATCTTATCTTATCTTATACTATCTTATCTTAACTTATCTTATACTATCATATCTTATCGTAGCTTATCTTATCTTATACTATTTTATCTTATACTATCTTCTCTTATCTTATACTATCTTATCTTATCTTATACTATCTTATCTTATCTTATACTATCATATCTTATACTATCTTATACTATCTTATCTTATCTTACACTATCTTATCTTATCTTATATCTTATCTTATACTATCTTAAGATATGTTATCTTATCTTATACTATCATATCTTATCTCATACTATCTTATCTTATCTTATACTACCTTAAGATAAGATATCTTATGTTATCTTATCTTATCTCATACTATCTTATCTTATTTTATACTATCTTATCTTACCTTATCTTATCTTATACTATCTTATCTTATCTTACAATATCTTATCTTATCATATACTATCTTATCTTATACTATCTTATCTTATCTTACACTATCTTGATATATCTTATCTTATCTTATACTATCTTATCTTATCTTATCCTATCTTATACAATGTTATCTTATCTAATAGTATCTTATCTTATCATATACTATCATATCTTATCTTATACTATCTTATCTAATCTTATACTATCTTGTCTTATCTTGTCCTATCATATATTATCTTATACTATCTTATCTTATCTTGTCCTATCATATATTATCTTATACTATCTTATCTTGTCTTGTCATATATTATCTTATACTATCTAAAGATATGTTATCTTATGTTATACTATCTTATCTTATCTTATACTATCTTATTTTTCTCATCTTATCTTATACTGTCTTATCTTATACTATCTTATCTTATCTTATATTATCTTATTTTGTTTTATAGTATCTTATCTTATACTATCTTATCTTATCTTATAGTATCTTATCTTACACTATCTTATCTTATACACTCTCATCTTATCTTATACTATCTTATCATACTGTCTTATCTTATGTTATACTATCTTATCTTATCTTATGCTATCTTATCTTATCTTATCTTATACTATCTTAAGATAAGATATCTTATCTTATATTATCTTATCTTTTACCATCTTATCTTATACTATCTTAAGATAAGATATATTATCTTATACTATCTTATCTTATCTTATACTATCTTATCTTTTCTTATACTATCTTATCTTATATTATCTTATCTTATACTATTTTATCTTATCTTATACAATCTTATCTTATCTTATACTATCTTATCTTATCTTGTTCTTATCTTGTCTTATACTATCTTATCTTATCTTATACTATCTTATCTTATCTTTACTATCTTATCTTATCTTATACTATCTTATCTTATCTTATGCTATCTTATCTTATCTTATACTATCTTATCTTATACTATCTTATCTTATCTTATCTTATACTATCATATCTTATCTTAGCTTATCTTATCTTATACTATCTTATCTTATTCTATATTTTCTTATCTTATACTATCTTATCTTATCTCATACTATCTTATCTTATCTTATACTATCTTATCTTATCTTATACTATCTTATCTTATCTTATCTTGTCTTATACTATCTTATCTTATCTTGTACTATCATATCTTATCTTATACTCTCTTATCTTATCTTATACTATCTTATCTTATCTTATACTATCTTAAGATAAGATATCTTATGTTATACTATCTTATCTTATCTTATCTTATACTATCTTATCTTATCTTATACTATCTAATCTTATCTTATACTATCTTATCTTATCTTATACTATCTTATCTTATCTTATCTTAGCTAATCTTATACTATCTTAAGATAAGATATCTTATCTTGTCTTATCCTATCTTATCTTATCTTAGACTATCTTATCTTATCTTATACTATCTTATCTTATCTTATACTATCTTATCTTCTACTGTCTTATCTTATCTTATACTATCTTATCTTATCTTATATTATCTTATCTTATACTATCTTAAGATAAGATATCTTATCATATCATCTTATCTTATCTTATCTTATACTATCTTATCTTATACTCTCTTATCTTATCTTATACTCTCTTATCTTATCTTATACTATCTTATCTTATCTGATACTAGCTTATCTTCTCTTATATTATACTATCTTATCTTATACCATCTTACCTTATCTTATACTATCTTATCTTATCTTATACTATCTTTCTTATCTTATCTTATCTTATACTATCTTATCTTATCTTATACTATCTAATCTTACTTATACTATCTTATCTTATACTATCTTATCTTATCTTATACTATCTTATCTTGTCTTATACTATCTTATCTTATATTAACTTATCTTCTACTATCTTATCTTATACTATCTTATCTTATCTTATACTATCTTATCTTATATTAACTTATCTTCTACTATCTTATCTTATACTATCTTATCTTATCTTATACTATCTTATCTTATCTTATACTATCTTATCTTATACTGTCTTATCAAGTCTTATCTTATCTTATACTATCTTAAGATAAGATATCTTATCTTATCTTATCCTATCTTATCTTATACTATCTTAAGATAAGATATCTTATCTTATCTTATCCTATCTTATCTTATCTTATACTATCTTATCTTATCTTATACTATCTCATCCTATCTTATACTATCTTATCTTATACTATCTTATCTTATACTATCTTAAGATAAAATATCTTATCTTATCTTATACTATCTTAAGATAAAATATCTTATCTTATCTTATCATCTTATCTTATACTATCTCATCTTATACTATCTTATCTTATCTTATCTTATACTTTCTTATCTTATCTTATACTATCTTATCTTATCTTATCTTCTATCTTATCTTATCTTATACTATCTTATCTTATCTTACACTATCTTATCTTAAGATAAGACATCTTATCTTATCATCTTATCTTACCTTATCATCTTATCTTATCTTATCATCTTACCTTATCTTATCTTATCTTATACTATCATATACTATCTTATCCTATCTTAAGATAAGATATCTTATCTTATGCAATCTTATCTTATCTTATACTATCTTATCTTATCTTAATCTATCTTATCGTATACTATCTTATCTTATACTATCTTATCTTATCTTATACTATCTTAAGATAAGATATCTTATCTTATCCTATCTTATCTTATCTTATACTATCTTATCTTATCTTATCTTATACTATCTTATCTTATTTTATACTATCTTATCTTCTGCTATCTTATCTTATCTTATACTATCTTATCTTATCTTATACTATCTTATCTTATCATCTTATCTTATCTTATACTATCTTATCTTATACTATCTTATCTTATACTCTCTTACCTTATCTTATACTATCATATCTTATCTGATACTAGCTTATCTTCTCTTATCTTATACTATCTTACCTTACCTTATACTATCTTAAGATAAGATATCTTATCTTATCTTATACTATCATATCTTATACTCTCTTATCTTATCTTATACTATCTCTCTTATCTTATCTTATCTTATACTATCTTATCTTATCTTATACTATCTAATCTTACTTATAATATCTTATCTTATTCTATCTTATCTTATCTTATACTATCTTATCTTATACTATCTTATCTTATCTTATCTTATATTATCTTATCTTATACTATCTTATCTTATCTTATCTTATACTATCTTATCTTATCTTGTACTATCTTATCTAATCTTATACTATCTTATCTTATACTATCTTATCTTATCTTATACTATCTTATCTTATACTATCTTATCTTATACTATCTTATCTTATACTATCTTATCATATCTTATCTTATCTTATACTATCTTAAGATAAGATATCTTATCTTATCTTATCTTATCCTATCTTATCTTATCTTATACTATCTTATCTTATCTTATACTATCTCATCCTATCTTATACTATCTTATCTTATACTATCTTAAGATAAAATATCTTATCTTATCATCTTATCTTATACTATCTCATCTTATACTATCTTATCTCATCTTATACTATCTTATCTTATCTTATCTTATTCTATCTTATCTTATCTTATACTATCTTATCTTATCTTACACTGTCTTATCTTATCTTAAGATAAGACATCTTATCTTATCATCTTATCTTATCTTATCATCTTACCTTATCATCTTACCTTATCTCATCTTATCTTATACTATCATATACTATCTTATCCTATCTTAAGAAAAGATATCTTATCTTATCTTATACTATCTTATCTTATCTTAATCTATCTTATCTTATACTATCTTATCTTATCTTATACTATACAATCTTATCTTATCTTATACTGTCATATCTTATCTTATTCTTATCTTATACTATCTTATCTTATCTTTACTATCTTATCTTACCTTATCTTATACTATCTTGTCTTATGTTATCCTATCTTATCTTATCTTATACTATCTTATCTTATACTATCTTATCTTATGTTATCTGATACTATCTTATCTTATACTATCTTATCCTATCTTATCTTATACTATCTTATATTATACTATTTTATCTTATACTATCTTAACTTATCTTATCTTATCTTACACTATCTTATCTTATACTATGTTATCTTATCTTATACTATCTTATCTTATCTTATACTATATTATCTTATCTTATACTATCTTATCTTATCTTATCTTATACTATATTATCTTATCTTATACTATTTTATCTTTTACTATCTTATCTTATCTTATCTTATACTATCTTATCTTATCTTATACTATCTTAAGATAAGATATCTTGTCTTGTCTTGTCTTGTCTTGTCTTATCTTAGTCAGTATTGAATCTATGATTTCTCCAACTTCCTTTCTTTAAATATATCTCAATCAAATTTAGTTCCTTTTTCGTTAACAGCTGCCAGTGTTCAAAATTTAAAATTTAGCGATAAATATAGACTAATAATACACACTGAAAATTGTTTAGATCCCAAAAGTTGTAAATGTCACCTTTGAAAGGAGCCACTTATGTCAAATATCTGGGTATCATTATTGATCAGAATTTAAAATGGCCTCATCACATTACTTATGTTTGTAAGAGGCTTCGTAAAACAATTTATAAATTCCTTAATCTTCGATGCTACTTATCTATTAGAGTTCTACGAAATGTTTATTTGGCTATTATTCAGTATATCAATCAATATGCTAAAATTGTTTGGCGTGGAAGTACAAAAATTAATCTTAGTCCGTTAAATTTGCTGCAAAAACGAATAATTAAAATTTGTTTGAAGAAACGTTGCGATTATCCAACTAAATTAATTTATTCTGAATTTAATGTAGTTAATATTGAAAAAATTTATAAGTACACGCTGTTAAAATTTTATCATAAACATCGTAATAAGTTTGTATTACAGACACACAATTATGACACAAGACGAAATATTAATTCAACATTAGTAGAACCTAAATGTCTCACATCTGCTGGTATAAAGCATAGCATAAATTTGTACAATGCTTTAACTAAATTACACCCAGAACTTCTAACATGTAACACACTAACATATGCTGGTATAAAGCATAGCATAAATTTGTACAATGCTTTAACTAAATTACACCCAGAACTTCTAACATGTAACACACTAACATATAACAAGAAAATTAGAAACGTGTTAATATCTTCAATTTGATTACATAAATTTATAGCCTATGTGTATGAATTAATCAACCTATATTATATTTGTATTCTATAATTTTGAAATATATATTAGTCCTACTTTTCACGTGCGATATTATTCTTCTCTAGTGTTAATATTATATTATTTAATTCCATTGCCGCTGTAATTATATTTTAGTTCCTATTTTATTTCACTTATTTATTTATATTAGTATTATTATTTTTTTATTTTAATATTATATCTGAACTGCGACCGAGCACGAGCGCTGCTCATTCGGTCTCAAATTTTGTTAATACTTGTGAAACATACTTTTTTTCAAATCAGTTAATTCTTCACAAGTAGGGTGGTAATGTGAATTTATTTCAAAGTTTGCTTGGCATTTACGCGTATAATACAACAATTTAACTAATAATTTGTTTTGAAGAATGTTGCCTTCATGTCAGATCAGATCCTGATCTGAACTGATCTGATTTACTTACACTTACTCTTACGCTTACGCTTAAGCTTCAGCTTACGCCTAAAAAAGCGGCAAACCCCAGAACATATATGTATGACACGGGACCAGCAACCATTCTTCGTTGTGCTCTCCTCATCTGCTTCTTCTACTGCTGGTAGCTTGATGGATAGTGCTGACATGGGTTCTAGCATGTGTTCTGCCATGGGAGGTTGCATGGAATCAGGCATGTGATCAGCTGGGATGGGAACTGGCATGTGATCAATCATGGGCTCCAGCTTGTCATCTGGGATGACAGTTGGGATGGAATCTGGGATGACTGGTGGGGTGGAGTCGGGCATGGTATCTGGAATGTGATCTGGCATGCGTATTTCCCATGCTGATATGAGAGTTGGCATGGATTCTGATTGTATCATGGCATCTTGCATGTCTGTGATGCTAGGCATTGGCTCTGCAAGAAATAAAATAAACTTGATCGTTAAGCATGTTCGTTGCATTCACAGGATTTCAGTGAATGGCGTATTAATAGGGCTAGGATTCATATGGAGATGCATATTTTTACTGTCCATTTGCAAGTCATGAAAAATCATTTTATAGAATCCAAGATCTACTAATCTGTGAAGCGAAGAAGTAATAAAAATTGGGATGAGAATTACTTCAGTAAGAGTAATTATATTTAAACATTACACACAATGAAGCAACAGGTCTCGACCCGCCCGCTCGCTGCTGCAGCAGCGACTGATATTTTCTATCCTTATCTGTTGTCTCTGTCTTCCACGTCTTGTGCACCGTGTGACAACGCCATACTGCTACTATACCTGGTAAGGTTTATATTGTCTCAGTAGCAATAAAACCAAGTCTCTTCAAATGGGGGTGGAGATTATAGTAGGGTTGTAAATTTTCAGGATTCCTTTCAAAACCTTGTTATTCTACAGGCTACCGGAAGTCAGTTTCTTGAAAGACAAGCTCAGTGACGGAACTATATAGTACGAAGAGAGATAATTTGTTACTTTATTTTGCGCTACAGAATGTATCAACTAGTCCCTTCCGCCACTGGTATCGCTTCACTCTCCCCATCGCAGTAACAACACAGACGAGGTAAGACATATCTCCTTTCTCTCTCTGTTCACTGTGAGACAAGATTCATCACACAGGCTTTAACACTCGATTGGCTTAGGTCATATGCCTTCTTATTCTGAAACCGCTTTAGTGAAGTACTTTGTGTGGGATGTGCCAATGTAAGGGGCATAGATATGAGCATTACGACGAAGTGAAGTGAAACGACTAGAAACATTTGAAATGTGAATATGGAGAAGAATGGAGAGTGTGAAATGGACTGACAATGACTGGGTGAAGGAAGAATAGTGCTGAAACTGATCAGGAAAGGAAAAAGAAATTGGCTGGGTCACTGGCTGAGAAGAAACTGCTTACTGAAGCATGTACTGAAAGCAGTGGTGAACAGTAGAAAATTTTGATTAAATTATGGTTTATTTAACGACGCTCGCAACTGCAGAGGTTATATCAGCTCCGCCGGTGTGCCGGAATTTTGTTCCGCAGGAGTTCTTTTACATACCAGTAAATGTACTGACATGAGTCTGTCGCATTTAAACACACTTAAATGCCATCGACCTCGGCCGGGATGGAGCCCGCAACCTCGAGCATAGAAGGCCAGCGCTATACCAACTACGCTACTGAGGACGACCAGTTGATATATAACATTAAGATATAGGTTATGGATCATATGCAGAGACTCAGAGAAGAGCGGAAAATAGGGAAGATTGGAGAATGCTGGATTTGCAGTGAAGTATCTGTCCTAGGACATTTGTGAAGGTGTGTACACCGCGCACCTCTTAGCTTTACAAACCACACACTATTGCTGGTGTAGTGTGGATTTGTACGAAACCGGTCTCGCACCTCGCATGCGTCGTTTCTTCAAAAACAAGCCTTTAAAGACTTGATGGAACGCTCTCACATTTGAGTGCACTACACTGATTTCTGTCTGAGATTTAGATTCAAACATATGCGCAGCTTAAATGATGCTGACTAAACCGACCCAGTAATCATAAACCATTTTGAATTGTGAATATTTTTAATAAAAGAAATAAACTATTTCATTCAAGTGGAATAAAAAATTGACGGAGGACTACTCTGTTAAAAGAGGAAAACGAAGTATCTTAGTAATGTGCTTAATAGTGTATTTTCTACTTTAAAGTATAATTATTTTTTAAATTGTATTTTTGAATAATAAACAATGGTTCATTGTAGTGTATGCGATATTAGCACTCAAAGGGAAAGGGGTATTGGCAGACGACTGCAAAGTATTTGCAGATGGGTTTCAAGCTGCAAGGATAATATCCGCTGTCCAGTTCAAAAGGGAAGCAACTCAAAATTTAAAGTTTTGAGAAAACTGAAATTCAAAGCTTCATGTTGCTGTGGAAATCCAATTAACAAAACATGATTTCAGTTTGGATTAATTTCAACCAGTGGCATACTCAGAATTTTTTTTAAATGGGGGAGGCGTTATGAAAATTGTTTACAATTTGCATATTGGTATTTAAATTTTGTGTATTGTTATTAATATTATTATTATTATTATTATTATTATTATTATTATTATTATTATCAGCAGCAATTGATTTTGCACAGAGGGATGTGAAACTAGTACCAGGAAGAACGTTAGCGACAACGTCGTCAGGCCGCGGCTACAAAGAAACATTTGAAAATGTAAAATTTTCACTATCCTCGCGAGAATCATTACCGGTACGCGACTTTTTTTGTTTAAAGAAGTTGTAAAATTGACTTTGCGGTTGCTTAAAAATATCAAAGAACCCAGAACGATAATGTGAAGTTTATATTAAAAATATTAACTGTCAAATGCACAAAACGTCAAACGAACGTTTCACAATTAAGTCAGAACTCTAACGAACGAGTGAATACCGCTCTTAAATAGAGTGTAAAGTCGGCAGTACACAATATTTAACATCTGCACTACAGGATTGTCAAAACAACGTTTTCAATTTCATACTGTGTCAGCTTCATTTTATTACAAGTTTGGTACGAGGCCGTAGGTCTCTCTCTATAAAAAAGATAGCATTATTATAATTTGAATGTGCCGTAGCATCTAGGACTGGGATTATATTGAAGGAAAGGTAGGAAGACTATGCCTCATGTCGATGTAGATTTTGTTACTCTGACAGTGAATAATTAGATAAGGGGAAACGATTGTGGATAAAAAAAATACTCAAATCTAAATCTGTCCTTTTTTTTAAGTTCAGGGGGGTTAAAACCCATTAACCCCCCCCCCCCACTTGCGTACGCTCCTGAGTTGAACGATTCTTCGATTTTTCACAACGTAAATCTTAAAAATGCAGGTTTCTCAAAACTTTGGATTTTGAGTTAAACCAACTCAAAATGGGCCGTCGATATTGTTTTCCTTCCTGCACACTTTGATAAGAAACGACTTAATAATATGAAATGATTATGTTTTCTATCACTGTCTTATTAAAACGCTAGAGAATTTCGTGGTAAAACTGTTAAAATAATGTTCTTTATTTCTTTCTTTCCTTTCTTTCTTTCTGTCAAGAACCTAATATGTTTAACGTAAAACATTTAAGAACAGGTTCTGCGAACTGCGACAAATTCAATAAGTGAATCGGACGACTGGTGAGAATGACACCACTGGATAAAACCCTATTCTCTACCAGTCATCATCGTGTCCTCCTTTCCGAAGGTCGATTCCAAATATGCCTCCATTCGTCTCTATCTTTCCAAGCTTTATTCCTCTTTACTTTATTTTTTTTAGTTATTTAACGACGCTGTATCAACTACAAGGTTATTTAGCGTCGATGATATTGGTGATTGCGAGATGGTATTTGCGAGATAAGGCCCAGGATTCGCCATAGATTACCTGGCATTCACATTACGGTTGGGGAAAACCTCGGAAAAAGTCCAACCATGTAATCAGCCCAAGCGGGGATCGAACCTGCGCCCGAGCGCAACTTCAGACCGGCAGGCAACCCCTTTAACCGTGTGAGCCACGCCGGTGGCTTTCTTCTTGTTTATTTCATCCCACTTGTATCCCAGTTCTTGTAAGTTCTTCTGAATTTGATCGATCCATCTTTCCCGTGGTCTTCCCATCGGTCGTCTTCCTTTCACTTTTAAATTTAATATTCTCTTTGTCAGACTTTCCCTGTCCATTCTTTTAAGGTGTCCAAACCATTTTAAGCTCTTATTTTCTAATTTCCGAGGCGTACTTGTACCAATAATAATTCAAATGCAGTAGCGGACGGTGGGTTTGAAAGTTGAGGAGGCCAAGACGTGAATGATGAGAATATAAAAATATAAGGCCTGTGACGTACCTCATTGCCAAGCGCAGAATTTATAGATTTTAAGAAATTAAAATTAGGTTTTCCAATTTATGTTTTAGTATTTTAAATCTTATGTTTAGGAATTTACATGATTTTAGGGAAAAAAATAAATATAAACAACATACTGTTAATATTTTACAACGGCTTGGTAAAGATTGCCACTCTTTGGGACACATTAAGTCCTAACCTATGAATTAGGTCTTTTTAGGCCATATTGAATTTAAGAACGTTACTCTTTGCTACATAAAACGAACAAGAAAAACAATATTTCGGGAGTAACAAGATAGCAACATAATTGATTCGAACCTAAGGATCCGGGGCTTGCTCATTACTATTACATAGCCTAATTTTACAGCAAATTAACTGGACATTCCTCTTTCTTCGCTAACCGATCAAATAGGCCACAACATACTGAATAACTGCTACTACAAGAAGCTAGAGACAAATCTGCATTTGTTTCTAAACTCTCGATATGTTTAAAATACTGTATAAGTAAATACATCTCGTAACACAAAAGAATAAAATAACAAGAACACCCGCAAACAAGAGAAAATCTAACATCATAAATGAAAACTTATACACAGGGAGAGAAATCTAACAACACGTTACCAGGACCTCCTGTATTACCGGACCTGACACTGGCATCCAAGATGGCGGCCAGAAGAGGGCTTTCGTAGATTGCAATGAGTTAAAATAAATACGGCATCGATGAGATTATATTAACAAATTTCTCAATAAAACAATAAATAATAAAGTGCCTTACACTACATAAATGAACATAGGACATTCAGTAACATAAAAATATACCTACATATACACCTAATAATAAAAGAAAACAACTAATTAAAAACTTCAATATGTTGTTATTATTATATTAGGCTTAGGCCTATATGTTTTTATACGAATATTGGCAATTGACCCATTAACTCTTGTAAAATTCAGATTTGTGAGGAAATAAAAGGCAGTAATATAATACTGAATAGCTGCTACTTCAGGATTTAGGAAATCTTACCTGGATTATACAAATCGATTTCATCAGCAACTGGAAATTATATGATATGGAGTCCTGTCTTCCTAGACACTAAACTTTGTCACTGTATTCACTGAGATTGGTTGAAAATAAAGCTAGCTATTCACTACGTACAGTCTAACACTGTGCCCACTGATGCTGATTCAGAATGAAATGGCACTATTCACTGTAGTTTCCCACTTCATCCACTGATACTGATTCAGAATGAAATTGCACTATTCACTGTAATTTCTTGCTGTATCCACTGATGCTGATTCAGAATGAAATGGCACTATTCACTGTAGTTTCCCACTTCATCCATTGATACTGATCCAGAATGAAATGACACTATTCACTGTAATTTCTCACTGTATCCACTGATGCTGATTCAGAATGAAATGGCACTATTCACTGTAGTTTCCCACTTCATCCACTGATACTGATCCAGAATGAAATTGCACTATTCACTGTATTTTCTCACTGTATCCACTGCTGTTGATTCAGAATGAAATGACACTATCCACTGTAGTTTCTCACTGTATTCACTGATGCTGATTCAGAATAAAATGACACTATTCACTGTAGCTTCTCACTATTTATTCATGCTGATTCAGAATGAAATGACACTATTCACTGTAATTTGTCACTACATTCAATGATGTTGATTCAGAATGAAATGACACTATTCACTGTAATTTCTCATTGTATTCACTGATGCTGATTCAGAATGAAATGACACTATTCACTGTAGTTTCTCACTATATCCACTGATGTTGATTCAGAATGAAATGACACTAATTCACGGTAGTTTTTCACTATATCCACTGATGTTGATTCATAATGAAATGACACTATTCACTATAGCTTATCACTGTAATATCCACTTATACATACACAAAGGATTAGATAGGCTGTACAACTAAAAAGGATGAGGAATTCACAGTTTGGAGAGCACAGCAGCCTTTTTTTTGAACTTAGAACACTTTCGATGGGTTTTATTTTTGTCTTTCAATGTATGCTTTTCATTTTGAACCTTGCAGTAATCATTAATAAATATGTTGGCCAATACTTGCTGCACTTCACTTAAAGTCATTTCACATTTACACATTACATCAAAATCTGTGGTATTTAATTCAAAGAAAGCTATTGCTAAATTGATCACAAGCTTCCTCAACTGTAAGAAGTTATTTTAAAATTTTTTGTTTCGTAAAATGTTAAATAGTTTATACACAAGTGTACACGAACTAACTACAAAATCGGAAGGGCATTTCACACCACGGTTTAAGGCATTAAAATAAGAAAATGTTGTATTGTTTTCAATTATCAAGTCCCTGGCTGTAGACAAAGTTGGCACACATGATACACACTTTTCTGTATTCGATCCTAACGAGTTAAGTACACTATGAGAAACATAGCCACCAATGCAGATTAGAATTTCCTGTGTACTTCTGTCAATTTCAACTGTATGTAGATGTTCTAATGCACCATCAAACTTATTCAAGACACAGTTATAAACGAACCGTCCGCACATGGAAATTTATCTTCTCTGATAACGAAATCAGAATCAAAATGTTTTATGCAAACCACTGAGTTGTTTGTTGGGGTAAAATGTTCACAATGAAGGCTTTTTGTCCATCCACTTATCCCTTAAATCTATATCTTTTAGAAACAAAAATACATATACAAACGGACTTCCTTTATCGTAATTCGATTTGCAACCTGGGACACTACACGTGCAAGGCATTTTAAGGTTAAGTCTGGTAACGACATAACAACACTTCCAAGCTTTATTCTCTACGAAAACAATTTATATTAATTATAATGTCACAATTCTATTATTATATACTAACTTATAAACCCTTCAACAATTATACTAGAGGCAAATGATACAAGAAACACAATAAACATCACATGAAGTACGTATACTTTCACAGTTGCGTTAACCACTCAGTTGTCCACCATGTTTGTTTACTTCCGCTTACAGTGTCAGGTCCGGTAATATAGGGGGTCTTGACGTTACTCAATTTTCTAAAACCAAGAAGAGAGAAAGAGAGAGAGAGAGAACTTCCGAATTCAGCCGAAACCGGGCGTGACTAAGCAGTACAGTTCTCAGCGGTGGCTAGGACGTCTCCAAATCGGCTCCCTTCGCGCCTTCTAGTCAAGTTTAAACACTCTTCTAACCAGCTATCTTATTGGTTGAACTGATGTTGTCATGGTTACCGGGGAGTAGCGTCATGTAGCCGACTCCTCTCTCCCGCTCTCACATAGACACTGCAGGCTGCTTGATGTCGACTATACAGGTTACAGCGCTATCTGTTATTTTTCAGTACGAATTATTTGTACTATGTACAGTATAGCGAGCGGGCATCACCAACAGAATGTGGTCGACTTTACGTAACTTACATCTTAGTCGTAGTGAATAATAAAATTAATATAAAAGGAAAAATGTTCGTCATTTGCTGTAACTTGTCTGTGATCTTAATTCAGCTGGAATTATTACTGCCATATTGGGTTCGATCCCAGGTGGTGACAGGATTTTTTCTCGTTGCCAAACTTTCAGAACGGCCCCGAGGTTCACTCAGCCTCCTATAAAATTGAGTACCGGGTCTTTCCCGGGGGTAAAAGGCGGTCAGAGCGTGGTGCCGACCACACCACCTCATTCTAGTGCCGAGGTCATGGAAAGCATGGGGCTCTATCTCCATGCCCCCCCCCCCAAGTGCCTTCATGGCATGTTACGGGGATACCTTTACCTTTTTTTATTGTGTTCTGGTAAAATATTAGGGGAGGCTCGGCCTCCCTTGCCTACCCTGAAAATCCGCCGCTGTTCAAATGTCCTGAACTTGTGCATAGCTGAAAGCGCCACTACTTCAGAATATAAACAATTAGCTACTGTACCTTCCCATGTATCATTTAGGCCGTCTTCGAAGGATGTATGGTGCTGGGTGTGGAACCTCCATCTGTCATACGCGTAGTCCTCGGAGTCGTCGCTCCCGCTGCTTTCTGTTATTTCTTCATATTCATCTAAAAGACAACGTAATTCTGAGTTGAAATCTTCATAATACACTGTTTGATGACTACGAAGAGGATAAATGGAGTGCAGTTTCATAGAAGGACTTTGCCGACAGACCTTCTACTGCCCACTATCATAAATAAATGTCTTGCTGACGGAAATCTTATCTTCTCTTGTTAGTAACCAATCACAACCCTCGTTCAGAAGAATTGATAGGCTCCCGTCAAATCCACGTAGAGGCAGAGTTGTCGCATCTTTTCCGAATTCCAAGAATCCCGTCAGTCTCATTGTCTCATTTCGAGGGTCACCAGGATTTTGGCATCTGTGCAATGTTAGGACGAGAGGACAGGATGGAATTGTCAGAGGTGTTTGTGTAGGAAGTCATAAATCTGTAAGTGGGTGTTCAAAGGAGCCGCCGAACTGCACTCCTTGAAATAAAATGGAGTATACTGTCACTTTTAAATTTAATATTCTCATTGACAGACTTGCCCTGTCCATTCTTTTAAGGTGTCCAAACCATTGTAAGCTCTTATTTTATAATTTCCGAGCCATACTTGTACCAATAATAATTCAAATCTCCTGAACTTGTGCATAGCTGAAAGCGCCACTACTTCAGGATATAAACAATTAGCTACTCTACCTTCCCATGTATCATTTAGGCCGTCTTCGAAGGATGTATGGTGCTGGGCGTGGAACCTCCATCTGTCATACGCGTAGTCCTCGGAGTCGTCGCTCCCGCTGCTTTCTGTTGTTTCTTCATATCCATCTAAAATACAACGTAATTCTGAGTTGAAATCTTCATAATACACTGTTTGATGACTACGAAGAGGATAAATAGGTATAGCTTATTTTATTTCATGAGTGCAGTTTCATAGAAGGACTTTGCCGACAGACCTCCTACTGCCCACTATCATAAATAAATGTCTTGCTGACGGAAATCTTATCTTGTCTTGTTAGTAACCAATCACAACCCTCGTTCAGAAGAATTGACAGGCTCCCGTCAAATCCACGTGGAGGCAGAGTTGTCGCATCTTTTCCGAATTCCAAGAATCCCGTCAGTCTCACTGTCTCATTTCGAGGGTCACCAGGATTTTGGCATCTGTGCAATGTTAGGACGAGAGGACAGGATGGAATTGTCAGAGGTGTTTGTGTAGGAAGTCATAAATCTGTAATGGGTGTTCAAAGGAGCCACCGAACTGCACTCCTTGAAATAAAATGGAGTATACTGTCACTTTTAAATTTAATATTCTCATTGACAGACTTGCCCTGTCCACTCTTTTAAGGTGTCCAAACCATTGTAAGCTCTTATTTTCTAATTTCCGAGCCATACTTGTACCAATAATAATTCAAATGTCCTGAACTTGTGCATAGCTGAAAGCGCCACTACTTCAGGATATAAACAATTAGCTACTTACCTTCTATTTGATAACGTTGTCTTTGCTCCAACTCATTAATCGCTCTCATTTTCAGCACCCATGCTCTGACGTTTCTGTTGAATGTCGCCAAAGGGTCATACTCGTTGTTCTCGTTGTCCTCTTCAGTGTGTGCGGTAGCCGTTGTCTCAGGAAATTCACTGGATGTTTCTTGTTCAGCTAGAAGACAATGTAATTCTGAGTTGAAACCTTCATAATACACTGTTTGCTAACTATGAAAAGGATAAATAGGTATAGTCCGGATCAGCTTACTTCAAACCCTAAGGGTGAAACCTAACCATTTTCCCCCCATTACTACATATGCTAGTGAATTATGGTGATTTTCTAGTTTGGAGGTTGAATTTTCTTTTGCCAACTTCGTTTCGATTTCGATACTAACAAATACTACAAATGGTAGTGATTTTGTAACTGGTATGTTGGCAGCTGAGACAACTATCGACAATATTTCTCGGTACTGGAGTTCGATGAAATTAAAATTATGCTAGATTTCTGAACCGGTTACTGGAAGCTAGTGAAATTTGAACATACTAATACTTAATTAATATCAGTATTAATATTAATACATATTAGTTATTTTGTGTGTTGCGTTTTGGTTATAATTCAAGATTATAGTCAGGTAAGTTTTCGAAGTTAGTACTAATAATTTCACGTGGTCAAACAAAATATTTTTTAGGTTAGGTCTCGTGAGCCAATTGTTTAGCCAAACCAATGAATTTCGTATTTGCCAGACAAAATACGTGACATGTTGATCCCTTTCCCGTATAGGTTGCCAACGAAAATATGTTACAAAGTATTGAATTATTTAGAATAACCTTCCAACATAAAGTATGGTAAGTACAAAAGTCATTTAGTACGTAGGATCGTGTGATATCTGGTAACAGTTGGCAACACTGATAAGACGGCAATATTTGCTGTTTAGGAACTGTTCTTATGTGACCCTCACTATACTGTCCGGCCGAATAGTTATGTTGCATCCCGGTTTGCACCACTCGTTTCTCCTGTCCTCTCTGAAAGGGCTAGTGCCTGAGTTGTTAGGCTCTTCTCTGTAAATATTTTCTGTACGGGACTGGAAGTTTGCGCAGCATTATACAGCTGTTTAAAGTAGTTTTAAAAAAAGGCCCTCGTAAGTAAGTAAATGTCATGTGATTTCCCCCGTTTTGACGACCACGTGACAACCACTCGGATGGACAATAGCATGGCAACATGTACGTCACCAAACTGTTAACAGTAAGTGAATTATAAAAATAAAGTCTGAAAAGAAATCAAAAGATGAAGCATATATCTACGGTTACTTCTAATATAGTTATAACCTCAAAGAAAATTAAATTCAGGGAGCTGAAATAAAGAAAGTTTAGACTTTAATTACAAATGAAATTAATTTATCCATATTCTTTTATTTACAGGTGGCTCCTAAATGTTGTATGCCTGTGTGTACCAGCAATTACCAGAGTCCTATAAATGAGTGTTATGTTACAGTTCTCAAATTTATAACTGAAAAGGATAAGTTATGTGGCTGGAAGCTGCTCGTATACCACGAAATGTTTTCACGTTAACAAAGCATTCAGTTGTGTGTATTGAACACTTTGGAGTAAACGAATTAGAGACGGATCTTTATTTAGTCGTATACCCTATTATAATAACACCACCATGGCATACAAGAAACAATAACAATTCCAAGAAAGAAAATAATAGGCTTATTTTTAAAGTAGATTCATTGACGA
Source organism: Periplaneta americana (assembly GCF_040183065.1). Lineage (NCBI taxonomy): Eukaryota > Metazoa > Arthropoda > Insecta > Blattodea > Blattidae > Periplaneta > Periplaneta americana. The sequence continues at coordinate 44,787,819 of NC_091122.1, read as the reverse complement.
TAGTAGTAGTCAATGGCTTTAGGCATGTAGAATAAAGCAAAACTTTCAAAAAATAAAAATTTAGATAACATGGAAGAAGAATGGAAGACCTTAACAGACATTTTAAGAAAGATTGCATTTGAAAATATTGGCCTAAAAATTCTAGGCAAAAGAGAAAAAGAGGGATATGCGATGAAGATATCAAAAAGATGATAAATGATAAACGAGAAGGATATCTCCGATTTTTACAGTTCGTGCATAATAAAATTATGTGTATAATTTAAAATGCTAAGTCTCGTCACGAAGATGGGGAGTAAACTAAGACACGATCTGGGGCACTGGGTGGACATAAGAGCGCTACAACTCACTACAAAAGTATCATGTATCATATCATACCTTATTTGCTCGCGTACTTTGCGCCACCGCGTATTTTACGCACCCTACATTTTAAAGGGTTATTTTGAACTTTAATTTTGCTCCGTGTATTTTCCTCACACATTTTACGCACAATTTTTTTCAGTGAAGTATGAATTTTCCCTCCCTAACTTCGATTGCCAATATTTGCATTCAACGGCATTGTACCCAACTTAACTACCTGCTTCATAAAGAAACCCTAAGGCGCGGTTTCCTCAACCTTTGTTAAATTATAACAGTGTGTTATTCCATTTTAACCGTAAACTTAACAGTTGAAGCATTTCTTCAACTACTGTTAGTACTAACAGACTGTTAAAACCTATGTTAATTTAACTGCCCAATTTCATGCAGTTAAATCATTTAACTCTCTGTTAGCATAGAAGTATCCAATACGGTGGTGCGTTAGATGCTGAACGTATATATCTGCATTATTTAGAAAATGATATCCATGAATACATAAACAGAGCGGATGATTTCTGTGATTTGACAGATCAGAAGTTCATACAAAGGTATAGGCTATTTTCTGCCAAGCCTCACTTTTCGCTTTCAACTTAGATCCGTTTGTTTGTTTATTCTCATTAATTGGTTTATATTGGGAATTAATTTCCAGCAGAAGATTTCTTTCCAACGAAGAGAAATTAGTCCCAAGATTTCTTTTTGTTCCAGTGTTTTCCATTTCATAACAGCAATACCAATATGCCGCTCCACGCTATTGTGATACAGACGAGGAAAGAAGCAGAAATCAAACCTGAGAGATTAGAAAGACTTCTATTCTCTCTGAATCAAACAACGGAAACAAGCGGGAATCGCAATTGTCAGAGTTCAGAAAACAGAAGTGAGCCTATACTTGGTTATAGGTTATGGTTAAACTCTAGAATCTCTGGTCCTAACAGAGAGTTAACAAACAGAATGTTAAAATGTGAAATGTAAAGTCGAAGAAACGCAATATTTGTAACAGCAATTCATACTTATAACCAGGCTTAGAGACTTTAGACCCGATACATGAAAACAGTGCGGTTTCAAGTTGGAAAGCAGGATAGTAGTGGGTGGGGACAGTATTGGTAGCGACTGTCGTCCCATGTGCTTAATTTACTCTGTCACTCATAATGCAGGGAGAGGAGGTACTGTTCTGATAATAAAAACAGCCCCATACACCTAGTTCATTTTGTCAGAAGAGAGGACAGGAGAAATTAGTCTAGTTTTAATCTATGCATGTGGTTATCTATCCGATTAGTCGAAGAATATTAGCAATAACTAGGCCTATGCCAAAAGTGGAAGGCTCTAAGACGCTTTTATTGGTGCGTAGTTCGAAAGTGATTATTTTGAAGTTAATAGGGATCATGTTACATGTAAATTGTGTAATGTCAGACTAAGGAGAGACAAAAAACGATACACTGAGACCTATTGCAACTCCCGAAAGCACATTTCACATATAGGCCTAGGCCCTAAATATATTTTTGTCTCTTAAGGGGGAAGAACTTCCACCTGTATCAGGTTCACTTAGAAATAAAGAATCCGAGTTATTCCTAGATCTATGTGAAATGATGGTGGCTGTAAACATATCATTTAATAAAGTAAACAATCCTAATTTCAAACCTTTCATGGAAAAATATATCAATAGAGTACGGCCTACTGACGCAACGTTGCGGTAGTCTCACTTGAAAAAGTGCTACGATAGAATATTAAGTAACATTATACACCAAATAATAAAATCTGGTTGTCAATAGACGAAGCCACTGATTCAGCTGGCAGGAGTATAGTAAATGTCATGGTCGGAACCCTCGTGACTGACAGTCCAGGAAAACAATTTCTACTAACTAGTGAGGTTATAGAAAACGTCAATTATTCGTCTATTGTCAACATATTTAACAAGGCAATGGATCTTTTATGTCCTACCGGAGTAAATAAAAAACATATTCTTTCCTTTGTAACGGACGGGACTACATATATGCTAAAAGCAGCGACAGAAATTAAAGACAGTTACTCCAAACTCATCCACTTAACATGTCTAGTCCATGGATACCACTGGGTTGCTGAAGAGATACGGGCATTCTTTAATGATGTAGATTGTTTCATCGCTAACAGCGAAATAATATTTTTAAAATTTTCTTCGCGAGTGCTAACATTCAAGAAAATTGCACCCACTGTTCCTCTGCCTCCACAGCCTGTTACTCGCTGGGGAACATGGCTTAACGCAGCAATTTATTATATCAAATATTTCTATGTAATACTTCAGGTTATCAACTCCTTCAAGGAAAACTGTTCTGCAGTGAAGATTGTAAAATCCCTGGATTTGACGACCTTGAAGATTCATTTGGATTTCATGGAACATAATTTTGCTATTGTCCCTAAATTAAACTTCTTGAAGCGTTGAACCAAGAAATGCCTGAATATCCAAAATTAATTGAGAAAATGATGAAAGTAATACATCAAGCATCCGCTACACTAGCTAGTAATCGTGTTAAACAGAAATTAAACTCAGTTTTGTGTTAAAACAGTGGATATGCGATATTCTGTGACATAAAAAACATGCTAGCAGGGAAGAAGTCTACGGACACTGCTGGGTAGCGAAGATAGATTTCAATGATTTAGTGTTTTATCGTTTTGCACCCATTACATCATGTGATATAGAGCGGAGCTTCTCCCAATATAAAATATGTCTTGCCGACTACTGAAGAAAATTTAGTTTTGAGACCTTGAGAATGTGTATTGTAATAAACGTGTTACACGAACGTAAATTCTCATTACTTATATTGGATAATTTATATTGTATATATTGCGGGGATACCATGTATTGTACATCATAAGTTGTGTATGTTGTGTATGATCATTATGTATGTTGTGTAAGTATTGCATTATGCTATTTAGTCTTTTTCTCAATTGTAAAGTGTTATATTTTGCGTTGTAACAGTTTTCCATTCTCAACTGCAAACATTGTTGCTAAAAGCAATGTTCCATTTTGACTTGTAACACTTTCGCATTGAAAATATCCATGCTTCGAGTTTAGATTTGGCACATCTCATGATAAGTTCATACAATAATGATAGCATAATACTGGCTGCTTTGTTTAAAAACAATGTTATTATTAATTTTGTCTTCACCATCGACGTAGTATTGAAACATTAATCATCGTGAATATTCTTATACATCAGTATTTAATTCACTTAATATTTCATTTTATATCTCTAAGAAAGGTTAATGTTGTGTATATACAGCATGTAAGAATACGTGGTACAGTCATTAAGTTCTAAGACTTGACGCCTGGAGGGTAGGCTCCCACAAGAATCTGGATGTATCACTAGATGCCGCATAACACGGCGTACATTTAAACCGAACCACATCCTCCCTCAAAATAGTCTCCGTTGGCTGTTATGCACGTTTGCCAACGTTGGTATAGCTGCTGGAAGCACCGTTGAAAGATGTTGGCAGGAAGGTCCCGTATGGATTCTCTTGTGGCAGTCATGACCTCTTCGGAAGAATGAAATCTACGCCCACGTAGGGTTGCTTTCATGCGAGGAAAGAGAAAAAAAATCGCATGGTGCGAGATCAGGTGAGTACGGAGGGTGTTGAAGAACTGTCACCTGTTGTCTTGCAAGTTACTCTTGGACAAGGACAGAGCGATGTGGAGGGGCGTTGTCATGTAGCAACAGCCGATTCTTTGTACGCCATAGCTCAGGTCACTTACGGCAAATTGAATCTCGTAAACGGCCAAGGATCTCTTTGTAGCGGGTTTTGTTCACAGTTGCACCTTCTGGGATGAATTCCATGTGAACAATTCCATTTGAATCAAAAAACAGTTCAAGCATCCCCTTGCCTTTTGACCTGTCTTGTCGCGGTTTTTTCTGTCGTGGTGATAACGGCGTTTTCCAGGTGGCGGATTGTCGTTTCAGTTGCGGATCGTAAAGGAAACACCAAGTTTCGTCTCCAGTTATTATCCGGTTGAGAAACGTCGGATCATCGTCATCACTACTGATGAGGTCACCACAAATCGTCATGCGATCATCACGTTGGTCTTGCGACAGGATTCGTGGCAAACTGTGCTGGGTAACACGAGACATGTTCAGGTCATCAGACAGAATTTTGTAGCAAGTACCATGGCTGACCCCTACTGTTTGCTGCGATATCGTCTACCGATTGGGAGCGGTTAGCACTCACCAACGTTGCAACTTCTTGGATCTTGCGTTCAGTTCGAATTGTTTGTGGCCGACCAGTACGCACATCATCTTCCAAACTGTCTCTTCCTTGCAAAAAACGTCGGTGCCACCTAAACACAACACTGCGACTCACTGCGTCCTCACCGTAAACTTGCTGCATCATTTGAAACGTTTCGGCATCAGTTTTGCCTAATTTCTGGCAGAACTTGATGTTTGCCCGTTGCTCAAACTGTGACATCTCGGGTTCCGACGTGCGCATTCAAATCACCGTCACAACAAAGACCGTAGTTCTGCTTACAGTGCATGAACTCAACTGTCTCTTGTTGGGTCGAGAGACTAACTGACAAGGTATCATACCATAGCGCCACCTATGCGCTATAGTGCACCACAACGCCACTGTGCGCTCAGTATTAGAACTTAATGACTGTACCACGTAATACAGAAACAGAGAAATTAACTGCAAGAAAGTTACAATAGACATATAAAAGAAGAAGTAACACAAGGGCTACAAAGACTAAAGATATTGAATCAGAAAACAGGATCCAAGCAAAGCTGTGTGCTGCTTTGATCTCCAGGCAGTTCTTCCTTCACATTGTGGTGAGTGTTCCTCTTAATATTATAAAAGGAAACTGTCCTGTTACAATCGCACAATGTATGACATCGCAAACAGCCAGGGCCATTGTTATTTTTGGCATGAGGGCTTGGCCAAAAGAGGTTCAAAAGAGATTGGCACATGCCTCTATAATTTCTTATTTCTTTGCCCAACACAGTAACAAACCAGGTAATTATGTTTTCTGACAATTGTATTGGGCAAGACAAGAACAAATTCATTGCCTCATTATTTCTCTACTGCGTAACTAACCTGTGTTAATGTCATAACACAGAAATTTTTAGTCACAAGTCATACCTAGAATGAGAATGACTATGCATTCTACTGTTGAAGGAGGGGAGAAGAGTTATTAAAGAAGGACTTATATTACTGCCACCGCAGTGGATACCAGTACTGAAATTTCCCAAGAAAAAAGGCAATATATACAGGGACATCACTTTATTTTTACCAACATTTTTAACATTAACCTGGCTATACTCGGAAACACTGTTGCCCCCTTCCATTACAGGAGTTTGATGTTACTAGTGCAATATGTAAACAAATCATTTTACTAGGTATAGGAGGAGAGAAAAGTAGTGTATCCATTTAAGTTGTAGGGAAATAGGATATTACGATTTTCAGTTTGATCATCACTTTTACGGAATTTATCAAAATACAGTAGAGTAGTAACATTTTTTTTTTCAAAAACTCAACTTTTCAGGCGGCTATGTTCGTTATGTAATGTCTACTTTATTTAGCATATTAATTATTGATGTTAACATACAATATAGAGAGTGAATTTAAATTGAGGGGGTCATAGGTAAAGGGCTGTAAGTGCACTTAAGTTACTTTTGAGAAAATGGGGTTTAAATATTGAAGCTTTCGTAAAATCGGTGAAATTTTTATTTAAATTTTAATGTGTGATGCGATTAAAATATGCCTTTGCCATTAAAATTTTAGATACTTTAGCTTACACTGGATGCACTTAACTCATGTTATTACAAATATCACTAGCATTCCTTTGCTTCTAGCCACCTCAATTCAAAATAAGATAATCTGAATTTTTAAACAAGTTGCTGAAAATGGTTGCCGTTCATTGCAATGCAGGCTTCAATTCAGTACGCATATTATTAAAAACATTTTGAAGCATATTCTCTGAAATTGAATTTATCGTTTCTTGAATATAATTTTTTTAGTACGATATTATTAATATAGGTTCTTTCTTCTATAGAAAACGCAATCATATTTATGAAACACACTATACACTGCAGTGTTTACTTCACTGCTTGAAGACTTCGAATGCAGCAGCGGCCGTAAGTTTGTGTGTCTGACGTGAGCAAGGACATTAGTGAAGGGGTAAGAGTCAAGTGCATGCAGAAATGCAGGTACAATAAAAATGCAAGTAAAAATAAAATGATGTCCCTGTACAAAGTCAATGAAATAGATACACCAGATATCTTAGATTTGAAAGACTTAACACAACAAATGGGAAATAATTTTTCCAGAAATAAAAATGGTGATAACATAAACCAGTCTACTATGAAGATCGTGGAGGGTCAGAAAACAGGATCCTTTCGCCATCTTCTATAAACACTCCTATGAACAAGATGATTTCGAAAAAATTAGTAGTCGACAAAGACGGAAGCGCAAGTCTTCTCTAGCAATACGAAAGCCAGTATTTTCTTCGCCTCCAGGGATAGATGTGGGGGGGGGGGAAAATTTGCTTGATCTGTGTAAAAGTTTGAAAGTTTCCAATGGTGTTGAAGAAAATAGTGCTACATTTGAATAACAACAAAACATGTTTTTTCTCACTACATGTTTATGTTTAGTCGACTGTTCGAAGACAGTCATAGGCCTAAGTTACCATGGAAACCAAGTGCTGCATGAGAATGGGAGCCCAAATAATTTCACCTCTACAGTATTGTAAGTTCCAATAGTCACCGCTCGGCGCTCGTAACAGTTGACATTATTCTATTCAGCGGACGGTTACAGGTACTATTTATACAACTAAACACTATTCATAACGACTGAAAAGAAAACTTATTTCATTTTATAAATACGGTACCGGTAATAACTACAATTAATTATTAATACGAGATAAAATTGTGTTTTACACATAAATAGGTGAAGTAGTACATCACTTACTTCACCTGAATAACCGTCCCTGTGAGAAACTCTATACGCGAAGAGCGAATGTCACGGTCGGCAGTTTTGAAATTGAAAAACCTTTCATTAAGGAACTGTCCCAACAATTTCGATTTTACGATGTCGTCATAGACGAGTTTCACAATCAAAACGGGAAGGTCATTCTGCAGTTTAAATTACAGATGAGTAGTTAATTTTTTTTCTAAATATACACTTTTATTTAGTTACTGCTTTCCTACTTTGAAATATTACTACGCGGCACTGTTGTGAACAATAACTTACCTGCAGGAGGAGTCTGAGTAGTTGGTGTTGTCGGAGCAGATACTATTGCCGTAGTGGATGGTATTGTCTGCGTCTCTGCAAGGTTGTTGTCGATCATCTTGGTTACCTGTGTTGCTGCGTCCTTCTTCTTCTTCTTCTTCGTCACTGCTGTTTCTATGAGAAAAAAAAAAGTAATAGGCCCTTGAATAATTTAATTTCCAGATACAATAAACTGCGCATACTTAGAAACATAGAGCATAGGTCACAAGATATCGCTAAGGGACTTACTGAAATTCGCTCTGTTTCGAGTGCTGTCGTATACCGTTCTGAAATGCACCAGAGAAAATACGAAGAAAATGGATTTGTTGTATAAGTGATATAAACTACCCAGTTGAGGATACAACTGAAAATTTAAAGTTTTGAGGGAACTACATTTTAAAGCAATATGTTGCTGTGAGAAACCAAAGGTTCGTTGAAATTACTCCAGAATTCTGTTAATAATGATTCATATAGCTATACTATAAGTTTCAATTAATTAAAATCTCTTAAATGGATTTCAGAGAGATACGCTATCACCATTATTTTTTAACTTTGCTCTAGAGTGTGCTGTTAGGAAAGTCCAGGATAACAGAGAGGGTTTGGAATTGAACGGGTTACATCAGCTGCTTGTCTATGCGGATGACGTGAATATGTTAGGAGAAAATCCACAACGATTAGGGAAAATACGGGAATTTTACTTGCAGATAGTAAAGAGGTAGGTTTGGAAGTAAATCCCGAAAAGAGAAAGTAGGCTATATGATTATGACTCGTGATGAGAATATTGTACTAAATGGAAATATAAAAATGGTAAATTTATCCTTTGAAGAGGTAGAAAAATTCAAATACCTGTGAGCAACAGTAACAAATATAAATTATACTCGGGAGGAAATTAAACACAGAAATAATATGGGAAATGCCTGTTATTATTCGGTTGAGAAGCTTTTATCATCCAGTCTGCTGTCAAAAAAATCTGAAAGTTAGTATTTATAAAAGGGTTATATTACCGGTTCTTCTTTATGGTTGTGAAACTTGGACTCTCACTTTGAGAAATGAACATAGATTAAGGGTGATTGAGAATAAGGTTCTTACGAAAGTATTTTGGGCTAAGAGGGATGAAGTTACAGGAGATGGAGAAAGTTACATAACACAGAAATGCACGCATTGTATTCTTCACCTGACATAATTAGGAACATTAAATCCAGACGATTGAGATGGGCAGCGCATGTAGCACATATGGGCGAATCCAGAAATGCATATAGAGAGTTAGTTGGGAGACCGGAGGGAAAAAGACCTTTGGGGAGGCCGAGACGTAGATGGGAGGATAATATTAAAAGGATTTGAAGGAGGTGGGATATGATTGAAACTGGATTAATCTTGCTCAGGATAGGGACCGATGGCGGGCTTATGTGGGGGCGGCAATGAACCTCCGGGTTCCTTAAAAGCCAGTAAGTGAGCATGTAAGTAAATATTCATTGTATTTAGTTACTGCTTTCCTACTTTGAAATATTGCTACGTGGCACTGTTGTGAACAATAACTTACCTGCAGGAGCAGTAGTTGGTGTTGTCTGCGTCCCTGCGTTGGTCGTCATCATCACCTCGGGCAGCTGTGTCGCTGCGTCCCGCTTTCCCTTCCTCACTGCTGTTTGTATCAGAAAAAAGTAATAGGCCCTTGAATATTCTAATTTCCAGATACAATAAACTGCGCATGCCCAGACACATAGAGCATAGATCACAAGCTATCGCTAAGGGACTTACTGAAATTCGTTCTGTTTCGAGTGCTGTCGTATACCGTTCTGAAATGCACTAGAGAAAATACGAAGAAAATGGATTTGTTTTATAAGTGATATAAACGACCCAGTTGAGAAGGAAACAACTGAAAATTGAAAGTTTTGAGGAAACCACATTTTAAAGTAATATGTTGCTGTGAGAAACCAAAGGATCGTTGAAATTACTCCACAATTGTGTTACTAATATTTCATTGTTTAAGAAAGGAAATAAAGGAGACTGCAACAACTACAGGGGAATCAGTTTGTTGAACTCATGCTACAAGATAGATGCAAAAATTTTGAGAAATAGAATTAATAATATAATGGAAATATTTCTCTTGGAACAACAGCATGGTTTCAGAGAAGGCAGATCTTGTGATTGTATTTTTACAATAATGCAGTTGCTTGAGAAAAGGAAAGAATATAATGTTCCAATTTTTATAGCATTTATAGATTATGTTAAAGCCTTCGATAAAGTAAAAAAGAAATATAATATGGGATATAATGAACCTACGAGGCTTTCCAAGTCACATAATAAGAGCAATTCAAAGCCTGTACTCTGGACCAATGATAAAAATAAGAAATGGAAACAGACACTCAACTAACAATACATAGATAAATCAAGGTGTGAGACAAGGATGCCCTTTAGCACCCGCTCTGTTTAACCTTTATATTGACGATGCCATAAGGAAATGGCAATATATTTTATCAGAAAAGTTTAGAGTAGATAATAGAAAATTACATGCACTCCTCTTTGCAGATGATCAGGCAGTGATAGCAACTGACGAGGACAGCTTGCAGAGAGCCATTTTTCAATTAGAAAGAGTTGCTGCTGAATATAACCTACAGATATCTCCAAGTAAAACCAAAGTAATGGCGTTCCATGGGAAGAATATAGTAAGAGCAAAAATAGTAGTGAATAATCTTTTAATAGAACAGGTAACTGATTTTAACTATTTAGGGGTCGTCCTAGGAAATGATAGGACAAAGGATATTAACAGAAAATTAATTCTGTTCCAACATATTTGTGGTACAATTAAGAGAACACTAGGAAGGAAAACCAGAAGAGAAACTCTACTAAAGTTTTATAACGTTTTAGCTTTGCCTGTATTGATGTATGGCTCGGAATGCTGGACCCTTAATATAAGCATGATAAGAAGAGTGGAAGCAGCAGAAATGAGATATCTTCGATATGTAGCAGGATAAACTGTTTTAGACAAGAAAAGGAATGAAGATATTCGCAAAGAACTACAAATAGTCAGCATAGTAACAAAAATAGAAGAATATAGAAATAAATGGTTTGAACACGTCAGCAAAATGAATGAAGAAAGACTGATCCTAAATTATAAGCTCATGGTCACAGAAGTCGAGGACGACCAACCAAAAGATGGAGTGATCAACTATACTTTGGAGCCGGAACAGATCAGTAATGGTCTAATCCATGAAGGAGATGATGATGATTATTTCATTTAGCTATACTATAAGTTTCAAATAAGTAAAATGTGTTAATTGAATTTCAAGGAGATGCACTATCACCTTTACTTTTTAACTTTGCTCTAGAGCAGCGGTCAACAAAACACTGCACGCTCGGGCTAGCGTCACTTACCCGCTTACAAGACACAGCCCTAGCGTGCAATCGCCGCTGCTGGCGGGTATGCTGTCTCTCTATCCCTTGTGCACGACGGAGCAGAGTTCCTTACCCCCCATGCACTTTACCCATTTCAGCGAGTGCTGACGACCACAGCTCTAGAGTATGCCATTAGGAAAGTCCAGGATAACCAAAGAGTTTGTAATATATAACTAGAGACACCAACGGCGCTAGTTTCGCGTACAAAATTGAACCGCTGTTCGGCCGCCATTAAAGGGAGTTGATGCTTCCCCGGGAGTGCGAGTAGTTCATGTTTATTGAGGAATACGTATAAATATAAGTACACTTGAAGGAAAATAATAAGAAAATGGTGAAATAGTGCGTTGCAAATAATTGTTCGAACATACCTACTATTGTAGGATGCTCAGGAAAGCAGACCTATCTTAATATTTGAAAGAATGTTCCAAATGAAGTTCCTCCTTTGAATGTGTTTACAGATTGTCCGAATATTTCTTGGATAAAGTTTTTCCAGAAACACATTAATCAGGTTTATAAGGTTGGTTTCAACAATGCATGTAAGGGTTAGGTGCCATCACATTACAGTGGATTATAATAGTAGAGTGCATAAGAAAATCCTCAGACTATATCTGTCTAAAACTGTTTTGTTTCACAATAAATGAATTAATCATGTAATTTCCGTTTTGTAAAGTATGTACTTCTAGTTTTTGGTTGTATTATATGCAAAGAAATTAGTAAAAATATAGCTGATGGCCTACTTAGGCCTATTATTACCACTACTACTAGGTCTATTATTACCACTACTACTAACTAGGTCTCACTACTACTAGGCCTACTAATTCCACCAAAATTAGGCCTACTATTGCCACTACTACTAGGCCTACTATTACCACTACTACTAGGCCTACTATTACTACAAAAACTAGGACTACTACTACTAATAGTAGGCCTACTATTACCACTACTACTAGGCCTATTATTACCACTACTACTAGGCCTACTATTGCCACAAAAACTGTACCTAGTACTACCACTACTACTATATATCTACTATTACCACTGCTACTACTCCTACTATTACCACTACTACTACGCCTACTATTACCACTACTACTACGCCTACTATTACCACTACTACTAGGTCTATTATTACCACTATTACTAGGCCTATTATTACCACTATTACTAGGCCTATTATTACCAATACTACTAGGCCTACTATTACCACTACTACTAGGTTTATTATTACCACTACTACTAGGCCTACCATTACCACTACTACTAGGCCTACTATTACCGCTACTAATCGTATTAAAAAGTCTGTACTGACCTAAAACCTGGTGGTCATTAACTACACAATGAATAGATTGTTTTATGACAAAATTTATTCTCATTATATTTTAAATCAGTTTCCAGAATTTTTATGATCTCATATTTCACCACTAAATATTTTCAAAGCACCATATACCTTCCTCTTTCTTTGCATGAAAGGACTGAAATATAGATCATTTTAAATATTACAGTAAATATCAATTATTGTGTCCTTAAAACAATACTAGTAATACTGAAATTTACTGTTGACATTGCTATTATTCAATATTTCACATACTTATCCCGAGTGTATATGGGTGATTTAATTTATTTTTTAGAATATCGCCAAAGATGAATCATTATAATACTTTAATAAATATAGCGCTCCTCTGCCATTCATGTTTGTTTCATCACGACTCATCCTTTGTAAAATATGTTTAAAACAGTGTCTATCACCAGGCTACATCAATGTATTGTGATACTGTTTTCGAATTTCGCGCCGCAAACACTCCCTTTGATGGCGGATGCTAGCCGATTCAATTTGTGACATTTTTCTTGCCTGCCACTTATGGGTATGTGTCTCTAGTAAGTATTACAAACTCTTTGAGGATAACAGAGAGGGTTTGGAATTGAACGGGTTACATCAGCTGCTTGTCTATGCGGATGACGTGAATATGTTAGGCGAAAATCCACAACGATTAGGGAAAATACGGGAATTTTACTTCAAGCAAGTAAAGAGATAGGTTTGCAAGTAAATTCCGAAAAGACAAAGTAGGCTACACGGTGATGTCTCGTGACGAGAATATTGTACGAAATGGAAATATAAGAATTGGAAATTTATCCTTTGAATGGGTGGAAAATTCAAATTCCTGGGAGCAACAGTAACAAATATAAATGATACTCGGGAAGAAATTAAACACAGAATAAATATGGGAAATGCCTGTTATTATTCGGTTGAGAAGCTTTTATCATCTAGTCTGCTGTCACAAAATCTGAAAGTTAGTATTTATAAAACAGTTATATTACCGGTTCTTCTTTATGGTTGTGAAACTTGAACTCTCACTTTGAGAGAGCAACATAGGTTAAGGGTATTTGAGAATAAGGTTCTTAGGAAAATATTTGGTGCTAAGAGGGATGAAGTTACTGGAGAATGGAGAAAGTTACACAACACAGAACTGCACGCATTGTATTCTTCACCTGACATAATTAGGAACATTAAATCCAGACGTTTGAGATGGGCAGGGCATGTAGCACATATGGGCGAATCCAGAAATGCATATAGAGTGTTAGTTGGGAGGACGGAGGGAAAAAGACCTTTGGGGAGGCCGAGACGTAGATGGTAGGATAATATTAAAATGGATTTGAAGGAGGTGGGATATGATAGAAACTGGATTAATCTTGCTCAGGATAGGGACCGATGGCGGGCTTTTGTGAGGAGGCAATAAATCTGCGGGTTACTTAAAATCCAGTAAGTAAGTAAGTAAGTAAAATCATTGTATTTAGATACTGCTTCCCTACTTTGAAATATTACTACGCGGCACTGATGTGAACAATAGGCTAACTTACCTTTAGGAGCAGTAGTTGGTATTGTCTTCGTCCCGGGTTTGGTGGTCATCATTACTTCGGGCACCTGTGTTGATGCGTCCCTTTTCTCCTTCTTCTTCACTGCTGTTTCTGTCAAAAAAAAGTAATAGGCCCTTGATTATTCTAATTTCCAGATACAATAAACTGCGCATGCTCAGAGACATAGAGCATAGATACACAAGCTATCGCTAAGGGACTTATTGAAATTCGTTCTGTTTCGAGTGTTGTCATTACTGTTCTGAAATGTACTAGAGAAAATACGAACAAAGTGGATTTGTTGTATAAATGATATAAACGACCTATTTGAGAAAGAAACGACTGAAAATTTAAAGTTTTGAGGGAACTACATTTTAAAGCAATATGTTGCTGTGACACGCCAAAGGATCGTTGAAATTACTCCAGAATTCTGTTAATAATGTACAATGGATGAAATACTCAAACAAATAGAAGCTGAAGCAATCAAAGCCGGTCTGGAAATTAACAATGATAAAACTAAATACATGTATAATATGAATAATGACAATACTAATAAGATTAATTTAAATGATACTAATTTTGATAGAGTCTCCTGTTTTAAGTATCTGGGTTCCGCGGTGAAAGACAATAATGATGTTATGACTGATATAAAAGAGAAGATTGCAGCTGGGAATCGAGGTCTTTGGGCATTGAATAAAACTATGAAGTCCAAGTGTATCTCAAGAAAAGCTAAAATAAGAATATATAAAACTATTATTAAACAAATAGTAGTTTATGGAAGTGAAACCTGGACTCTATCTGAAAGGGTAATAAAGATCTTAAATGCCTGGGAAAGGAAAGTATTACGGAAAATCTTTGGGCCGACTTATGAGCAAGGATTTTGGCGAATCAGAACAAATGCTGAGTTATATGAATTATAATACAAAGATAATAACATTGTTGTTGGCATAAAACTCAGAGTGGCTGGGACACATAGCCAGGATGGAGAACAATCGCACAACCAAAGCTCTACTAGATGCATTGCCAGTAGGAAGAAGGAAAGTCGGACGACCTAAACTGAGATGGCTGGATGATGTTCAGACTGACCTAACAAAAGTTGGAATTAGAAGATGGAGAACACGAGCATTAGACAGGAGTGATTGGTCGGATGTTCTGAGGGAGGCTAATGTTAAACTACAAGGGCCGTAATGCCAATTATGATGATGATGATGATGAGGAATGATTCATTTAGTTATACTATATGTTTCAATTAAGTAAAATGTGTTAATTGGATTTTTCACAGCAACATGAAGCTTAAAATTTCAGGTTTATCATAAGTAAAAACGAACCATTACTTGGGAGATATTTTGTCTTCATTAAACAAAATAAAAATGATGCAAAAGACGGTTATGAAAAAAAAATGTTCTCTAAAACATAATCTTAATGTTATTATGCTCGTAAACTAATATGACTAGCGTACTTGCTAATAACATTTCCTGAAAAATGACCATTAAACAATACAAGGCAAAAAATGCAAATAAATGCGAAATAAAAGTAAACATAGACTATATTGGTTCGTGTTAAAATGAAACGAGTTTATATTGGGTATCCTGCATTGTCTGTGATCTCAGAAAAAATTATATTTTATCAATTTCCAGCCCTATTCATCACTCATTAACTTTCTACTATTTTCATACGTCCTTTCCGATACACATCCACTCTGTTTCTTCTCATTGCTTCAAGTTTTCCATCTTACCTCGTAGCCCAGAGGTACTGGCATTCGTCGTCGATCCTCCTTCTTGCTGTCCGTTGTTGTACGTCATGACGGGTCCTTCCCCAGTATCCCCCACCCGGACATCCGATTGGGGGGATAGTTTACGTCCGGAGTTTTTTACCAGGGAAAGATCCATCATGCAATTTTACTCGATACATTCTTCTTGGGATAGATGGATGAATGCGGAAGCCTCCCATTGCTTTCCGCACACCACTCTCTCTTTCGCATCTTAAAAGATCCCAGGGGGCCCCGGCGTGGAGGTGAGGAGAGTGGATTTGACTAATTAGGCCCTCCGGACTTCACCGAAATTCACCGCAAGGGTTAAATATCAGTTCCATCAGGGTTTTTGACCCGATCAGAGACCAGGAAATCCTAATTAGCCTTTGCCCCCCTAAGTCTAAAGCACTACAAAGATGTTAAATCTTATGTTTTATTTAACGACGCTCGCAAATGCAGAGGTTATATCAGCGTCGCCGGATGTGCCGGAATTTTGTCTCGCAGGAGTTCTTTTACATGCCAGTAAATCTACTGACATGAGCCTGTCGTATTTAGGCACACTTAAATGCCATCGACCTGGCCCGGGATCGAACCCGCAGCCTTGGGCATAGAAGGCCAGCGCTATACCAACTCGCCAACCAGGTCGACCATTACAAAGAACATCATTGTTAAAATGACCAACTAAGATCCTTATCGAAGATGACACCAAGAAAGTTAGTCTTCAAGGATGATTTAAGATTAAAGTTATGTCATTGAAATACTTATTTACTTACAAATGACTTTTAAGGAACCCGAAGGTTCATTGCCGCCGTCACATAAGCCCGCTATTGGTCCCTATTCTGTGCAAGATTAATCCACTCTCTATCATGTCATTGAAATACTAGGTATTTAAAATTAACATTATTACTAAAAAATAAACATGAAGTTTTGTCTACATTACTAATAAAGTTATTAGAACGATACCATTTTAAAAATCAAAATAGTACATTATGCAACGAGCCTATAATGATAGTAATTAAGACGCGAGTATGTTTGTTTATGAAATGAGCGCAAGCGAGTTTCATAATTTTCATACGAGCGTCATAATTACTATTATAGGCAAGTTTCATATGACTTTTTATGCTCGACCATATTTCTAACTTGAAATTATTCCGAAGTATTAATTTTATTTGTATCTGACTGAAGATCGGAAGTGACCTTGTGCGTAGCTCGTAAATTGTGAGATGTGCGCAGAGGCGAAAGTATTGATTTTTTTCCGAGGAACAATAATGTCATTGACCTTGATGTAATGTAGAGAATAACATGAACTAATTTTGATATAGCCTTGAAATTGGATTAGAATTGAAAAACGAGATGACAAATTGAATTTATTTGAATATTATTTACAATTAACGCTAATTATTATAGTAACAGAACATAACCTTCTGCGACAGTATTGGATTTCCTACCTCTGTGACGTTTTCCTCGTTGTCTTTCGATTGCATATCCGAGAATAATCGAAAACCTAAACTTTAATGAATAGGTGTACTTTAATGACATGCATTAAAGGATTGCTACCAGGTGTATAATTACTACGTTTCGGCATGGTCGAGCATAAATATCATTAATTAATTTTCAGTTTGCGCAATACTTAGATGCTAAACAGGAACAAGTTGAAGTGATTTTTTTTTCCTTATCTGTATATACTTGTAGATCTGTGGTTGATACTTTTGTACGCAGTTTGGAACTGCCATGTTGCCTAAATCCCAAAAGTAACAAAAGCCTACATACTGTTTTATCCTCGTTAAAATCTACATATTTTCACACATTGGACCACACAAGCTATAGGAAAATCGGTATAAACTAATTTCAAGAATTAAGGAGAATTGCCCGTTCAAGAATTTATGAAAATACAACAATTTAACATGAATATTCTCAAAGCAAAAATCTTATATTTCTATGTAAATGATCTCAAACCCTCAGATTCTTACTACTGCAATGCGGACTAGGAATACGGCTGGAGTAATAGTTCATGCTAATTCAATTGTGTGACCTAAAAGAGAAGATGAAAGCCGCAATATCTTACCTTGATGGCGAAACGTTTAACACACCATCTTAATTCCGATGGGTATCCCATTCCTTTGTCTGGTATCCTGATATAGCCAGATGTTCGGCTGGGTTAGTTGCAGGATTCCACTCGATGGGCTGCATGAAACATTTTAGAGTTCTTTCTTTGAAAATTCTCTCTGTCGCAGGTGCAGGAGATGTCTTTGTAAACCTACAATAATGCAAGATACTTCGATGATCCAATCAATTAATTACATGTAGATTCCTGGAATTCTTTCGAAAGTTCTGAAAGAATTACAAAGACGTGTAAAATTTGCAGAGCCCTTGGAATGTAATTTAACACAGCTAGTGATAACCGGCGTAGATGGGGTAGGGAAAGGGACTCTTGTGCTGTGGAACTGAGTTTGATTACACTCCGGCTGTAATTATATAAAATCCAGTACTTAATTATTCTCCTCGGTGGGATGAATATGTTCGTTTTTAATTGGTACAATTTGTTTGTAATTATCTGGTTTTAGAGCAGCATTCTGTAGCCTCTTTTCTGCTTCTGCATTTAGCCTATTTCGATAATTTTATTTGATGCATAAATACGCAGAGAATTCAGATATGAAACTGATTAAGATTATAAAATAGAATAGAATGTTTTATTTTCGCTGGCAGTTAAGGCCATAAGGCCTTCTCTTCCACTCAACCAGCTTTAATCAATACAATAGATATTTAAATTACGAATATTTACATGACACTTAAAATGTTCTCCGGCAATACTCTTCAGTTAAGTTTTAACGACTAGTACATGTTTATTTAAATTTAGATGAACCTATAAGATAAAGTAGTACCGGTAACTTAAGTTATGAGCTAATTTAATTCAGTCATCAATAATTAATTTGAGATAGCTAGTAAAATGGTGAGAATTAATTTAATATTAGTTTACTAGAACTATGTTATAGGGAGAAAAAATATTACATCTAAAAATATATTTATATAATGATAATATTAATGTAATTAAATTTTGCCATTAGAGGTGTTGTAATCTATTTAGATAAATTAATGATAATAATAAGAATGGACAGATGTTAGTTTCATTATAACTAACAAATATTAATCAGTCATTAATCTGTTAAGTAAGAATTTGTGTAATTTTGATCTAAATGAAGTTATTGTCCAACAACCCCTTACATCACTCGGAAACGAGTTCCAATTTCTAGCAACTGAAACTATAAGATGAAGAGTATAACGATGTCTTGAGGTAAGGTATAATGAATAAATTGTTACGTTGAGACCTGGAATTTAGCTGATGATATGCGGATAAATATATATTACATTCTTTTCTAGATCTTTAATAGTATTAATAATAATGGTGGATCCACCAAAGAGAAATATTGGAGAGCAAGAACGCTAATGGCTTCGTTGCCAAAGCCCGGCATTAGATAACAACAACAACACATATTCATTTTATAATATTATGATTACATTATATTAATTATTATTTGTGATGTTTCATATTTTTAGTGATTCGTATTTTCATGACTTTGTATACATTTTGCAATAGGCCTAATCTCCAAATTTAAAATACTATTTAAATATTATTTACGATTCACCGAATTCCACTCTTTCAGAAGCACTGCATTATACGATTTATTTTGTTCGTATTTATTGATAAGGAAGGATGGTCATAAGACAATCTAATGTATTAAAACAATAAAACGTCATCGTCCTCAGTAATGGTAATTTCTAAATTGCGTCACGATTTCAGTAGTGTTTTTAAATGTGCTTGTCTAATCGAGGCTTAATTATCAGTCTCCAATATACACATGTTTTATTTCTAGAATCGCTATTGATGCTACAAAACGTAAATGCTTTTCTTCCCTACTTATTGCAGCAGTTTTCAAGCAGCAATCTTAATATAACTTAGTGAGCTTACCTCAGTGGGAAGAGGTTCATCCTGGTTGTCCTGTGGAAATCGAACCCAGCTCCTCAATTCACATTACGCTCCATAAAACGTCATCTTTGCTTGCTTTAATCGAAATCAAAACTCAAAATGGCGGTTCAATATGTCATTTGCATTGTTGAAGACGGCATTGTTCCGCGTTCAGAGATGAACGCCAATTACATAGAGAATGAAAAAATGGAACTAGTGTCAGCGAGTAGGAACTGTAGACAAGAAAATCGATAGTACTTGTGTTGTAAGCAACGATATAGAAAGATTCTAACTCGTTGGTTGTAAGAGTAGTCATCCGGCTGCAAAGGAATTTAAATATTCCCGTTTTCATGTTTTATGTTTAAAACGTATTTTCAAGTTTTCTAAAGTAATAAATTGATATAACAACGTAGCTACATTATTTATGATGCAGTTACGTATTGTATTAATGTTACTTGATTTTTATCAGTATAAAAATCACAAATCTTTACTTTTTGAGAGAATATTAATTTCAAATTCTTTGGCTTAGAGATCTTCTTTCTCTTCTTTTATTAATTCTGTAGCTGAAACTTCATTCTATACGTACTATGCTGGCTGCGTTTGTAATAGGATTTGAACTTTAATGTTGCGACTGTGTTCTTCCCACGTGTTCGTCTGTGTATTCGGTTTTCAAAAAATTAAATTTCTTTGCTTGTGTCCCCATTTTTTCAGGAACAATTGAAAGTAGACCGTTTTCTATCATGCTACTTGATGTCAGTAATGTGGTAATTAACGTACTGATAGAAAATATAGATCAGTAACTTCTGTAGGAGTCAAAAGTTTTTCATATAGTACTACAATAGAAACAGGTTAATTCGACATTTGATAATTGGAATAAACGTCTATTTCACTAGTACTGTATTTACTTTTGAAGTCAACGGTGATAATTGACATTGCACTCCAATTTACGAATCTTAGGCCTACATTTTTGGAAGACTCAATTTTTTCGTAAATGTCGGTCAAAGCGTGTAGATTTGTACAAAAAAATACATACACACAAATTTTCTATATTAAGATTTTTTGTAATTAGAAATAATTCTCTCCATTTCGTATTGATTTTTATATCATTTTGTAAAGTTTCGTTTTATTTTCCGACAATCTTATACAAATATCATAATTATTGCTCTTTTCCAGTGCTTAATATTTTTCATTACTCACGACACTAAACTTCCTTTGCTGGTTATAGTGAATGCAACCTATTACTATTTTACAGCTCTCGGCCCACAAGCGCTAAGAACTCCTTTATTTAAAACTTATTTGCGTGGGAGACGGCAAGAAATAAAATAATAATGATAATAATCGATTCAAAATTATCTATCATAAAAATTTGAGTAATAGATATATTTATGTATTACATATTGTGTGGTATTACTAGAGTTATGTTGTACATGCATTTAACCAGTGCAGTTGTATTCAAAAGAAAACAATTATTGAAACCATCAATGAAATTATATTTTATCCCACTGTCAACAGCAACATTTTACAGTTTAAGATAGCCCTAAAGTAGGATTTATTTTTCATATCTTTAAACTTCATGCACGACATGACCGTCACGTCCTAAAAGAAGAAATAAAAACTGGTAGAATACGTTTTGTTATTTTCGTTGTTTAAACATCATGTTATTCTGTGTTGCGATACAGCCATGGTCATCCATGAAATAAATTTGTATTAATTGAGAATCTTTTTAATACGAGAAAACAGAAACAAGGCAGTAATATTCATTTCTTGTAAGAACCATCCCCTCTGGTGTTCATTATTTGCCCATTTATAGTCCCTTGTCTTTAATTTATTAACTTTAATTACAATTTAGGGAATTTTAAAGTAAATATAAGATATTTTTGGTCTTTTTCTCAGTTATTTCTAGCTCGTCAACATCCGTCCCTTCCTTATTACTAGGGCTCCGTTTTCTTTGATGTGTCATATTTTATCCTGATCTCTTTTTACAAACCCAAGTTACATTAAACACATTTCTAGCATTTCTGAACAGAGTTATTATTGGTTATATAAATGCATTTTTTTCCATTTTATCATTGTCATAAGTGTCCGTCATGTTAGTTCTGTGGTCGCGTGTCTGCCTTCAGACTATCCGGCCTGGGTTCGATTCCTGGCGAGATCAGAAATTTTCATGTAAAATTTCTACCTCGGGTCTAGAAGAGATGACGGTGCACAACTTCCAATCACTAAATTGTGCACCAATATGCCTTGCTTATATCCCAAATCTTTTCGCAGTGCATATGAAGAGAAGGCATATGTCACTGATGGTAGTGATTCGTCCGTCGGATGGGAACGTTAAGACTGGCGGCTCTCTTGGTGCTATTCGACAGGAGTAGGCTACGTGCCGGCAAGGGGTTTTCCCTTCTCATTCCCTACACTACACTTACACATACAGTCACTCTAGTACACCACATAACTCTTCAAAAATACTCATCATGTACAGTATGTCCCGCCGAAGTGGTGTGCAAATTGAAAATGAGTCATAGTGCTGCCATCTATCCGCAATGTGCGGAATCCGAATCACGTAAGTGAAGTCGATAGGCATTAATCCCCATTTCAGTTTGGTTGATAGGCCTTCCCCTCTACTCACACTCTTTACCATCCGTGAAAGGGAAGATGCTACTGTCCATCTTACTAACGTTCGGCTAATTGACTTTGAACGTAGTGAAAATTCTTATTATTAAAAATGTTTACCGGTAGTCTATATTTCGAAAATCTATAGTAAGCGTTTATATTTCATTTTATTGTTGTTTATATCAACTGGCACGTTAAAAAGCTACTGACAGCAGAAGATAAATGTTTTCTTCACCGCTAGTTGGTACTCTACGCATATACACGGGGACAGGCCTGCAGAACTGTAGCTCCTGAGAGCACGCTATACTCCCCTTTCTTACCCCACCCACCTTTTCTACCAGCGCGTCATGACGTTCTAGTTACGCTCGGCTGCATTAACATTCATTCGCGGCGGCAGGTATACAATACGCTATCAAGAATTACAAATGAACAAATAATAAAACATTTAGAAACATACCTTTAGAAACTAAGAGAAAAATGTATGAGGGAAATAAATAAATTAAAAGATATGTAAAATAAATTTTGAAATGTATGTGTGCTAATAATGTAAGAAGGTCTACCTATGTGTATATCGTCCTATTACTAGTAAAGCCGATTAAATCCACTGTTTGTGTAAAATAAGTTAAGTACAGTCCCTGACATGTCTTTCCGTGCTCTATATTCTACTAAAATGAAATAAGTCCGAAATGTTGCTTGCAGGCAGCAAACCAATTACTTTATTTGAAGAATTTATTATGATTTTTGGTGCATGAATTAAGTTTTAATTCCTGTTTTTACAAAACTTGTATTACTGATCTTAACTGGTTTCACTAATAATAGGACGATAAATAAAATTGTACGTTAATAAGTAAGTGATAGCTATATGACCGGATGTCAATGCTGTCATTCAACATTGTAACGCACTCCAGCCAAATAAATAAATAAGTCAGTAAGTAAATAAGTAAATAAATACGTAAATCAATCACTAAATAAATAATTAAATACACATATACATAAATAAATAGGACTAAATAAGTAAGTAAATAAGTAAGTAAGTAAACAAACAAATAATACGCGTACTGCAGTTTAAAGAGAACTGGAACATGGCAAAATCTAAACCCGTGAAGGAATACTACTTCCAAAGGAAATGGTAATATGATTATTTTCTTGTTGAAGACGAAATAATTGCTTGTTTACTGTGTCCCATCCAATTTATTTCCACTCGTCATTTCAGTATTAAACCACATTTGAACAAAATCCACATTAAGAATTATGGAATGCGCAAACTTTCGGGTAAGTTCATTATTACGAAATGTATATTGATTATTTATGTATTTATATACTGTAAAATTAAGGACGTCACTCGTTGTGTTCATTTTGAATTGAAATTAGTAGTGACTTTCAAGGTTCATTACTTAAACGCTATAAATTTATGTTTCCGTAGGTGATGATAGGTGGAAAGTTTTGGAAAATCTAAAGCAGGTTAGGTGCAAATAAATCTCAAAGAAACTACCGACAGGAAATCTAGCATATTTGTAAAACTTGAAACGAGATAACGCATTATAAAAACAATGAATTTATTACAATCCTCTTTCAAAATTATATGCCACCACTGATGGACCTTTGACGACAAGAGAAGGTAAATAACTCTACGCGGAAGTCGATCATCCCCAATGGAAGTGGAGTGAGGCTGACGTCATATTTCCCCTTCCTACGAGTTCTGCAGGCCTGCACTGGGACAATCTGCACCCCCCCCCCGACTTCATAATGCGAACTAACATTCCTCAATTTAATTAATTATTAGTTGAAAATATTGTAACGTTTTTTATTACTGAACAACAATGTAACTTTACTATCTCAACAATAATAATTCCTTTCTACAATTCACAATTAACGCTCTCGGCAACAATGGGATTTACTCTCCACACAGTAACACAGTATTCGTTAGTGCACTGCACTGACGAAAATGACAATTTACTTGGACTATTACGAACAACAATGAACTGTTAACCTTAACTAATATTTACAAAGCACTATTTACAAATCAGAACTGTCAGTTCTCAGTTCACAGTTCTTCTAGCTAAGTCACTAGAGTTCACAGTCTCTCGAACCACAGACCTTCAGAGACAGTCCACTGTACTCGAACTCAGGTCCCTCCAACTGCGGTCCACTGTACTCGAACTCAGGTCCCTCCAACTGCGGTCCACTGCACTCGAACTCAGGTCCCTCCAACTACGGTCCACTGCACTCGAACTCAGGCCTTCGGATGCTGACACAGTTGCGGACGCACACTCGAGTCGAACTCCAGTACACAAGACTGGCTTGCTTGCTCTGGCTTACTCACTGACTGAATAAACTGAAACACACACTGTCTGTGTTCCCCCGCGTTTCTTCTTTTATAACCACAGCGACGTAGCCTGGAAAGTTCCACGCGTGTGTCCATTCTCGAATCATCTCGCACGCTGCTGCTTCAACGGACTCCTCTAGAAGATTCGGGAGGGTCCATCCCCCCTTCACTCCGCAAGCAGCTGCGCGCGCAATCTCCCTCGCCGCGTAGGCCCTTTCCCCTCTCTTCTCTCCGCCGCGCGCCGTCCCTCAGTGCTCCGTGGAGCCCGCGCGATCTACTCTCTTGCGGGACGCTGGTCGTGAGTTCGAATCTCACGTCGCTGTCACAATATTGTAAAAACAACACTAAAATATACTGAAACATGTAATTGTCAAACATCTGTGTCACTGTATTTTACATCCACTTATGTGCTTTATTTAATATTTTATTTTCTTGTGTGTACAACTTGGGGGGGTGCAGGTATAAGAGGTAACAGCTACCGGTCTGATACTGACGGACTCAGGGCAAGTAGAAGGGGAAAGAAATGCCTTCGCATCCTCTCAACTCGTATGAAATGTCGTTTAGATACACACACATCCGCATCATTGTCATGATATGATTAACCAAAAATGGCAGACAAGAATCTTTTTGGTCATATTACAATAGTTTTAATAGTTCTTCCATTATTATTAGCATGTTTGGAGCCAATCGCAAAAGGTTTTGTTTTCCTTCGGTTATTTATTTTTTGGCCGATCGTGTTTTTTACAACCTTATTATGTTGTTGGTAGACCTTGAAAGTTAAACTTACAATCAACAAGTTAGAACTTTCTAACTCGTTGCTTACAACACACGAGTGGTATATAAATAAATAAATAAATAAATAAATAAATAAATAAATAAAATCAACTTTTATTTATCTACTTAAAAGTAACGAACTATCAGTGTTGCGCACCATAATATGCTATGAGGAAATAACTAAATGTCTTATTATACCTCTATTTTCTAAATTAATTTATACAAGTGGAGATTTGTAAGAAAACGGGAATGAATGAAAAGCACAAAATATGCATTCATGTATATGCAGAGGCGGCTTTTCAGGTGAACCAAGTGAAGCACAACTTCACCATAGAATTTAAAAAAATTGGAAAATTCGCTTTACCTGTACTATACATCAGAGTGCGACTGATTTTATGATATTTCTGTATATGTACGTTCAAAATTCGCGACGCGCTGAAGAATTAACAAACATGGCGTCGGTGAATCCAATTCTTGCATTGCAACTTTTTATTTCGCTTGCATGGTTACCGTAGCAACAAGACTCCGATACGTTTTAACTGCGCCGCTGATGTGAGCTCGATTTTCCTCCTGTTAGTGTTTCATTCAGCTATGGTTACCATGGCAACAAGGCTACTCCCGTCACCTCGCAACAACAGTTAGTATCATAGCTTTGGTCAGACGTGAAATAGTAGAAGCAAAGAGTTTGTAATATTACAAACTTCTTTGAGTAGAAGAGACGAATTCATAACGTTCCGCCAATCAACGACAAAGGGACTATTCAGGGTAGCCAATTGTAACCATGAAAATTACATAAATTTAAAAGCGTAAAATTAATTTCACCCATAGATCATTTATACTGAATGAATATATATTTGTAATTCTTTAAACTGTTTTGCTAAAGAAGCAAGCACGAGTCTTGAGAAAAGTGGAAATATAATGTAAGAGGAATTGAAAAAAACATGGTTACGCTGTTAGCGTTGTAGGTACTACTGTAGCCTATATATGAGGAGCATTCAAAAAGAAACGAGCCGTAGGCCTAGGAACAGAAACCAGTACCTGTATGTCAGAAGTATTGGCCCTGGCTGTTGAGGCACTTGTCCCACTGCGACACAAGGCGGTGAAAGGCTGTCTTGTAATATTCCCGGGGCTGTGTTGTAAACCAGTTCCGAACGTATTGTTTGACGTCGTCGACCGAGGTGAATCGTTTGCCCCTCAGAGCCTTTTTTAGAGGACCAAAAATGGCGTAATCGCAGGGAGAGAGGTCTGGACCGTATGGAGGATGACCGAGATCCTCCCACTTGAATTTCTGCAACAGTGCCTTGATTGTGTTCGCCGTATGAGGCCTTGCATTGTCGTTTGCCCCTCACAGCCTATTTTAGGGGACCAAAAATGGCGTAATCGCAGGGAGAGAGGTTTGGACTGTATGGAGTGTGACCGAGAACCTCCCACTTGAATTTCTGCAATAGTGCCTTGATTGTGTTGACCGTATGAGGCCTTGCATTGTCGTTTGCCCCTCACAGCCTTTTTTAGGGGACCAAAAATGACGTAATCGCAGGGAGAGAGGTCTTGACTGTATGGAAGATGACCTAGAAACTCCCACTTGATTTTCTGCAATAGTGCCGTGATTGTTTTGGCCGTATGAGACCTTGCATTACCTTTTGCCATTAGAGCCTTTTTTGGGGGACCAAAAATGGCGTAATCGCAGGAAAAGAGATCTGGAATGTATGGAGGGTGACCGAGAACCTCTCACTTGAATTTCTGCAATAGTGGCTTGATTGTGTTGGCCGTATGAGGCCTTGCATTGTCGTTTTTGCCCCTCACAGCCATTTTTAATAGACCAAAAATGGCGTAATCGCAGGGAGAGAGGTCTGGACTGTATGGAGGATGACCAAGAACCTCCCACTTGAATTTCTGCAATAGAGGCGTGATTGTTTTGGCCGTATGAGGCCTTGCATTGTCTTTTGCCATTACAGCCTTTGGTAGGGGACCAAAAATGGCGTAATCGTAGGGAAAGAGATCTGGACTGTATGGAAGGTGACCGAGAACCTCCCACTTGAATTTCTGCAATAGTGCCTTGATTGTGTTTGCCGTATGAGGCCTTGCATTCTCGTTTTTGCCCCTCACAGCCTTTTTTAGGGGACCAAAAATGGCGTAATCGCAGGGAGTGAGATATGGACTGTATGGAGGATGACCGAGAACCTCCCACTTGAATTTCTTAAATAGTGCCTTGATTGTGTTGACCGTATGAGGCCTTGCATTGTCTTTTGCCATTAGAGACATTTTAGGGGACCAAAATGGCGTAATCGCAGGGAGAGAGGTCTGGACAGTATGGAGAGTGACCGAGAAACTCCCACTTGAATTTCTGCAATAGTGGCTTGGTTTTGTTGGCCGTATGAGGCCTTGCATTGCCGTTTTTGTCCCTGACAGCCTTTTTTAATGGACCAAAATTGGCATAATCGCAGGGAGAGAGGTCTGGACTGTATGGAGGATGACCGAGAAGCTCCCACTTGAATTTCTGCAATAGTGCCGTGATTGTGTTGGCTATATAAAGCCTTGCATTGTCTTTTGCCATTAGAGCCATTTTTAGGGGATCCAAAATGGCGTAATCTCAGGGAGAGAGGTCTGGACTGTATGGAGGGTGACCGAGAAACTCCCACTTGAATTTCTGTATGATAGCCGTGATTGTGTTGGCCGTATTAAGTCTTGCATTGTCGTGGAGCAGAAGGCCCCCTCGGGTGATCATGTCTGGTCGTTTCGATTTGATCGCTTGGCGAAGTGTGGTCAAGGGTAACGCTGGGCATTCACTGTTGTCTTGTGCTGCAGGAAGTCTATCAGAAGGGGGCCGTCTTGGTTAAAGAAGAACGTCACCATAACCTTTCCTGCACTTGTGTGGATGGCCTCGGATTTTTTTGGTAGTGGTCACCCTGGATGCTTCCATTTCAGACTTTGTCGTTTCGATTCTGGTTCGAAGTGATGGCAACAAGACTTCCTGCAGCACGTGACAATAGTGAATGCCCAGCGTTACTCGCAAACCTTGACCACTCTTCGCCAAGCGATCAAATCAAAACGACCAGACAAGATCACCCGAGGAGGCCTTCTGCTCCACGACAATGTAAGGCTTAATACGGCCAACACAATCACGGCTATCATGCAGAACTTCAAGTGGGAGGTGCTCGGTCACCCTCCCTACAGTCCAGACCTCTCTCCTGCGATTACGCCATTTTTGGTCCCCTAAAAAAGGCTGTGAGGGGCAAAAACGACAATGCAAGGCCTCATACGCCCAACACAATCAAGGCACTATTTCATAAATTCAAGTGGGAGGTTTTCGGTCACCCTCCATACAGTCCAGATCTCTTTCCCTGCGATTACGCCATTTTTGGTCCCCCAAAAAAGGCTCTAATGGCAAAAGATAACGCAAGGGCTCATACGGCTAACACAAACAGCCCCTATTGCATAAATTCAAGTGGGAGGTTCTCGGTTATCCTCAATACAGTCCAGACCTCTCCCTGCGATTACGCCATTTTTGGTTCCCTAAAAAAGGCTGTGAGGGGCAAACGACAATGCAAGGCCTCATATGGCCAACACAATCAAGGCACTATTGCAGAAATTCAAATGGGAGGTTCTCGGTCACACTCCAGACAGCCCAAACCTCTCTCCCTGCGATTACGCCATTTTTGGTCCCCTAAAAAGGCTCTAATAGCAAAAGAGAATGCAAGGCCTCATACGGCCTATACAATCACGGCACTATTGCAGAAATTCAAGTGAGAGGTTCTCGCTCATCCTCCATACAGTCCAGACCTCTCTCCCTGCGATTACGCCGTTTTTGGTCATCTAAAAAAGGCTCTGAGAGGCAAACGATTCACCTCGGACGACGACGTCAAGCAATACGTGCGGAACTGGTTTACAACGCAGCCCCGGGAATTTTACGAGACAGCCATTCACCGCCTTGTGTCGCAGTGGAAGAAGTGTCTCAGCAGCCAGGGCCAATACTTCTGACATACAGGTACTGGTTTCTGTTTTTAGGACTCCGGTCGTTTCTTTTTTGAATGCTCCTTATATAAAGTTAAATTTTTGCTCGGTTTCGTGAGCGAGTGTGCATAAAGATCGCGTTGTGTGCATTGTAATTATTTTGTCTGCTGTTCTTATTACATTAGTTATTAGGATTCTTTTAAATAATTACGAGTAATATTTGTTCATAAAATCAGTGTGCTTTAGGGATTTGGGCTGTTTATTAACAAATTTGTCCACGGAAAGAGGTTTTTCTTTCACGCATCGCATTAAAAACTATTTGCGTAGTTGCATGTCACAACAAAGACTCTCGTCAATCGCAAATATTTCCATGCAGCAACAAATTATGCACAAAATTATGAAAAAATCAGCCTTTCCACAACGATGTTATTATTATTATTATTATTATTATTATTATTATTATTATTATTATTATTATTATTCCTACTATTACTATTATTATCCTCATCATCAATGTCACGTATTGTAAATAGTCTTCTTCTTCTTCTTCTTCTTCTTCTTCTTCTTCCGTCCCGTTTTGCCGTTAGGCGTTGGGTTCGCCTCTCTCCGTCCAGTCTCTCCAGGACTCCCGGTCCCTGCTCATTTTCTTCATTTCTGCCAACGTTTTGTCTCTCTGTCTTCCTATTCTTACCACTGTATCTTCCCAGTTTATCCTTGGTCCTCCCCTACCGGTGTCCTCTGATTAAGACAATATTTTTGAAGAAATGATCGTAAATGTGGATTATTTAATTTATGCAGCGGAATGTTCTGCACACAAAAGCTTTACAAAAGTCAGTGGAAAATATACTAACTTCAGACGGTGATTTCGCCTGAGTTAAAAGTACCTGTTGCGTGTTCTTACCCTTCTGTTTTGACCAGAGATGTGCAGTTGTTTTCGAATGCTGTTCTAGTTGAAACTTTTTCTCGCATTTCACAGTGTTCTCACACACTTGACAATACACTACATCGCCGTCACTTGAATAGTCACTATTGCCTGAAATCCACTGTTACATTAAAAAGGATTTAGTGGACTTATCTTTAGGCATATTTAGTTTAATCTGATAGAACACCGCATAAACTATTAGTAGATGAAAAACAAGTCAACATATGAACACCTGCGGTCCTGTCGACACAAACTTTGAGATGATACTGCATTGAGAAAGGAATGTAAGAAATTCCTTCTGTGAAAAAGGTCTGCAACGTCCATCTATCTGCATGTATTGTGAGACTGGAAGTGAATGGGTTATTTATGAAAGGGCCTAAGTCGCTAATTTTGTGAAAATGAGTTTTTAATGGAAAACTGGTCTTTGGGTGTAGATAAATCGATTTAGATATGAAGAGGACTAAGTTTCACACTGTAATTCTTGGTATTATAAGCTAGGATTTGCCGTTTGATTTTGAAAGGAACTAAGTCAATGACTTAGATCGTTTCATAACTAAATATAAGTTTTCAGAATTTGCAACACTGAAATGTTAAATTTTCGATTATCTTTCCTCTCTTAAATTTCTATTTTGTCATAGTTGGGTAAGCGAATTGGCGTTCCGTATTGCAAGTTAGAGTTTGTTATATTGTGTGCGCAATATTAATTCACAATAAATACTGAGATTAGTGAAATGAGAACAAAGGTGTAAGGAACATTTGTGTTTATGAATGTGAAAAAGTCATTCGCGCAAGACTACTGGGTATGGAATATGTGAACTACAAGGGAATCGTGGTGCCTACGAAACGAAGTGGAAAGTCTAACAATTTAGAATCTTCAGTTTATGTTAATTTTTATTAATAATTTCAACATTAATATTTAGTGAAGGAGTAATTATTTATTGTTACTAAAATTTGAATGAACTTTGATCTAAAATATCTGAAAAATTATGTTGTGTGTTATAGATGTAAGCTCGACTTCTTCAAAACTATTGACGTATCATCCCATGGAACGATCTTAGAACACTTGCACAGTTTTCACTCAAAAAATGAGCAGGATATATTTCTGAAGGGTCTAATCGAGGTTTCAAATATTAAAAAAAGCCGACCAAGGAAAGGTAATAATTCTGGGCAGAGATCAAATTCTTACAAGTTTCATGTTTTGGTGATGAAAAGGTGCAATCACTGCTTCACCGTTTATTGGCGGATTTCAACAAACATTTTTACTTGGTTCACGAAACTCTAAAGCAGTGGTCGGCTTTTCGTGATTCGTGAGTCAACCCCTTAATACACAAGCAGGGCGGAGAGATAAGGCATTATCTCCCTTCCCTTAGCCATCACTTGTTCAACGTTAAGCAGTCTTGGTATAGCTCGCGCAAGGAACGATTACCGAAAAGTAGTGGTGGCCTTAGTCTCTGCTTTGACGTGTGTATGTAGACACGCCGAGGGAGCGAGAGATGGGCCGATGGAAATACTGCCTCTTCCAAGAAGATGAACAGATGGGGACATCGCCTGTGGAAATGAAGAGCGTAACCAGAAAACAATCCGAAGCGAATTAAACGCGCAACATATGTTTACGAATAAAATAACGATATTCTGCGAGGGGAACGCTCCATCACTACATAATAAAATAAACGCACTTGGAACAAGACACGTATTCACATGCAGTGGAACTGAAACTAAAACCGTAATGTAACTATCACAATGTAAGACTGATTCTATCGATGTCGTTTCTCTTCTGACTTGAATATCATTCAAGTTATCTCGTGACTTTTCCTGTCGCTTACTCTTCCTTATCGAATTGTTTCTTTCGCATTTCTGTCGTCGGTAATCCCTGCTTGCGGACCTATATCCTCTCCCTACTACCTTCCCCTTTGCTGCGCATTGCAGTCTGCATTTTATATGAAGTAATCTTTGCCGACCGTAATGTTGCCCATCCTGAACGCGTAGGCATTTCAAATGCAAGGAAGAGAAGCTAAGAGACATAAAGAAGACAATGAGGTATATAGATGACGAAAACAAGGAATGGTATGAAGAAATAAATGCCTGGAATCGGTCTTAAGTCTGGTTTGATTTCCATCGCAGTACAGATGAACGGAATTAAAGCTTAAATGGACACCTTGAGAGAATAAAATAGGTTCAATTTGCACAAAAATAGTACATATGTGTGTTTTCCTTTGAAAAAAATAAAGTATATTAAAAAAAACTTGGGCATTAAATATTTGTTTTTGAAATGGCCTATGTTTACAGATTTCAAACTTTTTTTCTCAAAAAAATATAATCAGCGAAATATTAATATCTGGCTGGTCAAATTCGTTTCGAAGTAGAATTTATGATAACATTTTTATTTCAGCCTTCATTTGAAATGTTCCCCTATAAATTGTTTTCTTAAATTGCCAACAACATAACTAATGCCGGTAATATATTCACAGGCCACATTATTTACATTAAATTATACTAAAAATTTATTTGTACAAGAAATTCATTCGTCTGGTTTTCAGTCGCGCAAATCGATCAATAGCTTTCTTGTTGAAATGGGGCGAAGGTTCTTTTTTCTACTGTCAACATTGAATACTGTAGCATTATTTAGATGGTCTGTCAACAATGTATTTTTATCTAGTTCCGAAATGAAAGTCACTAAGCTTAGAAAATACCGCGATTTTGTGATTCGTCTTGTCCACGCAGTGCGAGTTCAAATATATCAAAAAATTTAATGCACTCAATCATTTTCGAAAGAATATTCCTGTTTTTATCTAGGTCTACAACTTGATTGTGACGTCTTACAGGTTGCTAATACACAGGGTCAAGTTGAGATTTACATATGTTGTATTTATCAGTGGCGTAGCATGAAATTTTGAGTAGGGGAAGCTAACTCAAGTTGTCTTTCATGCAATATGAGAAAACATATTACAAAAATAGTCTTAAAATAAATAGTAGTCAATTTCAAGTCAGCAGTCGAAGATTGGTTGGAACATCGTAAGTAACACTAATAAGGCATGGCCTCAAATGATACGTAATAAAATACGATTTCACGGTTTACACATATCTCTTAACAAATAGACACGTATACGTATAACATTAGCTCACTCCCTGTCATACTTAGAGAAATCACAATATTAGTATCATTACGTAAGTATGCGTCTGTCTTTTGGTTGTGTCCTTCATTGACAGCAAGGGAGTCGGTCATTTGTTTTTTATATCACACTTTTGTTCGTAAGTCAGTTTTGATAATACAATTGTCCTAAAAAAAAATTCAAGTAAGTTAGTGTCAGGAACTGTTATTTCACTCATTATTTATTATATCAGCCACAATGCACACTAACACTTCAACTGAACACAGCTGGCGAAAAGGGAAAACGCGGAAACTACTTATTTTAAATGTTAAAGCTAGCTTCTTTGCGAGCCTTGCGACTAGGGTAGATTAGAAAGGGATGGAAAATCTGCGGGGTGGATTACACAGAAGAAACCGGTCTGCTTGGAAGCTGGTGTGTGCAGGCTTCTTGTTTACTGCTGCATCATAAATCATCCTGAGCTGCCGCATCACAATATGTAATGCGTAAATATAAATTCTATTAATATTAATAAATAATTTTCTTCATAAACTGCAGGTTTATTATGAAATTATTATTAACTGGGGAAGCTAAGCTTTTTAGCTTACATTGACGCTATGCCACTGGTATTTATATACGATTTTGAAGATTCGTGCTTAGAAATCCTTTCACATAAATCTTCCTTGTCGGTTAGGTTACACTGCGTAACAAATTTTAACTTTTGCGCTGGGCATGTGATACATGTTTTCAATATAATTTGAGCCTCCTGAATACGAATATAACAATAAAAAACAGTTATTGGTTACGGTTTTTGAGAAATGTTTGAATATATATCTATTCTAAAGACTGTTTTATATAATGACAGTAAGGTTAAATATTCACTGTTCAGAAGATTACGTTTGAGAGTAAGGATGGATTCCATTGAGTCTATAACACTAAATTATAAAAAAAATAGTGAACTATTGTAACTAGAATTTGTATTGTGTGAGAGTTGTTTTAAATACCATTTCGACGATAATTTTATGGCGTTCTGCAGCACGTAGGGAGACGCCGTCACTGGTAGTCGTAGATTTCCATGTTGGCGGCCATTCAAGTTGTATTCAGCCTCACCGCCTGCGAAGGTAGACTGCCAGCAGTACTTGTACAGACCTCAATGAGCGATGGTTCTGAGCTCGTTTCCTGGAAATAGAGTCGAAGTTGAAAAAACAATTAAAAACTATTGTAATTAGATAGGATTATGAAGACAAGTTACCATTGTTTTCTTACTTTCTACAACAGGGCGTTTCAGCAGGGTCACTTCACAAATTAAGGGAATCGTACCCGGAGCCTCTTGTTTAGTAATTACTGCGTTACACTAAAACGGAACCATTTGTTTAAGGTTTCGAATCGCTTATTTTCGTTATTATATTTTATCATTTTCGTTATAATAATTGTATATTACAAATTACGTGACAAGCAGAAAATAACTTCCTTAAAACCAGCAAAACAATCACGATGGTCTACTACGAGTACAAACCCGAACGCCGTAAAATTTCTCTCTTCCCATGCGTCTTTATCATCAGAAGTTCGCCATTGCGAGAGAACCAATCAATAATTTTATTCTCTTTCAAATATAAATACATCAGGGATTCTCGAGCGACTCTCTGTAAAATCTTGTATGAAACACATGCGAAACTAGCGTTTTAAGCACTTGCCGTGTTGTCCACCTCCCCTTGGTGTAGGTGGACAGTCTTCATTTCTCGTACTTAAACGCTCTCATTTCGCAACTTGTTGCATAAATAGCTATTATACGACTATTTCAGATACCATTACCTTTTAAACACATTTACAAATATACATTTTTGTAAACATGTCTAAATTACACTTTTCATTGGCAATAAATAATTTTGCATAATGTTGTTACATTTACGGTATAAGAGTAACTATTTTAACACTTTTGTTAATAGTAAATCAGTTTAAGTAATGGCTATTTTGCAACGCTGTTACAACATGCGTACTCACCTTAGAGCTGAGCACCGCGGGGACAGGGTGTAAGGGCAGTCTCCTCGTGACTGCCATAAGTGCAGCAGGGAAGAATGTTTCCGTCTGTTGGCAAGTGCTTCTGAATTTACTGCGATGTAGCAATTTTTTCTGGAAATAAAATCGATTTCTTATTAAATATAAAGAACAAATGGCGAAGGAATATTCTGTTCCTTTTACCTTAAGGATTTAGTGTGTGAAGTTACAGTTATTGAACACTCTACACATTTTCTTACCACCTTTTACAGTTGAGATGCAGCTCTTTGCTTGTTTCATTTTCTATGAACTGAAACAACCCAGAACTCACCACGAGGAGGTGGCTGCATGTCGAGTTCCGCCCTGCCCATCCCAACCTCCCTTCCATATATGGGCAGTGCGTTATTCTTTGTCAATTTCAAATAATGTTCATTCTCTTCCACTTGAATCAATATTTAGGTTTCCAATTCATATCTTTTCTCAACTTATAAAAGTTGGATTATTAAGATACTCCAGTAGGTACAGTATAATCAATCAATGCATGTCAGTGCCACGAAATATATGAAGAAATGCTTGATGTCATTCTTTTTGTCTGTCGTAGACTATACTTTTTTTTTCTTTTGTAGGACGCTGCATATAGGTGTAGATGTATATACGATAGCAAAAATGTAAGACAACTTTCGGTACGATGGATGAATCGCCCATAGATAAGTTATACTAAATAAATATATTTGTATTTTTTTAACTGTTTTGCTAAAGAAGCAAGCACGAATCTTTAGAAAAATGGAAATATAATGTAAGAGGAATTGAAAAAAAAACGGCAATGGTGTTAGCGTTGTGGGTACTGCTGTAGCCTATATACAAAGTTAAATATTCCGCGGTTTCGTGAGCGAGTGTGCATAATTATTTTCTCTTTTGTTCTTAGTTATTGCTTTAATTATTAGACTATTTTAAATAATTAAGACTAATATTTGTTCATAAATCAGTGTACTTTAGGGATTTGGGTTTTTTATAAACAATTTTGTCCGCGTAAAGAGGTTTTTCCTACATGTTTCGCATTAAAACCTATTTGCGTAGTTGCATGTCACAACAAAGACTCTCGTCAATCGCAAATATTTCCATGCACAAACAAATTGTGCAAAAAATTATAAAAAAATCAGCCTTTCCACAACGATGTTACTGACAAATTCGATTACATGAACAGAAGGATTCAACTTGTCTTCAAAATATTGGTATAATTACTTATTACCGTTAATTTAAATTATTATTATTATTATTATTATTATTATTATTATTATTATTATTATTATTGTTGTCATCACCATCAATGTCACGTATTTTGAATATACCGCTATTTAATATACATAAGCCTATACATGTTTTTTGTTATAAAATTAGAAGTCGACCTAACACTGCTTCACGCTCCTTCTACGTCACGAGCAGCCATTTTGCGCTCCGTAAAATCTAAATAGATGATGCAAACGCCTGAATATCTTTATTTGCTCTGATAGCCAGGTTACACACAGGGTGTGCTAGGTGCGCGTCTGAATGAGAAGAACGTGATAATGCCGGTGAAATCAGTCCGGAAGTCCAGCATTGAAAGTTACACAGCATTTGCTCATATTCGCTTGAGAGAAAACCCCGGAAAAAACCTCAATCAGGTAACTTGCACCGACCGGCAATCGAACCCGGGCCACCTGGTTTCACGACCAGACGCGCTAACCGGTACTCCACCGGTGTGGACGCTTTCCTTGATATACTGGCAATTATTACATTTATATAACATATAATTTTACAGATTTGTTCCGTCTGTCCTAGAGGTGTACATTTTTACTACCGTAATCATTTCTCCTACATTTCAAACATGATATTTTCGTTTCCTTTTAAAGTATGCTTCATGTTCTGTGGCATTTCCTATTACATTCTGTTGTCCCTTTTCAGCATTGTTCTTGTTACTGATTCAGATCGTCGTACAGTACAATATCGTCCTCATCATAATAATATCAGAGGTTATTTCCACAGTCTGTCATATTGAGGAGATGGAGATCTCTTTCCATGCAGTTCTCGCTATTTGGCAATATGAATAGCCTAAGGCGACTGCTTGTCTTCTTGTTTTACGACTATCTTCCATCCAGAAGCCATTTGTCCTCTATCTTAAGTCACTTTTTCGTTGCATATCATTGCAGTTTAGTCCCACTTCGGTTTTGTTCATAAAGTCTTGTGAGTTTTCTGTTACAGCAGAAGAATCGTAATTTTTTATTGCAAACATAAAAATTCGAACGATTTTCCAGTGTTAGATGTTGTAACTTTCTTAAGTAACTGAAATGATGCAAATTTTCAAAAATGGATATTCTGAAGTCTATTTTTGTGTCTACTTTGTTGTAGCATAACAAACAGTTGTTGAATATGCAGACAATATTAACATTTATTGTAATTTCAGAAATTACGATTCAATCCTTCATTCTGGTGTTGCAATATCAAAGTTTTCAGTTTCTTTAGCTACGGTGTAAGGCAAGAAATTATCGACTGTTTAATATTTCACCGTTGTATATATTGTGAAGTCTATGTCTCTGTTGAGTATAATTTCAATTCTGTTTCCTATTTTAATTTCCGTTATTATGTGCATATATTTCTTCAGTAAAATACTGCAATTGCTCTCGAATACAAGAGTATTACATTTGTTTAATATGTAATGAGATTTCTTCACGTTATTCTTCAAGATTTAGACAAATACAAATGTTTTATGTTATAAAATTGCAATGCCAAATCCTCTACTATTCGGTGAAATAATTTAGAGGGCGGAATATTGTAAACGATCATCTAAAATTAACTTTGCATTTTACTATTGCTTTTCCATGTGAAAACAAAGCATTAGACTCTTTCCTTTGTTGATAGTACAGTCGTATCTAAAGAAACTACTGACTATACTGAAATCGAGGAATTTAATTTTAATTTACAAACATCTTAGCATCAAGTACATATTTTAAAATTAAATATTACGAACTACAACTAAAGTATTATGCCTAATGTAAATGTAACGCATCCACAGCTGGCACCAACTACTTCCAATCTAACGGTCGCTATCGTTAAAGATATACCGGGAGCATTAGACCAAGTGTACACCTGAGCCTTTTTTTATTTTATTCATTTGTTCAGTACTTGATAAGAAATAAAATAATATAAACAGCAGCATGTTGGAATAACAATTAATATGAACAATTAAACTTATATAAAAAGCAACCAATCTTAGAAAACAATTTACATACCTAGTCATTACTCAATACTGAAAATAATTATAAAAGCAAATAGGCTACGTTTGATACGGATTTACGTGTTCACAAATAATCTAGTGTGAAAGCAGGCAATCTTGGTAATAAATGATATAGTCATCATTCTAATGAACACGATGGGAACATTAAATTTATTTTAAATAAATTCACCATTTTGTGTTTGTTTACAAGTGGACTGATCTGAATGCAAAAACCGTATTGGAACACAGTTCTCATGTTCGACATTTGATAACACATAATCTGATATCAAGGAAACACTCTTGAAAAAGAATTGCATAGCCATTACTAGTGAAAACGATAGAGACAGCAAAAATTTTTAGTAAGTGCACATATAGTCAATACATGATTACACATTCATTGACTTGAAAACAAGTTTTTCCATAACAACTCGCATATTTAATACTTGCTAACTAATAATCTGATATGAAGGAAATAGACTTGAAAACAAAATACGTATCCATTACTAGTTGAACTGATATAAAAGGAAACACTTTTGAAATGAATTCACATATTCATTATTTGCTAACAAATAGTCTGGTATGAAGCAAACATTTTTGAAAAGAAAGCGTTAGTTACACTATTACAAATTCCAAAGAAATTTTGAAATAAATTCACATTATCAGTACTTGTTAACAATTAACTGATTTGAAAAAAGGATTTTTCTAAAGAACTCATATATTCGATACTGGCTAACAATAATCTAATATGAAGCAACACTCTTGAAAGGATATTACATAACCAATACAATAAGAAGATATAAGGATCAAATACTTTTTGGAATAAATTAACATATTCAGTACATTGTATCTGATCTGATCTGATCTGATCTGATCTGATCTGATCTGATCTGATCTGATCTGATCTGATCTGATCCGATCCGATCCGATCTGATCTGTCCTGATCCGATCCGATCTGTCCTGATCCGATCCGATCTGAACTGTCCTGATCCGATCCGATCTGATCTGTCCTGATCTATCCCGATCTGATCTGATATGTCCCGATCTGATCTGATCTGTCCTGATCTTATCTGATCAGTCCTGATCTGATCTGTCCCGATCTGATCTGTCCTGATCTGTCCCGATCTGATCTGTCCTGATCTGTCCCGATCTGATCTGTCCTGATCTGTTCCGATCTGATCTGTCCTGATCTGTCCCGATCTGTCCTGATCTGATCTGTCCCGATCTGTCCTGATCTGATCTGTCCCGATCTGATCTGTCCTGATCCGATCCGATCTGATCTGTCCTGATCTGTCTCGATCTGATCTGATATGTCCTGATCTGATCTGATCTGTCCTGATCTTATCTGATCTGATCTGTCCTGATCTTATGTGATCAGTCCTGATCTGATCTGTCCTGATCTGATCTGTCCCGATCTGATCTGTCTTGATCTGTCCCGATCTGATCTGTCCTGATGTGTCCCGATCTGATCTGTCCTGATCTGTCCCGATCTGTCCTGATCTGATCTGTCCCGATCTGTCCTGATCTGATCTGTCCCGATCTGTCCTGATCTGATCTGTCCCGATCTGTCCTGATCTGATCTGTCCCGATCTGTCCTGATCTGATCTGTCCCGATCTGTCCTGATCTGATCTGTCCCGATCTGTCCTGATCTGATCTGTCCCGATCTGATCTGTCCTGATCTGATCTGATCTGATCTGTCCTGATCTGATCTGATCTGTCCTGATCTTATCTGTCGTGATCTGATCTGATCTGTCCTGATCAGATCTGATCTGTCCTGAGCTGATCTGATCTGAGCTGATCTGATCTTATCTTATATTATCTGATCTTATCTAGTTAGGCTTACGCTTGTGCTTACGCTTACGCTTGAGCTTACGTCTAAAGAAGCGGCAAACCCCGCGACATATATCTATGAAACAGGACCAGCAACCATTCTTCGTTTTTCTGTCCTCATCTTCTTCTTCTGCTGATAGCTCGATGGATAATGCTGGCATGGTGTCCGACATGGGTCCTAGCATTTGTTCTGCCATGGGTGGTTGCATTGAATCAGACATCTGATCTGGCATGGGAATTAGCATGCGATCTGTCATGGCCGCTGGCATTTGATCTGGGATGACAGGTTGGATGGAATCTGTCATGTGATCTGTGCTGACTGGTGGGGTGGAATCTGGCATGTGACTGACATGTGACCTGGCATGATATCTGAGATGTGATATGGCATGGTAACTGGCATGTTTCCTGGCATGTAATCTGGCTAGGAAACTGTCATGTGATCTGGCATGAAAGGTGGTACGATATCTGACATCAGTTCTCATGTGATCTGGCATGCTTAGTTCCCATGCTGATCTGATAGCTGGCATGGCTTTTGTTTCTGGCATGGTATCATGAATATCTGTGTTGCTAGGCATTAGGTCTGCAAGAAACAAAATAAACTTGATCGTTAAGCATGTTCGTTGCATTCACAGGCTTTCAGTGAATGGCGTATTAATAGGGCTAGGATTCA
Organism: Periplaneta americana; assembly: GCF_040183065.1. Taxonomy (NCBI): domain Eukaryota; kingdom Metazoa; phylum Arthropoda; class Insecta; order Blattodea; family Blattidae; genus Periplaneta; species Periplaneta americana. The sequence continues at coordinate 44,746,872 of NC_091122.1, read as the reverse complement.
TATGGAGATGCATATTTTTACTGTCCATTTGCAAGTCATGCAAAATCATTTTATACAATCCATGATCTACTAATCTGTGAAGCGAAGAAGTAATAAAAATTGAGATGAGAATTACTTCAGTAAGAGTAATTATATTTAAACATTACACACAATGAAGCAACAGGTCTCGACCCGCCCGCTCTCTGCAGCAGCAGCGACTGATATTTTCTATCCTTATCTGTTGTGTCTGTCTTCCACGTCTTGTGCACCGTGTGACAACATCGTACTGCTAGTAACACTCGATTGGCGTAGGCCATATGCCTTTTTATTCTGAAACCGCTTTAGTGAAGTACTTTGTGTGGGATGTGCCAATGTAAGGGGCATATATATGAGCATTACGACGAAGTGAAGTGAAACGACTAGAATCATTTGAAATGTGAATATGGTGAAGAATGGAGCGTGTGAAATGGACTGACAGAATGAGTGGGTGAAGGAAGAATAGTGCTGAAACTGATGAGGAAAGAAAAAAGAAATTGGCTGGGTCGCTGGCCGAGGAGAAACTGCTTACTGAAGGATCTACTGAAAGCAGTGCTGAACAGTAGAAAATTTTGATTGCAGGGGACTATATCAGTTCATAGAAATTAAATTAAATTAAATTATGGTTTATTTAACGACGCTCGCAACTGCAGAGGTTATATCAGCGCCACCGGTGTGCCGGAATTTTGTTCCGCAGGAGTTCTTTACATACCAGTAAATATACTGACCTGAGTCTGTCGCATTTAAACACACTTAAATGCCATCGACCTCGGCTGGGATCGAACCCGCAACCTCGAGCATTAGAGGGCCAGCGCTATACCAACTACGCTACTGAGGGCGACCAGTTGATAGATAACATTAAGATATAGGCTATGGATCATATGCAGAGACTCAGAAAAAAGCGGAAAATAGGGAAGATTGGAGAATGCTGGATTTGCAGTGAAATATCTGTCCTAGAACATTTGTGAAGATGTGTACACCGCGCACCTCTTAGCTTTACAAACCACTCACTATTGCTGGTGTAGTGTGGATTTGTACGAAACCGGTCTCGCACCTCGCATGCGTCGTTTCTTCAAAAGCAAGCCTTGAAAGACTTGATGGTAGGCTCTCACATTTGAGTGCACCACACTGATTTCTGTCTGAGATTTAGACTCAAACATAAGCGCAGCTTAAATGATACTGACTAAACCGACCCAGTAATCATCAACCATTTTGAATTGAGAATATTTTTAATAAAATAAATAAACTGTTTCATTCAAGTGAAATAAAAAATTGAGGGAGGACTACTCTATTAAAAGAGGAAAACGAAGTATCTTAGTAATGTGCTTAATAGTGTATTTTCTACTTATAATATATTTATTTTTTTAAATTGTGTTTTTGAATAATAAACAATGGTTCATTGTAGTGTATGCGATATTAGCACTCAAAGGGAAAGGGGGATTGGTAGACGACTGCAAACTAATTGCAGATGGCTTTCAAACCTTCAAGCATAATATCCACGGGCCAGTTCAAAAGGGAATCAACTCAAAATTTAAAGTTTTGAGAAAAATGAAATTCAAAGCTTCACGTTGCTGTGGAAATCCAATTAACAAAACATGATTTCAGTTTGATTAATTTCAACCCGTGACATACTCAGAATTTTTTTAAATGGGGGAGGCGTTATTAAAATTGTTTACAATTTGCATATCGGTATTTATATTTTGTGTATTGTTATTATTATTATTATCATTATCATTATTTTTAAAAGACATGTTGGTTCAGAAAAGTGTGAATACAATTAATAATTATATATAATAAATAAATTTTCAGTCATATTAAATATTGTGATGTAACAGATTATCTGACCTCAAAAACTGAAAAGTATATATGACTGAAAATTTATTTATTATATATAATTATTAATTATCATTATTATTATTATTATTATTATTATTATTATTATTATCAGCAGCAATTCATTTTGCACAGAGAGATGTGAAACTAGTACCGGGAAGAACGTTAGCGACAACGTCGTCAGGCCGCGGCTGCAAAGAAAAATTTGAAAATGTAAAACTTTCACTATCCTCGCGATAATCACTACCGGTACGCGACTTTTTTTGTTTAAAAAAGTTGTAAAATTGAGCTCTGCGGTTGCTTAGAAATATCAAAGAACCCAGAACAATAATGTGAAGTTTATATTAAAAATATTAACTGACAAATGCACAAAACGTTAAACGAACGTTTCACAATTAAGTCAGAACTCTAACGAACGGGTGAATACCGCTCTTAAATTGAGTTTAAATTCGGCAGTGCACAGTATTTAACATCTGCACTACAGGATTGTCAAACATCCTTTTCAATTTCATACTGTGTCAGCTTCATTTTATTACAAGGTTGGTACGAGGCCGTAGGTCTCTCTGTATTAAAAATATAACATTGTTATAATTTGAATGTGCCGTAGTATCTATGACTGGGATTATATTGAAGGAAAGGTAGGAAGACTATGCCTTATGTCGATGTTGATTTTGTTACTCTGACAGTGAAAAATTAGAGAAGGGGAAACGATTGTGGATTAAAAAAATACTCAAATCTAAATCTGTACTCTTTTTTTTAAGTTCAGGGGGGTTCAAACCCATTAACGTACCCCTTGCGTACGCTCCTGAGTTGAACGATTCTTCGATTTTTCACAACATAAATCTTAAAAATGCAGGTTTCTCAAAACTTAGGATTTTGAGTTAAACCAACTCAAAATGGGCCGTCGATATTGTTTGGTGTTTTGACTTCCTGCACTTTGTTAAGAAACGACTTAATAATATATGATGTGATTATGTTTTCTATCACAGTCTTATTAAAACTCTAGAGGATTTCGCGTTAAAACTGTTAAAATAATGTTCTTTCTTTCTTTCTTTCTATCAAGAACCTAATATGTTTAACGTAAAACATTTAAGAACAGGTTCTGCGAACTGCGACAAATTCAATAAGTGAATCGGACGACTGGTGAGCAATGGCCGAATGACACCTCTGGATAAAACCCTATTCGCTACCAGTCATCATCGTGTCCTCCTTTCCGAAGGTCGATTCCAAATATGCCTCCACTCGTCTCTATCTTTCCAAGAATTTTTCCTCTTTATTTTATTTACTTTTAGTTATTTAACGACGCTGTATCAACTACAAGGTTATTTAGCGTCGATGACACTGGTGATAGCGAGATGGTATTTGCGAGATAAGGCCGAGGATTCGCCATAGATTACCTGGCATTCACATTACGTTTGGAGAAAACCTCGGAAAAAACCCAACCAAGTAATCAGCCCAAGCGGGGATCGAACCTGCGCCCGAGCGCAACTTCAGACAGGCAGGCAACCCTCATAGCCGACTGAGCCACGCCGGTGGCCTTTTCCTGTTTATCTCTTCCTACTTGTATCCCCGTTCTTTTAAGTTCTTCTGAATTTGATCTATCCATCTTTCCCGTGGTCTTCCCATTGGTCGTCTTTCTTTCACTTTTAAATTTAATATTGTCTTTGACAGACTTTTCCTGTCCATTCTTTTAAGGTGTCAAAACCATTTCAAGCTCTTATTTTCTAATTTCCGAGGCGTACTTGTACCAATAATAATTCAAATGTCCTGAACTTGTGCATAGCTGAAACCGCTACTACTTCAGAATATAAACAATTAGCTACTGTACCTTCCCATGTATAAGTTTGGCCAACTTCGAAGGCTCTATATTGCTGTTGCTGAAACCACGGGTTTTCGCCGAACTCATCGCTGTCACTGCTGCTTGTTGTTTCTTCATATCCATCTAAAAGACAATGTAATTCTGAGTTGAAATCTTATAATACACTGTTTGCTAACTATGAAGAGGATAAATAGTTACTGTCACTTTTAAATTTAATATTCTCCTCGACAGACTTTCCCTGTCCATTGTTTTAAGGTGCTCAAACCACTGTAAGCTCTTATTATCTAATTTCCGAGGCATACTTGTACCAATAATAATTCAAAATCGCCTGAACTAGTGCATAGGTGAAAACGCCACTACTTCAGAATATAAACAATTAGCTACTGTACCTTCTACTTCAGAACTTTGGCCGACTTCCAAGTTATTACTCTCTGCCATGTTGTGAACCCATTCGATGACATTCATACCGAATGTCACCAAATCGTCACTGTCGCTGTCCTCTTCAGTAGGTGTGGTAGCCGCTGTCTCTATCACCTCACTCGATGTTTCTTGTCCAGCTAGAAGACAATTTAATTCTGAGTTGAAATCTTCATAATACACTGTTTGCTAACTATGAAGAGGATAAATAGTTACTGTCACTTTTAAATTTAATATTCTCCGTGACAGACTTTCCCTGTCCATTGTTTTAAGGTGCCCAAACCATTGTAAGCTTTTATTTTGTAATAACCGAGGCGTACTTGTACCAATAATAATTCAAATCTCCTGAACTTGTGCATAGCTGAAAGCGCCACTACTTCAGAATATAAACAATTAGCTACTTACCTTCTATTTGAGAACTTTCCCCGACTTCCAACGCATTCATATGTCTCATGTGTTGCACCCACTCTCGGACTTTGCTGTTGAATGATGACAAACTGTCACTCCCGGAATCGCTGTCCTCTTCTGTATGGGTGGTAGCCGCTGTCTCTGGCATACTACCCGATGTTGTTTCATGTTCAGCTAGAAGACAATGTAATCCTGAATTGAAACCTTCATAATACACTGTTTGCTAACTATGAAGAGGATAAATAGGTACTGTCCGGCCGAATGGTTATGTTCCATCCCGGTTTGCACCACTCGTTTCTCCTGTCCTCTCTGAAAGGGCTAGTGTCTGAGTTGTTAGGCTCTTCTCTGCAAATATTTTCTGTACGGGACTGGAAGTTTGCGCAGCATTATACAGCTGTTTAAAGTAATTAAAGAAAAAAGGCCCTCGTAAGTAAGTAAATGTCATGTGATTTCCCCCGTTTTGACGACCACGTGACAACCACTCGGATGGACAATAGCATGACAACATGTACGTCACCAAACTGTTAACAGTAAGTGAATGATAAAAGTAAAGTCTGAAAAGAAATCAAAAGATGAAGCACATAGCTACGGTTACTTCTAATATAGTTATAACCTCAAAGAAAAACAAATTCAGGGAGCTGAAATAAAGGAAGTTTAGACTTTAATTAAAAATTAAATTAATTTATCCATATTCTTTTATTTACAAGTGGCTCCTACATGTTGTATGCCTGTGTGTATCAGCAATTACCAGAGTCCCATAAATGAGTGTTATGTTACAGTTCTCAAATTTTCAACTGAAAAGGATAAGTTACGTGGCTAGAAGCTGCTCGTATACCACGAAATGTCTTCACGTTAACAAAGCATTCAGTTGTATGTATTGAACACTTTGGAGTAAACGAATTAGAGACGGATCTTTATTTAGTCGTATCCCCTATTATAATAACCTCACCTTGGCATACAAGAAACAATAAAAATTCCAAGCAAGAAAATAATAGGCTTATTTTTAAAGTAGATTCATTGAGAGATAGTAGTATTCAATGGCTTTAACATACATTTTAAGAAAATGTTGGCCTAAAAATGTTAGGCGAAAGATAAAACAGGGATATGGGATGAAGATACCAAAAGGTGATAAATGATAAACGTGAAGGTTATCTCCGATTTTTACAATTCGTGCATAATAAAATTATGTGTGTAATTTAAAATGTTAAGTCTCGTCACGAAGATGGGGAGTAAACTAAGACACGATCTGGGCACTGGGTGGACATACGAGCGCTACAAATCACTACAAAAGTATCATATAGGCCCTATCATAGCATTTCGTGTCTGCTCGCGTACTTTGCGCCAACGCGTATTTTACGCACCCTAAATTTTAAAGGATTATTTTGAACTTTAATTTTGCTCCGTGTATTTTCCGCACACATTTTACGCACAATTTTGTTTCAGTGACGTATGAGTTTTCCCCTCCCTAAATGCCATTGCCTATATTTGCATTGCACGGCATTGTACCCAACCCAACTACCTGCTTCATGAAGAAACCCTAAATAACGTTACTTCAACACTGATGCTTGTCCTTGTAAATTACTCCAAAGGGCAGTGACTGTGACAAGTTTTATTGTTTAACATGTATAGTGCAGTCGAGCCCCCACAGCCCAGGCTGCGCAGAAGTTTAGAGTAGGGACAAATTGAAGCTTGCGTCCGCCGCCATGCTTTGGAAGAAGCATCGGTTGGCAGACGGCTGTACTATCAGCGTATTCCGAATCTCACCGGTCCGGTGGTATCAATGACGTCACGTTGCAACGAAAATAAGGAACAAAACTGCTGGAAGAATCGATGCTGTCATGGCGACTTGTTAAGTGGTTATCTGTGCTACGCTAGCAAAATTTTGCGAAATTTCCTTACTGCCATCTCGTTCAAATAAAAGAGATTATAAACAACTTATTTCTTGAACCGGTAGTAATAACTGGTCCGTTGACATGTTCGCTCATAAGCCAATAACATATTGATTTTACGTTGTGCTCATTACAAACAATACAGCAGAACACACCGCCATGGCACAACAGTGCACGATGTCATTCGTCTGCTAATTCCCGCCGTATACAAGAACCAATCAGATTCACTGATGGCGGCTGATGGAGACTGCCACCACCTCTGCAAGTTGATGGCACCAGTGCGACACCGGTGGAGCATCAATGACGTCATCGGTGGAATTCGGAACACCGTGATGCCATCGGATTGCTCACCGGTGAGATTCGGAATACGCTCTATACAATGCTGAATGTTTAATATATATGTTTGGTGTCTATTATAAATCAATCTGAATGAATAAATGAAAAAAAAAATCTTATTAACATTTAAAGCGACCACGTTAAAAACATAATCAAGATTAGTTACTTTTAGTTTGACATGAAACGAAAGAAAACTGTAACAATTTGATACCTTAACTAAAGATGTTGTATAGTTATTTGACAACATATAGAGCGAACAGAAATACAAATGCATACTGGATTGTAGTAATAGTTCAGATGAAAAGAAAATTATTAGTATTAACTATTATTAACAAAACGCTGCCTGTGTAAGACGTTACATTAGGCCTACATTGTAAACACGTTTGCTTTGATGTGGACGAGAAATGAACAATACTTATTCGCTTCCGTATCACTTATTTTACACTTGTAAAATAGAAACACGTACCTAATGTTTTGGTTAGAAATATAAGTAGGCCTACCGTGCAATAGCTTGTTATCACAGCTGTAGAATGAAATAAACGTCACATGCATGAATTAGTCAATTAGTCATATAATAGAACTCAGGCCTAGTGTACAGAACATCTTGCCTATTGATTTATTATTATTATTATTATTATTATTATTATTATTATTATTATTATTATTATTATTATTATTGACTCCGTTAAATATTGTCTTACAACATTTTTATGTAAAGTCGTGTTGTACTGGTAACCTTAAGGTGTGTGCTAAAATCTTCTCTTTATGTAATACTTTCTTTTATTTGGTTATTTAATGACGCTGTATCAACTACTAGACTACTTAACATCGATGGTATTAATGATAGGGAGATATTTGGCGACACGAGGCCAAGGATCCGCCATAGATTACCTGACATTCACCTTACGGTTGGGGATATAAGAAAAAAAACCCAACCAGGAAATCAGCGGGAATCGAACCCGCGACCGAGCGCGACTCCGGACCGACAGTCCTTAGCCCACTGAGCTACGTCAGTAGACTTTTATGTACTTTTATGGTCAGTTTAACAAGTTTAAAATATGATTCTCCGGAGGAATCTGGAATCCATTTTCTAAAATATGTTCCTGTAAGTGTAGAAAGATTGTACAAGCGTTCTACTTCTAGAGCACATTGTTTTCACACGATGTAAGAGTGGGTGGTAATATGCCATTGAACTGTCAACATCTGTATAATCGCTCTTTCACTTAAGCGGCATATTTCTATGATGATGGTATGGCAAGACTCCCATTATTCTTTCGTTAAAAAAATAAAAGAGATTCTGTTTACTGCTGATAGGCTACGTACATGTTCACTGTCTTCAATCTATCAGTTACATGTTTAGTTTTCTAGAGACAGAAGGAAAAAAAGGTCCTGATGCTGTTATTTCATTTGTTTTTTTTTTTTTATACTCTTCTGGAACTTATGAAGAAAAGGCCATTTAAACGTGTGATAATGTTTTCTGATGCTGCCGGAGGACAGAATAAAAATTTTAAGTTTTTGACATTCTGCTCGTGGTTTTCCAAAGTGTACAGTGTAGACATACTTCATATTTTCCCCATTAGAGGATATAGTTTTAGTCAATGTGATCGGAATTTTGGTATTTATACCAAAATTTTTAAAAAGAAGTCCATCATCCAAACAGCTGTGGCGTATTTACAACTAATATCATACTGCCGCAAGAACCCTGAGCCATTCCAGGTACTGTGGGATACCTCGATATTAAAGGAGTAGTCTGCAGTTCTTCCTTTGTTCTTGAAGAAACCTACCAGAAAGGGAGTACCACTCTTGATGCAAAAGTATAAACAACTCCAATACAGTACATCAGGGATAATTTCAGCTTCATCCTCATACTCGGCATCATTTGTTCCCTTCAACATTTGGAAGACGGGAATGAAAGTGTCGCAGCTGAAACTTTTGAGTCCAACACAAATGAATCCACTGCCTTTGAAGTCCTCCAAGGCGAAGGACTTAAGAGACCTCTTACAGTGTTTAGATGAAGATGGCCAAAGTTATCTGGACTCAATCCTGAATGAAGCCGGGACATCATCACACAATGGTGAAGATGACTCTGGAGACAATAACGATGATGCATAAAGAAGAAAAAAATATAGGCCTACAAGACGAACAAGAAAATCATAAACTGAAAATATAATGTTATTTTGTAGAACTAATTGTGTAATTATTCAATTTTGTTTTTATTTAATATGTTATGGTAAATGTATAATTTGATTCTGTTGTCTCTATTTTATTTTATTTTTATGACAAAATTATTAATAAAGTACGAGATGTTCTCATATAAAATTAATTTTCATGCAACATTAGACACCTGACCAGCCTCATGGTCTAGTGGTCAGAGCTTCTGGCTATAGTTCATGAGGTCCCGGGTTCGATTCCCGGTTAGAGTACAGGAATTTTTCCTTAAAGGGGATTATTCCTGTGTTCGTCCATGGTCTGGAATTTAGGTTAAGTTTAGATTTAAGACCTCTCCTGGCACCACATTATCATAATCATCCTATCACATCATCGGGGTAATGTAACTCCGCCTTCCAGGCGCCCCAACCTCAGAAGCGGGTTACAACTAAGCCATGGCCAGGAGAGAAGACCAGAAATGTTGAAAAGACAACCTGGTGGCATTTGATTAAAAAAAAAAAAAAAACATTAGACACCTAGAACATCAGAATAATTGAAAACATTGCAAAAATATATTGTCGCCGGAAGAAGGGCGTATACAGAGTTCTATATTATATTTATTTACTAATAGCAGAACATACTATTTGCTGTTATGTTTCAATAATTTTGTTTTAAATATCCACGAAATAATTTAACAATGATTAAAAACTTTTTCGACGCAACTATGATGAACCTGATGGCTTATAAACATTGCAATTAGATTATATCAGAACTACACTTTTCTGTAAACGCCCTTATTCGGGTGACGTCCTCAATTGAGTCTTTAGATTTATTACACCATATTTTTATTAATGATTTAACAACTAAGCCAGCAATGAATACAATCACATTTTGACAATATTGTGTTATTGAGAATGATGTAAGAATGAGGAAATTGCAATCAATGTCTGCAGTAGAAGAGTCAAAACACTGATGATTATTATTACAGTGCGTTAGGTTTTTGGAAAATACCATTGGCTATATAGACATTTTTAGCGGACATCCCTCTCTTTGTAATATAATTTAAATAAATTATTTACCTATTTTCTAACGTATATAAAAACATAAGTAAAAATATGCCATGTATTCCATCATAGGAAATAAAAATAAACTAATAAGTCTATTTATGAGCAATATAAGGCGTTTATATTTAAAACAATGCTTAGTGGCAATATTTAGATTTACTTCTGTTATTTTATATTATACGTTAGAAAATACGTAAATAAGTTTAGTTATATTACAGTGAAGGAGGAAATCCACTAAGAAAACGCCAGTATACCCAATGGTAATTTCTAAACTCCGAATACTTTATAGAAACAATCATTCGTGCTCCCAAAACATGGCGTCGCGCGAACCTGCGCGGGAGGTTTCAAATTTGTACACGACACCAGAGCCAATTGTGTGTCTAGATATATAACTACAACGTCTTTGAGTGCAGTTTCACCGCTACATGAGGAATGCATCGATCAACCATCTGTAGGCCTATAATCTCGTACAATGTACTCAATTAAAGACTACCTATTGAGAATGCTACGTCTGCTATGTAGTTCGCATTCATTATGATTGTCATATATCCAATTTAATTATTATTTATAATTCAAGATTACCAGTAGTCTTAGGTGACAAAAGTACTGTAATCTTAATTACCATATACTTGAATAAAACCCAGATCAAGAAGAGTAATTAAAAAAATTCGCATGTTTTACGCACCCTAATTTTTCAATCAGCCAAAGTACATTAAAAAGTGCGCAAATTACGCGAGCAAATACGGTATATATCGTATCATATCATGTCATGTCATGTCATATCAATAGTATAAGTAAAAAAACCTAATAAGTCACGTTTTGCTGTTTTTACAGGACAGCAAGTTAAAAGATTCAACATCCATTATATTGCATTATCTTTGGTTGCGTGAGAGAGTTGTTGAAATTTTAAAGAAAGCTGAACTAGAGGCGGCCTACTCTACAGTTGTTTGTGAGCTACTAACAATTCCTACAACTACTATCGGTAACTCAGGAGAAGACGAGAGCGGACTAAGGAGGAAGGGATGTGAACAGATAACGTACGACAACACGTGCAATATTTGTACTGCAGTAAGCGGAAACATTAGGTCTCCTTCTGTTCAATTTAGCTTTAATTTCCATACGAATTCTTACTCATGTTTCCTGTACGAGTAATAACCTGGCTACTGGGATGCTTATCTGAGCAATGTTTATAATAGTCAACAGCGATAGTCAAGAAGGTCACATTCTTTCCCCTCGTCTTCTCCTGAGTTACGGACTATACTTCCTCTCTATTCGCAAGAGGGTAAAGACATTTGTGAGAAACTCTATACGCGAAGAGCGAATGTCACAGTCGGCAGTTTTGAAATTGAAGAACCTTTTATTAAGGAACTGTCCCAACAATTTCGATTTTATGATGTCATAGACGAGTTTCACAATCAAAACGGGAAGGTCGTTCTGCAGTTTAAATTACAGATGAGTAGGTAATTTCTTTTCTAAATATTCATTGTATTTAGTATTTATTTCCTACTTTGAAATATTACTACGCGGCACTGATGTGAACAATAACTTACCTGCAGGAGGAGTACCGGTACTTGCTATTTCCGGAGTAGTTGTTATTTCCGGAATACTTGGTACGTCCGGAATGGTTGGTGTTGTCTGTGTCCCTACGTTGGTCTTCTCCATCACCTCGGGCAGCTGTGTTGCCGCGTCCCTCTTGTTGCTCCTCACTGCTGTTTCTGTCAGAAAAAAGTAATAGCCCCTTGAATATTCCAATTTCCAGATACAATGAAATGCGCATGCCCAGAGACATAGAGCATAGATACACAAGCTATCGCTAAGGGACTTATCGAAATTCGTTCTTTTTCGAGTGCTGCCGTATACCGTTCTGAAATGCACTTGAGACAATACGAAGGAAATGGACTTAGTATAAGTGATATAAACGGCACATTTGAGAGGAAAACAACTGGAAATTTAAAGTTTTGAGGAAACTACATTTTAAAGCTGTATGTTGCTGTGAGAAACCAAAGGATCGTTGATATTACTCCAGAATTCTGTTAATAGTGTTTCATTTAGCTATACTATAAGTTTCAATTACTTAAAATGTGTTAATTGTATTTCAAGGAGATGCACTATCACCTTTACTTTTTAACTTTGCTCTAGAGCAGCGGTCATCAAAACACTGCACGCTCGGACTAGCGTCTCTTACCTGCGGATAAGACACTGCTCTAGCGTGCAATCGTCGCTGCTGGCGGGTATGTTGTCTCTCTATCCCTTGTGCACGACGGAGCAGAGTTCCTTAGGCTTCGGCCACAGTGCAAGCGGCTGGCGGCGCGGCGCGTTGAGTGGCGGCGTGGATGAATCACAAACGCGTGTTAGCAAATGCAGCTGGCCATAGTGTGAGCGGAGCGGCATTTTGGAGGGGAAGTTGGTTCAAGGACAACGCTGCACGCCGCTGGCCGCTCGCTCTTGTTTGAGATTTTAGCGGCGCCGCTCACAATTGCAAGTATGAATTGTCAAGAAATGAGGAAGAAGTTATCATTTAAGAAGTGAAAGCCCGAATATTCCTGTGGAATAATTGGGAGAAGAACTTCAAAAACCTCTCCATGACGAGGAATATGTAGAAAGACATTTTACTGAACGCGAATATTTTTATAATATGCCGTGTGATGATGATGATGATTATTATTATTATTATTATTATTATTATTATTATTATTATTATTAATCATACTTCGTAGAATATTGTTGGGATAAACACTTAGTGCTGCGTACAATATTAAACATATTCCAACTCCGATATAAAGGTACAATTATGTGATTTAAATATTTCTGTTGTTACGATTAACGATCGTTAAAGCAAAGAAATACCGGTAGGATTAAAACTATTATTATTTACAATCTCATACAAGAAATTGGCACTTCTGTTATGAAAAAACACAATCTATTAAGTACAAATTATGTTATATTAACATCTGCGACTGATTGAAATAATCAGTGAACTTATCCTTATTTGTCTATCAAATTCACTGCAACTATTATTCCTGCGATCTAAGTTCTAATGAGTTTGCACATCATCAGTTCTCTAATTTGTAAAGTCGTTTCATGATAATGCAGATCAATCTTTTCTCAAATGGAAGATTATAATATGTGCTGGCTCATTTCACATTTGTGTCCATATTTCTATCGTGAATCGCCACTTAGCACGCAATATTCAGAAAGCACATTCCACGTATTATTTTTCGAACACTAGATAAACGTTGATTAAAATTTTCCCTTCTAGTCGTTAGTTCTCTCACTAGATATTGCCTCATAAGATAAAGTTTTAGAGGATAGGCTTCATCTCCAATAAGTACAAATGATACCTTTACAATTGAGTTCGATAGTTCAGGCACATTGAACCTGTTGGTCTCCAACAAATTGAAAAGTGTAAAGTTGTGAAAATGCCTCCACCACTGTGTTTTCCTCTTCCCACCAAATCAATGGTTAAAATGTTTAGTCTGCGCCAGCAATACTCTGTAGCAATACTACGTAAATTAAAATATCTGGAACTGAATTTATCAGGACCCTTTGCCTGACCATGCTTTTCGTCGTTTGTTACGAAGCAATTACGGAACCACAACGTTCGTAGTAATCACTGACTACTTCGTTTAATTTTTCTTTATTTGATTATGGTATAAATTCTTTAATCGATTCATTTTAGATTACCTCACACGTTTCTCTTGCCATTACAATTGCTGTAAATTTTCCTACCCTGAAGGAAAATGCCAGTAATAGCAATGATGTCCCTGTGTTTATAAACCTACAAGAAAGAGTAATGTTAGAAATTTACTTTAAATTTTGTTCATTTTAACGTAGTAGAAGACTTAATATTAGAATATATTAATATTTCAGTCATTAATTCATTAAATATTCATTATGGCATTCTATTTCAGAAGACGTGGCAAAAATAAGTCGTAGAATTTAAAAGATAAATTTGAGAAGGAACTCCAGAAGCTCCCAAAGATACGAAGCGGTTCCGAAGCTCTTGAATCGCTACATCGTTATGGACGTTTTTCGACCTGACGATGTTTATGAAGGACGTCGTCCTTTCTGATAGGACTGTAGGAAATCTTTCCTTCCAGAAGATCCCATCGACTCCAAACAGTCCTGATTTGGGAGAAAGTAAAGACAATTATCAGCGATGATAACGTATCACTTCAGAAGAATATGTCTTCGAATACCTCAACACCAAAGACAAGGGCTCGAATATAAATCTAAATTATTTAAATATATATCACTTATATAAAATATATTTCCATGTATTGTGGGTCCCTATCACCACGGCATGGCGCGTCCTCAGGTTGCGGATAGAGGAGACAGCCTCCAGATATGGAGGGTAGCTGCGAATATATTGAATAAGCAGTCGTGGACAGCAGATAAGGGGTGGTCCTCCAGCTTGGGGGTTGGGCGAAGGGCTAACAACCCATCACCGTAAAAAACAGCTTGTTACGTATCCCTATAATAAGCCTCGGAATAGGACTCATTCTCTGGCACGACCACAGCAAAGAGATTAATCTTGCACAGGACAGGGACCGCTGGCGGGCTTATGTGAGGGCGGCAATGAACCTTCGGGTTCCTTAAAAGCCATTTGTAAGTAAGTAAGTATATAAAATATATTTATGTTAAATCTATTTATCAATAATTGGTTATTTAAAATAGGACCTTATGTATATATATATATATATATATATATATATATATATATATATATATATATATATATATATACATACAATAATATAAAAAAATAATTGATGCTGAAACTAGAGTAGTTCGATATCCTGTTAATAAAGCAACGGCAAGAGAGCATATTTTCAGTGGTACGGAGCACAATTTTAATGTCTCTTTTGCCGCATATGAAAAGTAATAATTAGGCCTATAAGTGCAGTGGAAAAATTAAAATTGCACAGCACACAAGTGTAAGAAGTTTTAAATGCAATAAATCGAAATGAAAAAAAAATGAAAAATGTTGAAAACTGCTCATTTCTAATGTTAAATTTTCGTAAGTATAAACATGCAGCCCATGCAATTATTCGTAATGAATGAGACTTAATTCCATCAACACAAAAATTTAAGGATTCGTAGGACTATTCTTATTTAATTTAATTTATATGCAGTATAGCCTACTTGCATCATTGTTCGAAGAATGCATGATCCTGTGTCTTTAACTTAAAATAATTGTATCTTAATATCAGTGGCGGTTCCTCGGGGGAGGGAAGGGAGGAACGTCCTCCTCACATTTTCTTCTCTTGAAAGTAAATACAAAATAAAATATGTGCCTTGAAATTCGAGGAAGATTCGATAATTTTTAAGTTCACAGCTATAAGAAAAACTCGGTTGATCGAGTTTTAAACGACGTGCGCTCATGTGCTGTAGAAAACTGTGAGAAAGATGCGAGATTGTCTGTGTAGAGGAAAGGCACTCCATTCCTCCTCTACTGCAGTTAACACACATAGACAACAGCGCACTAGCGGCCAGAGAAAGAAGCAGAGTTTTAAAGCAAGTAAATGAACGGAGAGGGAGGAGATCCTCCTATGAATCAGTTATGGGCGGGAAATAGAAACCGACTGGTCGTGCAGTTACCGCTGCCACCTAACGATGTTGCATTCAACCGGACTATAACACATCTAGGAGGAGACACAACAAAAACAGTTTTAACGCAAAGCTATGAAAGACACCATGTAAACTTTGTTTTTTAAATTATAAATCAAAAATATTATTCATTGCACTTTATATAGGCTACTATTCATGGTTTGAAACTTTCGTGGATATTTGAAAGTTAAAGTCTAGTATATGTAAAACAAAGAGGAAGTAGTTTTACGTAGTTGGCCCCTGAAATTCACTTCTATTCATTGTTTACTAGACAGGGCAACAGCCAAGTTGTCAGTTTTGTACAAATATATTTGAAACTGAAAGTAGGTACTCCAAACTACATCATTTTTATCATAAAAATTAATCGGCCACCGGCAGCTTTGAACAATAATGATAGTATGACTTTACAAGAACTGACATTCTTCAAAAGTATGTGATACTGAACTTGTAAAATGTACATGTGGCAACACGGACCACGTGGATGGGTGCAGTGTTCTCGCTTTCCTCAGATTATTTCCCATTCCCATTTCCATTTCCGTAAAACGGTTCCGGTTACGAGTTAGTAGCTGGTCTCTTCCAACACGTGTGATGCTGTAGTTTGCTCGAAAAATGCTACGATACGAGGTTGTGAATTTCCTTGTAATTGTTAATTTGCGCAATTATTCAACAATGAATGGAAGTGAAATCATAATATAGTTTGTAAAATTTAGGAAACTCAGTTTACAAGAACAAATTATTGCTATACAGAAGGGAAGACCAACCCCAACACTACCTGGTCTTAAATGTATGCATGTAGGCTAATTTGTAACATGTTTCATTCAAGAAGGTGTCATTTAGTGCTGTTAATTTCTTTCCTCCTCTTAAGAAATATGCAGGAGCCCCCACTGCTTAATATAATGATTAGCCATTGTGCAATAGTGATAAATCTCCGAAATTTGATGGATTGCTTCTGTAGTCGCTCCTTATTTTTATTTAGAAAATAGTCGAAAGTTGTAATAGGCATGCGAGTATACTTAAAATATCTATCTGGAAATGTCCCTAATTATCCATACAAACGATGAAAGTCTCAGAGGTTCACATCTCTTATTAAATGGATGAACATAAAATTCTCTTCCATTCCTATTTTAAGCTGTTCTTTCTAGATAAGAATTGCCTAAAAGCAAACACTGCCATGATCTCATCTCCATACCGCGCCGAGCCGCGTCTCTCACCAACTCTGCGCTATATGGCCACACCAACGCTCTTTCCTCCCCACTCCACAATTTTTCCAGAGCGGTACCGCGCCGCTCGACGCTTCCACTGTGGCCGCAGCCTTACCCTCAATGCACTCTACCCACTTCAGCGAGTGCTGACGACCACTGCTCTAGAGTATGCCATTAGGAAAGTCTAGGATAACAGAGAGGGTTTGGAATTGAACGGGTTACATCAGCTGCTTGTCTATGCGGATGACGTGAATATGTTTGGCGAAAATCCACAAACGATTAGGGAAAATTCGGGAATTTTACTTCAAGCAAGTAAAGAGATAGGTTTGGAAGTAAATCCCGAAGAGACAAAGTAGGCTATATGATTATGTCTCGTGACGAGAATATTGTACGAAATGGATATATAAAAATTGGAAATTTATACTTTGAAGAGGTTGAAAAATTCAAATACCTGGGAGCAACAGTAACAAATATAAATTATACTGGGGAAAAAATTACACACAGAATAAATATGGGAAATGCCTGTTATTATTCGGTTGAGAAGCTTTTATCATCCAGTCTGCTGTCAAAAAATCTGAAGTTAGAATTTATAAAACAGTTATATAACCGGTTCTTCTTTATGGCTGTGAAACTTGGACTCTCACTTTGAGAGTGGAACATAGGTTACGAGTGTCTGAGAATAAAGTTCTTAGAAAAATATTTGGGGCTAAGAGGGATGAGTTAAAGGAGAATGGAGAAACTTACACAACACAGAACTGCACTTATTGTATTCTTCACCTGACATCATTAGTAATATTCAAAATCCAGACGTTTGAGATGGGCAGGGCATGTAGCACATATGGGAAAATCCAGAAATGCATATAGAGTGTTAGTTGGGAGGCCGGAGGGAAAAAGTCCTTCGGGGAGGCCGAGACGTAGATGGGAGGATAATATTAAAGATGATTTGAAGGAGGTGGGATATGATGATAGAGACTGGATTAATCTTGCTCAGGATAGGGACCGATGGCTGGCTTATGTGAGGGCGGCAATGAACCTCCGGATTCCTTAAAAGCCAGTAAGTTAGTAAGTAAATATTCATTGTATTTAGTTGCTGCTTCCCTACTTTCAAATATTACTACGCGGCACTGTTGTGAACAATAGCTTACCTTCAGGAGGAGGAGTAGTTGGTGTTGTATGAGTCCCTTCGTTGCTATTCTCCATTACCTCGGGCACCTGTGTTGCCGCGTCCCTCATGTTGGTTCTCACTGCTGTATCTGTCAGAAAAAAGTAATAGGCCCTTGAATAGATACAATAAACTGCACATGCTCAGAGACATAGAGCATAGATACACAAGCTATCGCTAAGGGACTTATTGAAATTCGTTCTGTTTCGACTGCTGTCATATACCGTTCTGAAATGCACTTGAGAAAATACGAAGAAAATGGATTTGTTGTACAGGGACATCATTTTATTTTTACTTCAATTTTTATTGTACTTGAGTTTCTGAATATACTTCACTCCGACCCCTTCTACTAATGAAGTTCAACCGTCCTCCACACAGATCCAAGACCACATATACAGTCATAGTAGCCTTATGATCATAGTAAACAGTACGTTCCAAAAATATGTTCACGTTTTCCAGTGACGAAAGAGCTTTCAATATTGAATCATTTTCGCACAGGTATTGTCGTCCATTTGCCTACGTCGCATCCCGGTTCCCCCCCCCCACCTGCTTCTATTCGCCTCTCTGTAAAGGCTAGTTAGTGGCTGGGCTGTCTTAGCTCTTTTCTGAGAACATTAATTTCTGTTAGGAATTGGACGTCTACGTAATATTATACCCCTACAACTGTTTAAAATATCTTAAATAAAAGGGCCTCGTTAAGTAATTAAATATTACGTGATTTTCACCCTTTCTATACCCTGCGACATAACCACTTGGGCGGACGGTAGATAGCATGTCTGAATAATTTTATCTTTTCGGATCGGGCAGAAGTGAAGATTGAATTTACAGTGCTAAGGTACTCTTTTATAGAGTAGGTACAGAATTATTTCAACATGAGTTACTGGTACGAAGGACGAAACTGGCAATTGGAATTACACACATTAGAACTGAAACCTGTATCGAAATGAACGGCCATCATTTTCCAAAAAGGTGTTCAGATATCCTTATTATGATTATTTTTTAATTTAACTTCATTCTCTATAGTGTATGCTTATGTGCTGTAGACAGTATAATATACACTGCATAATGAATACATCCGCATGGACGGCCCAGTTCGTGAGTATAAACACTCATTGTTAATACTGTACTGTATTTTGATTAAACAAAAACCTAATGAAAATTATCAAACTTAAAAGCGTGATATTTCCTAGTTTACGTAAATGGATGAACTACCGTAGAAGAGGGTAAAGTCGATCAAAATTTTGCAATTTTTAATGATATTGAGGTTATGCAATGGAGCGAAGTTCCTCAGAAAATAGTATTTTGTCGTCATATCCTTCACTTATGAAATCACATTACAAGAAGTGAATTACAATTTACCAAAGTCTGATTTTTTTTTATTTTACTTGTGATCGAAGTTGCCTGTTTAAATAGGGTAAAGTCGATCACCATTGAATTTTTAGTTTAAGATCGATTTTAAAATATTGCGAAGTAAAGTCGATCACTGTTTATGTATTTAAAAACAAATTAAGTGTATTACATGTAATTTATTTGTTATAAGGGGTGTAGAAAACAATAATAATCTATTATTTAAGTCCATAGGATTATATAGTGTATATTTTGTTACTGTGATCATACAATTCGCTTCAATTAGGCCTATAGGTCTCCACTGTACAAACGTGACTATGATTACCAATATATAAAACATAAAAAAATTAATACTTCACATATCAACCAGGTTAAATAAATAAATAAATATCAACAAACAAAGATTTAAGAATTCAAAATTTACATTGAAATACCACAATTCAATTATAATCTAAAATGCTATTCAACATTGCTTAGGTTTATGTCAGATGTTATTTGAAATCTCCCCCTCCTCATGTCACTTTAGAAACTACGTTGTTCCCATAGTCAGGTACAGAGGGGTATACAAAATACGTTCCTTTGGCAGTGCTTCTCTTATGCAAGAAATTCACCATAAATTCGTCTTCCTCTTTCCCCTCAATATAAGCTATACTATGACACTTTTCTGTTTATAAGTGTTAGTTGGAGGTATTTCGGTGAAAAAATTTATTCTTCCTGCTGGTCCTATCTGCTTCGAGTAGGTCGATGGCATGATCGATTTAACCCTACAAAGGTACAAGTTTTTTGGAAATAATAAGTTTCAATACTAACATTTACCAACTGCAAAACTATTATTTCAGGATACAATCTCAACCAAAATTACTTCCGTATAGGCCTACTCCTTGTATCCTTTCACTGCTGGCGATAATTTAGAGTTTGTAAGACTTTGTTTTCGTTTAAGAGAAAAAGTTGAGAATAACCATTTTCACTTCAACGGTAATTACACTGTGTTCCCATTGTTGGCATGCTCAGGCTTTTTGTTGTCCCTCTCGCTTACATTTGCAATGACAGGCAATGAAGTCAGCATAACAAAATTTTAACAAGTAACTGAGATAATATATAATTTTCAATAAAAATCGCAAATGATCGATTATACACCCACTGATCGACTTTACCCATTTCTACGGTACTTTTCTTCCCCGCTATACCTAGTAAAGTGATTTGTTTGTATATTGCGTCAGTATCATCGAACTCCAGTCGTGGAAGGGGATAGCAAACGGTGTTTTCGGTTCTTAACCATTGATCCAAAGGTATAGCCATGTTGATATTAGAAATGTTAGTAAAAATAAAATGATGTCCCTGTATAAGCGATATAAACGACCCATTTGAGAAGGAAACAACTGAAAATTTAAAGTTTTAAGGGAACTATATTTTAAAGCAATATGTTGCTGTGAGAAACCAAAGGATCGTTGAAATTACCCCAGAATTCTGTTAATAATGTTTCATACAGATATATTA
Source organism: Periplaneta americana (assembly GCF_040183065.1). NCBI lineage: Eukaryota > Metazoa > Arthropoda > Insecta > Blattodea > Blattidae > Periplaneta > Periplaneta americana. The sequence continues at coordinate 44,726,125 of NC_091122.1, read as the reverse complement.
TAAGTTTCAGTTAAGTAAAATGTGTTATTATTGCATTTTTCACAGCAACATGAAGCTTAAAACTTCAGGTTTATCATAAGTAATAACGAACCATTACTTGGGAGATAGTTTGTCTTCTTCAAACAAAATAAAAAAGTTACAGAAAAACGGTTATGAAAAAAATGTTCTCTAAAACATAATCTTAATGTTATTTTGCTCGTAAACTAATGTGACCAGCGTACTTGCTAATAACATTTCCTAAAAACTGACTATTTAAAAATACAAGACAAAAAATGCAAATAAATGCAAAATAAAAGTAGACATAGACTGTATTGGTTCGTGTTAAAATGAAACGAGATTATATTGTATCCTGCATTGTCTGTGATAACTCAGAAAAAAATATATTTTATCAACTTCCATCCCTATTCATCACTCATCAACTCTCCGCTATTTTCCTACGTCCCTTCTGATATTCCCATCACATCCACCCTGTTTCTTCTCATTGCTTGGAGTTTTCCATCTTACCTCGTAGCCCAGAAGTACTCGCATTCGGCGTCCATCTTCTTTCTTGCTGTCCATTGTTGTACGTCATGACGAATCCTTCCTCAGTATCCCCCTCCCGGACATCCGATTGGGGGGATAGTTTACGTCCGGAATTTTTTACTGAGGAAAGATCCATCATGCAAACTATTCTTGGGATATATAAATGCGGAAGCTTCCCATTGCTTTCCGCATACCACTCTCTCTTTCGCATCTTAAAAGATCCCAGGGGGCCCCGGCGTGGAGGTGAGGAGAGTGGATTTGACTAATTAGGCCCTCCGGACTTCACCGAAATTCACCGCAAGGGTTAAATATCAGTTCCATCAGGGTTTTTGACCCGATCAGAGACCGGGAAATCCCAATTAGCCTTTGCCCCCCTCATTGAGTCTAAAGCATTGCAAAGGTCATCATTGTGAAACGACCAACACTGCTGGAGTAATAGTTCATGCTAATTCAATTATGTGACCTAAAAGAGAAGATGAAGACCTCAAGATCTTACCTTGTTGGCGAAACGTTTAACACACCATCATTAATTCCGTTGGGTGTCCCATTGCTTTGTCTGGTATCCTGATATAACGAGATGTTCGGCTGGGTTAGTTGCAGGATCCCACTCGATGGGCTGCATGAAATATTTTAGAGTTCTTTCTTTGGAAATTCTCTCTGTCGCAGTTGCAGGCGATGTCTTTGTAGACCTACAATAATGCAAGGAACTTCGATGATCCGTTCAATGAATTACATGTAGTTTCCTGGAATTGTTTCGAAAGTTCTGAAAGAATTACAAAGCCGCGTAAAATTTGCAGAGCCCTTGGAATGTAATTTAACACAGATTAAATCCAGACGTTTGAGATGTGCAGGGCATGTAGCACGTATGGGCGAATCCAGAAGTGCATATAGAGTGTTAGTTGGAAGACCGGAGGGAAAAAGACCTTTAGGGAGGCCGAGACGTAGATGGGAGGATAATATTAAAATGGATTTGAGGGATGTGGGATATGATGATAGAGACTGGATTAATCTTGCACAGGATAGGGACCGATGGCGGGCTTATGTGAGGGCGGCAATGAACCTTCGGGTTCCTTAAAAGCCATTTGTAAGTAAGTGATAACCGCCATAGATGGAGTAGGGAAAGGGACTCGTGTGCTGTGGATGTGAGTTTGATTACACTCCGACTGATTGATTATATGTGCACATATTTTTTCTTTCCACGCTGTCGGAGGCAGTGCAGCTTTCCACATTCTAACGTGGAAAGATACAATGTATGGCCCACATCTGTGGAGTAACGGCTAGCGCGTCTGGTCGCGAAACCAGATGGCCCGGGTTCGATTCCCGGTCGGGGCAAGTTACCTGGTTGAGGTTTTTTCCGGGGTTTGCCTCAACTCAATATGAGCAAATGCTGGGTAACTTTAGGTGCTGGGCCCCGGACTCATTTCACCGGCATTATCACCTTCATCTCATTCAGACGCTAAATTACCTAAGATGTTGATAAACCGTCGTAAAATAACCTACTAAAATTAAATTAAAAATTAAAATGTATGCACATTTTTCAAAATGAATCGATGATGAGCTACGGGATTATGTGACCTAAACAAGTGATCAGACCTAATAGGAGTCAATATTTCTGTTAAATTAGAGATGGATGAAGATTTTCGTAACAGTTACTTGATTTTGAATTACATTTAATGACTGTAAAAATTGTGTGATACATTGTGCCAGTATTTCTCAAACATTTTCCACTGCGAATCACTTTTAACGTATTGTACAAACTTGGAGTTCTTGCAGTCCATTTCTATTTCTCTTTTTATTATTATTATTATTATTATTATTATTATTATTATTATTATACTTAGTGAAACTCACAGCAGAGTCCAAATAGGCCAGTTTCTATCTGATGCTTTTCCAATTCACTGCGGGCTAAAGCAGGGAGATGCACTGTCGCCCTTACTTTTTAACTTCGCTCTAGAATATGCCATTAGGAAAGTTCAGGATAACACAGAGGGTTTGGAATTTAACGGGTTACATCAGCTGCTTGTCTATGAGGATGACGTGAATATATTAGGAGAAAATCCACAAACGATTAGGAAAAACGCGCAAATTCTACTTGAATCAAGTAAAGAGATAGGGTTGGAAGTAAATCCCGAAAAGACTAAGTGTATGATTATATCTCGTGATCAGAATATTGTACGAAATGGAACTATGAAAGTTGGGTATTTATCCTTCGAAGAGGTGGAAAAATTCAAATATCTTGGAGCAACAGTAACAAATATAAATGACACTCGGGAGGAAATTAAACGCATAATAAATATGTTAAAAGCGTGTTATTATTCGGTTGAGAAGCTTTTGTTATCTAGTCTGCTGTCAAAAAATCTGAAAGTTACAATTCATAAAACAGTTATATTACCGGTTGTTCTGTATGGTTGTGAAACTTGGACTGTCACTTTGAGAGAAGAACAGAGATTAAGGGTGTTTGAGAATAAGGCTCTTAGAAAAATATTTGGGACTAAGAGGGATGAAGTTACAGGATAATGGAGAAAGTTAAACAACGCAGAGCTGTACGCATTTGTATTCTTCACCTGACATAATTAGGAACATAAAATCCAGACGTTTAAGATGGGCAGGACATGTAGCACGTATGGGCGAATCCAGAAATGCATATAGAATGTTAGTTGGGAGGCCGGAGGGAAAAAGACCTTTGGGGAGGCCGAGACGTAGGTGGGAAGATAATATTAAAATGGATTTGAGGGAGGTAGTATATGACGGTAGAGACTGGATTAATCTTGCTCAGGATAGGGACCAATGTCGGGCTTATGTGAGGGCGGCAATGAACCTCCGGGTTCCTTAAAAGCCAGTAAGTAAGTAAGTAAGTATTAAAAGAAATACAAAACAAAATAATCCTTACAATACAAATGTTAATATAGTTCAATAATATGTAATAATTAACACACGTAATTATATAAAATCCAGTAATTAATTATTCTGCTCTGTGGGATGAATATGTTCCTTTTTAATTGCTACAAATTTTTTATATCTATCTGGTTTTAGAGCAGAATGCTATAGCTTCTTTTCTGCTTCTGCATTTAGCCTATTTCGATAAATTTGTTTTCATGGTTAGATACGCTGAGAATTCAGATATTAAACTGATTAATAATATATTCCTTTTTAGTTATTTAATAGTATTAATAATAATAAAATATGACTATTGGTATCTATTTTGTAACATGATTACATTACAAATTATTGATGACGTTTCATATTTTTTTGATTCGTATTTTCGTGACTTTGTATACACTTTGCTGTAGGCCTAATCTCCAAATTTAAAATACTATTTAAATTTAATTTACGATTCACCGAATTCCACTCTTTCAGAAGCACTCCATTATAGGATTTATTTTGGTCGTATTAATTGATAAGGAAGGATGGTCATAAAACAATGTAATGTAGTAAAAACATAAAACCTCATTGTCCTCAGTAATTTTTAAATTGCGTCGCGATTTCTGTAGTGTTTTTAATTGTGCTTGTCCAACGGAGGCTTAATTATCAGTCTCCAATATAGGCCTACACATTTATTTCTAGAATCGCCATTGACACTACAAAACGTAAATGCTTTTATTCCCTACTTAATGTTGCAGTTTTCAAGCAGGAATTGTGATATAACTTAGAAAACTTACCTCGTGGGAAGAAGTTTATCCTAGTTGTCCCCTGGGAATCAAACCGCGAACTCTTCAATTCACGTACTCTCCATAAAGCGCTACCTTTGCTTGCTTTAAACGAAATCAAACTCAAAATGGCTGTCCAATATGTCATTTGCATTGTTGAAGACGGTATTGTGACGCGTTGAGCGATGAATGCGAATTCCATAGAGAATGAAAAAATGGAACTAGCGTCAGTGAGTAGAAGCTCGATTTGATTTTAAATGTACGAGTAGTCAACCGGCCGCAAAGGAATGTTAGGCCTGAATTTTTAAAAAACTCAATAACACTTTCGTAAATGTCGGTCAAAGCGTGTAGATATTTATAGAGAAAAAAAACACGCACGCACACACATACAAAATCTTCTGTATTAAGATTTTTCGTATTACTTACATTTTTGTCCATGGATGGGGAGGTAATTACTAATAATTCTCTCCATTTCGTATTGATTTTTATATCATTTTGTAAAGTTCCGTTGTATTTTCCCACAATCATATACAAATATCGTAATTATTGCTCCTTTCCAGTGCTTAATATTTTAATTACTCACGACACTAACCTTCCTTTGTTGGTTATAGTGATCGCATAAGTTGACTAAAAATTTGATAAGGGTAGATTTTCCATGGAAATAGAGTTGAATGCAACCTATTACTATTTTACTGCTCTAGGCCCACAAGCGCTAAGAACGCCGCTAATTAAAACTTATTTGCGTGGGAGACGGCAAGAAACAAAATAATAAAGAGTAATAATTTAAAAATATATATCTTTATCTCATCGATTCAAAATTATTTAAACACTAGAGGGGACGGTTCTTAAAAGAAATGAATGTTACTCAATTGTTCCTATTTTCTCGTATTAAAAAGATTCTCAAATAATACAAATTTAATTCATGGAAGACCATGGCTGTATTGCAACACAGAATAACATGATGTTTAAACTATAAAACTAACATATATTCAAATCAACGAAAATAAAAGATATTATACCAATTTTTTATTTCTTGTTTTGGGACGTGGCGGTCATGTCATGCATGAACTTTAAAGATATGAAAAAATAAATCCTACTTTAGGGCTATCTTAAACTGTAGAATGTTACAGTTGAGAGTTTGATAAAATATAACGTCATTGATGGTTTCAATAATGCTTTCTTTTGAATACAACTGCACTGGATATAGGCCTATACAACATAACTTCATTTTTACCACACAATATGTAGTACATAAATATTTCTATTACTCAAATTTTTATAACGGGTTACATCAGCTTCTTGTCTATGCGGATGACGTGAATATGTTAGGAGAAAATCCACAAACGATTAGGGGAAACGCGGAAATTCTACTTGAAGCAAGTAAAGCGATTGTGGTGGAAGTAAATCCCGAAAACTAAGTATATGATTATGTCTCGTGATCAGAATATTGTACGAAATGGAACTATAAAAATTGGAGATTTATCCTTCGAAGAGGTGGAAAAATTCAAATATTTTGGAGCAACAGTAACAAACATAAATGACACTGGGGAGGAAATTAAACGCAGAATAAATATGGGAATGCGTGTTATTATTCGGTTGAGAAGCTTTTGTCATCTAGCCTTCTGTCAAAAAATCTGAAAGTTAAAATTTATAAAACAGTTATAGCTATTACCGGTTGGACTCTCACTTTGAGAGAGGAACAGAAATTAAAGGTGTTTGAGAATAAGGTTCTTAGGAAAATATTTCGGGCTAGGAGGGATGAAGTTACAGGAGAATGGAGAAAGTTACACAACACAGAGCTGCACGCATTGTATACTTCACCTGACATAATTAGGACCATAAAATCCAGACGTTTGAGATGGGCAGGACATGTAGCACGTATGGGCGAATCCAGAAATGCATATAGAGTGTTAGTTGGGAGGCCGGAGGGCAAAAGACCTTTGTGGAGGCCGAGACGTAAATGGGAAGATAATATTAAAATGGATTTGAGGGATGGGATATGATGGTAGAGACTGGATTAATCTTGCTGAGGATAGGGACCAATGGCGGGCTTATGCGAGGGCGGCAATGAACCTCCGTGTTCCTTAAAAGCCAGTAAGTAAGTAAGAGTAGACGTCAGTGGCGGCTCGTACCTGAAAATAATAGAATGCTACACAATATTGGGAAAACTTTAGTATACGGATACCTCAGTAACAATTATCTTGTAGAACTAAAGAGAGCAGATTTGTCTGTGTTTGTCGAATTAGCATCATCATATTTCCGAAAAGGCATTTTTCAGTGCCAATAGCTAATTTATTTTGTGTGCACAAGATTGGAATTTTGGAGTAAGAGGGAAATGAAGGCATCCGTGTCCTGAAATATATCCTCTTTTTTCTTTGACACCTGTCGTAGATCATGAATTACCGCTACTGAATAATGGGTAAGGGAAGCAGAACATATTATCCTGTCACTGTGGTCATGCATTTTCTAGTGTACATATAGTTTTTACCATTCTTTGCTTTCTACACAATATTGAGATCTGGTATTGGCTGCCCTAGATATTTAATTCTAATTGTGTCTTCTAATCATAGGTGGAGAGAGAATCGTTTCCTTGGGAGGGGGGAGCAAAACCATAGAATCCCCATATAACGGGAATATGGGGGAGATCATTTACCTCCTTTCCCCGTTATAGCTTGACCGTGGTACAGTATAACATATCGGAATATGATCATTTAATAAATGTATTTTCGGGTGCATGTTTCTTGCAGTGTTACATCCATATCCGCGATGTTTCGGACCGAGTAGTATAGGGCTTGGACTGTAGGTCTACTACAAATTATAATAGGCCATAATTTAAAACAATCCCTCTTTTTTCTTCCTCGTACAGAATAGTTGAATAGTTTATATTATATGTCTAAGAACAATATGTGTAGACAAGGTCAGATAAGCAAAGAACAATTACAAAGAGACTGTACGAACAAAAAATTCGTCATCAATACATCAAGAAGAATACCTAACAGTGCTAACAGAAAGTTTTTTATATTAAGCTTTCCTGAAGATATCATATGAAATGTAAACTCTAATTATTTTATTTAACCTCGTCTTTAAGTTTACACATTATATCGGGATTACTTTTCTTTTTTCTCCATTATTCTGCAGTGTGTTATTCATATTCTCCAAGTGGTGGCCTGAACACCTGCAGACTTCTAACACATGAGTACAGGCTGTTACAAAAGAAACATTACAGTGCTTCCATTCCTCAAACGAGTTATAGAACTTCTTATATATTCAAAAATTTAAAATAAATATTATAGTCCAGACACATGATCTGAAGACATCAATTCATCACTTTAAGCGTAGAAACTTAATCATAAACAGAAGCAAAATAAGTCTTTTGAATTCATTGTTTTGTAACGTTAATAAAATAAGAGTTTAGACAAGTTTGGGGGGGCAGTCCCCCCCCCCATAACTCCGGTTATGCTTCTAATGACTGCTCAGAAAAAGCAGTTTTGAGTAATGAATCGACGGAATGCATCGTGATATAGCTACTGTACATTTTTAGACGGATTTACACACGTACTAAACTTATATGTCAAACTTTTTTAATTACACAAGACATAAAACATAGAATATACTTTCAAAATGTCCACAGTACAAGATGATGAACCCTATGAACTTGCACACACTGTTTTGAAAGTGGAAAATAATTAATATTTTTAACGGGCTCCCGCGAAAAGGCATGCCAACGTAGAACCATAACCCGCAAAAACTATCTGCCGGGATTGTATAAACGTATCCCTGTTTACACGAATATTAAAAATGTATTTCAATATAACTATATTTATGAAAAACCTAAAGAGCAAAAATAGGCTATATATGTCAAATATATATCTTTATACAAACCAAAGAATATAAAAGGAAAGAGAACAAGTTTCACCAAAATAAAGTGAAGAAAAGCGTATCTACCCAAAGAGTTTGTAATCCTTACAAACTCTTTGTATCTACCACGCGTCGTAGCGGAGAAGTGAGAAATATGTTCCCAAATAGAAGCAGCGGAAAGCCGCCATTTGTTTGGAAGAAAACGCGCGGGATTTCGAAACCGCTATTTGAATGTTTTTGTTTACAGGAACAATACATCCATTCCGATATACCTTTAATAACGTGTTTCTGCTGTCAGCAGAGTTGTTACGTTTTCTGCGAGGGAAATCGGGATATCAGAAGCTAACTTAAGATATTAGACTTATCAACACATTGTCATAAGATTTATAGTTGTTTTCTGCAAAGTATTGTTCGCGTGCTTTTTAATGTAATATTTTCCTCCTTGAGAAACACTAAAATACGAAGGACACATAGTACAGTGAATACTAGAAGCTATTCATTTTTTTCTTTTATTAACCAGGAATATGTTTTAACCATTCGCTATTAAATGAACTTTTCAACTTTTCTTTTCCGGAACCGGCACTGCAACAATACGTCTGACGATGAATCCATGTTTAAACATGGTTCACTGCACTATAAAACGCAGAAATTGTATGTGTCTGTTATTAGTGTAAAATACGATATCAAAACTCTATTTTTTTTGCCACTCAACGCACCTAATATACACAAAGTTTATTAATTGCGAGAACAGCAACTAAGTACCGAAACGGATTAATCAACAATGCGGTAGAACTAGGGGAACTATTATCTTGCGAGTAGAGTTGCCTTACGGCAATCAACTGGGTTACCTCATAGACTTACTAAATTTCCGCGGTTATCTTTATGATTACAATGTTACCATTTGAGTCAATATATAAATAAAATAACGGAAAATAGGAAATGCGGACTAATTTGTTTAAATTACGTTCTAAGCTATTATCTATCAAATCGGGATTTCTATCAATCCCGACTCGCTTTATCGGGATTCAACCAGGAAATTGGGAGAATCCTACCTAAATTGGAATACCCGGCAACCCTGGCTGTCAGGCTTGGATCATTTTCATAGGAACTCTGAATGTGAATATTCATAACCACGGTTAATAAAAGAATGAATGTCTACTTTTTAATTTAATCTGTAGGTTAAACTGCTTTATGAAATAAAAAATAAATAAATAATAATAATAATAATAATAATTGTTATTATTAATTCTTATTAATATTATTATTTATTATTATTATTATTATTATTATTATTATTATTATTATTATTATTATTATTAGCAGCAGCAGCAGCGGTATAAGAAACTGTTTCATTAATCCGTAACTAAGACAAGAGTTACTTTCAATCAGTCGTATTAAGAAATTAACTTTTTATAATTTATACAGTTTCTGTATCATTAATTCGGCGAATAATTATTCATGCATGCACTGAAACAACAGCTGTTTGCAGAAAATGAAGGATATGGAGAGGACTTTAGGCCTATGTGGTAATAACGTAGTTTGAAAGGTAACAACTATCTTGGAAATGAGTTGAACACATTGAATGATTCAATGTAGGGTAGAAATTCTCTTTGCGGATTGCACCTATCCACTTTCGCTTAAGGGAATGTTTACTCAAAGGAAACCTGAAGCATAAACAGTTGTATAAGTACAGTAGTTTGTCTTCTGTAAGATAATACGGAGCAAAAATCGTCGTAGAAATTAAAAATTAACTAATCAGTGAAATGCAACATTCCTTCCTTCTTTATATTTACATCCGTGTGCATTGCTGCAATTAAAAACAGCACACGAACGAACATACTTATTCAGCTCAACCAAGCAAATGGCCGCCCGTCGGCTGTTGAATTTGGGACCATAACACTTTCGCCAGTGAGCGGTCTAGCGGTTATTTAGTATGTCTATGCACAATAACGAGCACGGTGTTGTGTGGAAAAGCAAGGCAAAATATCATTGAGGGGCAAGGTGAAATGCCATTCTGCGCATGAGCAGACACTGCTAGCCGTGCTAAATTGAGCACTAGCACGTTGGAAACGTTTGAGAATAAGGATGGATTCTATTGAGTCTATAACAATATACTAAATTATCAAAAATAGTGAACTATTATAAGTAGAATTTATATTGTGTGTGAGTTTTTCTAAATACCATTTTGACGATAATTTTATGGCGTGCTGCAGCACGTTAGCACATAGGGAGACGCCGTCACCGGTAGACGTAGATTTCCATGTTGGCGGCCATTCAAGTTGTATTCAGCCTCACCGCCTGCGAAGGTAGACTGCCAGCAGTACTTGCACAGGTCTCAATGAGCGATGGTTCTGAGCTCGTTTCCTGGAAATACAGTCGAAGTTGAAAGAACCATTAAAAACTATTCTAATTAGATAGGATTTTGAAGACAAGTTACCATTGTTTTCTTACTTTCTACGACACAGCGTTTCAGCAGGGTCACTTCACAAATTAAACTTAGGGAGCCCACAAGGGAATCGTACCCGGAGCCTCTTGTTTAGAAATTACTGCGATACAGTAAAACGGAACCATTTCTTTAAGGTTTCGAATCGCTTATTTTCGTTATTATATTTTATCATTTTCGTTGTAATAATTGTATATTAAAAATTAAGTGACAAGCAGAAAACAACTTCCTTACAACCAGCAGAACAATCACGATGGTCTACTACGAGTACAAACCCGAACGCCGTGGAATTTCTCTCTTTCCATGCGTCTTTATCATCAGAAGTTCGCCATTGCGAGAGAACCAATCAATAATTTCATTCTCTTTCAAATATAAATACATCAGGGATTCTCGAGCGACTCTCTGTAAAATCTTGTATGAAACACATGCGAAACTAGCGTTTTCAGGACTTGCCGTGTTGTCACCTCCCTTTCGTGTAGGTGGAAGATCTTCGTTTCTCGTACTTAAACGCTCTCATTTCGCAACTTGTTGCATAAATAGCTATTATACGATTCCATTTACAAATATACATTTTGTAAACATATCTAAATTACACATTTCATTGGCAATAAATAATTTTGCATAATGTTGTTACATGTACGGTATAAGAGTAACTATTTTCACACTTTTGTTAATAGTAAATCAGTTTAAGTAATGGCTATTTTGCAACGCTGTTACAACATGCGTACTCACCTTAGAGCTTAGCACCGCGGGGACAGGGTGTAAGGGCAGTCTCCTCGTGACTTCCATAAGTGCAGCAGGGAAGAGTGTTTCCGTCTGTTGGCAAGTGCTACAGAATTTACTGCGATGTAGCAATTTTTCTGGAAATAAAATCGATTTCTTATTAAATAATAAGAACAAATGGCGAAGGAATATTCTGTTCCTTCTACCTTAAGGATTTAGTGTGTGAAGTTCCAGTTATTGAACACTCTACACATTTTCTTACCACCTTTTACAGTTGAGATGCAGCTCTTTGCTTGTTTCATTTTCTATGAACTGAAACAACCCAGAACTCACCACGAGGAGGTGGCTGCATGTCGAGTTCCGCCCTGCCCATCCCAACCTCCCTTCCATATATGGGCAGTGCGTTATTCTTTGTCAATTTCAAATAATGTTCATTCTCTTCCACTTGAATCAATATTTAGGTTTCCAATTCATATCTTTTCTCAAATTATAAAAGTTAAATTATTAAGATTCTCCAGTACAATATAATCAATCAATGCATGTCAGTGCAACGAAATATATGAAGAAATGCTTGATGTCATTCTTTTTGTCTGTCGTAGACTGTACATATTTTTTCTTTTGTAGGACGCTGCATATAGGTCTAGATGTATATACGATAGCAAAAATGTAAGACAACTTTCGGTACGAAGGATGAATCGCCCATAGATACGTTACACTAAATAAATATATTTATATTTTTTTTAACTATTTTGCTAAAGAAGCAAGCACGAGTCTTGAGAAAAGTGGAAATATAATGTAAGAGGAATTGAAAAAAAAAAACATGGTTATGGTGTTAGCGTTGTGAGTACTACTGTAGCCTATATGCAAAGTTAAATTTTCCGCGGTTTCGTGAGAGAGTGCGCATAAAGATCGCGTTGTGTGCATGAATTATTTTCTCTACTGTTCTTAGTTATTGCATTAGTTATTACGACTATTCTAAATAATTAAGAGTAATATTTGTTCATAAAATCAGTGTGCTTTAGGGATTTGGGCTCTTTATAAACAAATTTGTCCGCGTAAAGAAGTGTTTCTTACATGATTCACATTAAAAACTATTTGCATAGTTGCATGTCACAACAAAGACTCTCGTCAAACGCAAATATTTCCATGCAGAAACAAAATGTGCAAAAAAATATAAAAAAAATCAGCCTTTCCACAACGATGTTACTGATATATTTGATGCCATGAACAGAAGGATTCAACTTGTCTTCAAAATATTGGTATAATTACTTATTACCGTTAATTTTTATTATTATTATTATTATTATTATTATTATTATTATAATTATTATTATTGTCATCACCATCAATGTCACGTATTTTAAATATACCGCTATTTAATATACATAAGCCTATACATGTTTTTTCTTATAAAATTAGAAGTCGCCCTAACACTGCGTAACGATCCTTCTACGTCACGAGCCGCCACTTTGCGCTTCGGAAAATCTAAATAGATGATGCAAAAGGCCTGATAGCTTATTTTCTCTGATAGCCAGGCTACACAGGGTGTGCTAAGTGCGCATCTGAATGAGAAGAAGGTGATAATGCCGGTGAAATGAGTCCGGAGTCCAGCATTGAAAATTACCCAGCATTTGATCATATTCGCTTGAGGGAAAACCCCGGAAAAAACCTCAATCAGGTAACTTGCGCCGACCGGCAATCGAACCCGGGCCACCTGATTTCACGACCTGACGCACTAACCGTTACTCCACCGGTGTGGACGCTTTCCTTGATATGCTGGCAATTATTACATTTATATAATATATAATTTTACAGATTTGTTCCGCCTGTCCTAAAAGTGTACATTTTTACTACCGTAATCATTTCTCCTACATTTCAAACATGATGTTTTCGTTTCCTTTTAAAGTATGCTTCATGTTCTGTGGCATTTCCTATTACATTCTGTTGTCACTTTTCACCATTGTTCTTGTTACTGATTCAGATCGTCGTACAGTACAATATCGTCTTCATCATAATAATATCAGAGGTTATTTCCACAGTCTGTCATATTGAGGCGATGGAGATCTCTTTCCATGCAGTTCTCGCTATTTGGCAATATGAATAGCCTAAGGCGACTGCTTGTCGTCTTGTTTTACGACTATCTTCCATCCAGAAGTCACTTGTCCTCTATTTCAAGTCACTTTCTCGTTACACATCATTGCAGTTTAGTCCCACTTCGGTTTTGTTGCAGGTTTGATAAAGTCTTGTGAGTTTTCTATTACAGCAGAAGAATCGTAATTTTTGATTGCAAACATAAAAATTCGAACGATTTTCCAGTTTTAGATGTTGTAACTTTCTTAAATAACTGAAATGATGCAAATTCTCAAAAACGAGTATTCTGAAGTCTGTTTTTGTATCTAAAATTCCTACTTTGTTGTAGCATAACAGTTGTTGAATATGCAGACAATAGTAAAATTTGTTATTTTAGAAATTACGATTCAATCCTTCATTCTGGTGTTGCAATATCAAAGTATTAAGTTTCTTTGGCTACGGTGTAAGTAAAGAAATTATCGACTGTTTAATATTTCACCGTTGTATATATTGTGAAGTCTATGTCTCTGTTGAGTACAATTTCAATTCTGTTTCCTATTTTAATTCCCGTTATTATGTTCATATATTTCTTCAGTACGTGTTCACAAATAATGTAGTGTCAAAGCAGGCAATCTTGGTAATAAATTATATATGCATCATTCCAATGAACACGATGGGAACATTAAAATTATTTGAAATAAATTCACCATTTTGTGGTTGTTTACAAATGAACTGATCTGAATGCAAATTACCGGTATTGGAACACAGTTCTCATGTTCCACATTTGATAACACATAATTTGATATCAAGCAAACAGTCTTGAAAAATAATTGCATAGCTGTTAGTAGTGAAAACGATGGAAACAGCAAAAATTTGTGAAGTAAGTGCACATATATTCAATAGTTGATCACACATTCAATGAATTGAAAAAAAAATTGAAAACAATTCACATATTCAATACTTGCAGACTAATAATCTGATATGAAGGAAATAGCATTGAAAACAAAATACATATCCATTACTAGTTGAACTGATATAAAAGGAAACACATTTTGAAATAAGTTCGCATATTCAGTACTTCTTGAAAATTTTTTAAAAACAGTTCATATATTGATTATTTGCTAGTAATTACTCTGTCTGGAATGAAGCAAACATTTTTGAAAACAAATTATTATTTAAACTATTACAAATGCCAAACAAATTTTGAAATAAATTCATATTATCACTACTTGTTAAGAATTAACTGATCTCAAAGAAGATTTTTTTTAACAGTTCACATAATATTTGCTAACAAATAGTCTGAAGGAAACATTCTTGAAACCAAATTATTAGTTAAATAATCTTATATTATACTCCTAAATGCCAAACAAATTTTGAAATAAATTCACATTATCATGACTCGTTGCAATTTAAATGATTTGATTAAAGTATTTTTGAAAAGAAATCATAGATTCAATAGTGGCTAACAATAATCTGATATGAAGCAACACTCTTGAAATGAAATTACATAAACATTATAATAAGAAGATATACAGATCAAACACTTTTTGTAATAAATTGACATCTTATCTTATCTTATACTATCTTATCTTATCTTATACTATCTTATCTTATACTATCTTATCTTATCTTATTCTATTTTATCTTATCCTATCTTATACTATCTTATCTTATACTATCTTATCTTATACTATCTTATCTTATCTTATCTAATCTTACCTTATCTTATCTTATCTTATACTATCTTAACTTATTCTATCTTATCTTATACTATCTTATCTTATCTTATCTTATCTTATCTTAACTTATACTATCTTATCTTATCTTATACTATCTTATCTTATACTATCTTATACTATCTTATCTTATACTATCTTATCTTATCTTATCCTATCTTATCTTATACTATCTTATCTTATACTATATTATCTTATCTTATCTTAACTTATACTATTTTATCTTCTCTTATTTTATCTTATCTTATCTTATATTATCTTATCTTATCTTATCTTTTATTATCTTATACTATCTTATCTTATCTTATACTATCTTATATTATCTTATTGTATCTTATCTTATACTATCTTATATTATCTTATACTATCTTATCTTATCTTATACTATCTTATCTTATCTTAACTTATCTTATCTTATCTTATTCTTATCTTATCTTATACTATCTTATCTTATACTATCTTATCTTACCTTATACTATCTTATCTTATACTATCTTATCTTATACTATCTTATGTTATACTATCAAATCTTATACTAACTTATCTTATACTATCATATCTTATACTATCTTATCTTATCTTATACTATCTTATCTTATACTATCTTATGTTATCTTATCTTATCTTATACTATCTTATCGTATACTATCTTATCTTATACTATCTTATCTTATACTATCTTATCTTATACTATCTTATCTTATACTATCTTATCTTATCTTATTCTTATCTTATACTATCTTATCTTATACTGTCTTATCTTATCATATACTATCTTATCTTAGCTTATACTATCTTATACTACCTAATCTTATCTTATCTTAAACTATCTTATCTTATCCTATCTCATCTTATACAATGTTATCTTATCTTATACTATCTTATCTTATACTATATTATCTTAACTTATACTATCTTATCTTATCTTATACTATCTTATCTTATCTTATTTTATGTTATATTATATTATCTTATACTATTTTTCTTATCTCTTACTGTCTTATCTTATCTTATACTATCTTATCTTATCTTATTTTATACTATCTTATCTTATCTTATACTATCTTATCTTATCTTATTCTATCTTATCTTATACTATCTTATCTTATCTTTCTTATCTTATACTATCTCATCTTATCTTATCTTGTCTTATACTATCTTATCTTATCTTATACTATCATATCTTATCTTATACTATCTTATCTAATCTTATTTTATACTATCCTATTTTATCTTATACTATCTTATCTTATATTATACTATCTTATCTTATACTATCTTATCTTATTTATTCTTATCTTATATTATACTATCTTATCTTATCTTATACTATCTTATCTTATACAATCTTATCTTAACTTATCTTATACTATCTTATCTTATACTATCTTATCTTATCTTCTTTATCTTATACTATCTTATCTTATCTTATTTATATCTTCTCTTATCTTATACTATCTTATCTTATCTTATCTTATACTATCTCATCATATACTATCTTATCTTATACTATCTTATCTTATACTATCTTATCTTATCTTATACTATCTTATCTGAACTTATCTTATACTATCTTAAAATAAGATATCATACCTTATCTTGTCTTGTCTTGTCTTATCTTAAGATAAGACATCTTATCTTATAATATCTTATCTTAACTTATACTATCCTATCTTATCTTGTACTATCTTATCTTATACTATCTCATCTTATACTATCTTATCTTATCTTGTACTATCTTATCTTATACTATCTTATCTTATCTTATGCTATCTTATCTTATCTTACACTATCTTATGATAAGATATCTTATCTTATCTTATAATATCTTATCTTATACTATCTTATCTTATACTATTTTATCTTATCTTATACTATCTTACCATATCTTATCTTATCTTATTCTTATCTTATCTTTTCCTGTCTTATACTATCTTATCTTATACTATCTTATCTTATCTTATACTGTCTTATCTTATCTTATACTATCTTATCTTATGTTATACTATCTTATCTTATCTTATGCTATCTTATCTTATCTTATACTATCTTATCTTATCTTAACTTATCTTATACTATCATATCTTATCTTAGCTTATCTTATCTTATACTATCTTATCTTATCTTCTACTATCTTATCTTATCTTATCTTATACTATCTTATCTTATCTTATACTATCTTATCTTATACTATCAAATCTTATACTAACTTATCTTATACTATCATATCTTATACTATCTTATCTTATCTCATACTATCTTATCTTATACTATCTTATGTCATCTTATCTTATCTTATACTATCTTATCGTATACTATCTTATCTTATACTATCTTATCTTATACTATCTTATCTTATCTTATACTATCTTATCTTATCTTATACTATCTTATCTTATCTTATACTATCTTATCTTATCTTATTCTTATCTTATACTATCTTATCTTATACTGTCTTATCTTATCATATACTATCTTATTTTATCTTAAAATATCTCATACTACCTAATCTTATCTTATCTTAAACTATCTTATCTTATCCTATCTCATCTTATACAATGTTATCTTATCTTATACTATCTTATCGTATACTATATTATCTTATCTTATACTATCTTATCTTATCTTATACTATTTTATCTTATATTATCTTATCTTGTCTTATACTATATTATCTTATCTTATACTATCTTATCTTATCTTATACTATCTTAAGATAAGATATCTTATCTTATAATATCTTATCTTATACTATCTTATCTTATCTTATACTATCTTATCTTATCTTATTTTATGTTATATTATATTATCTTATACTATTTTTCTTCTCTCATACTGTCTTATCTTATCTTATACTATCTTATCTTATCTTATTTTATACTATCTTATCTTATCTTGTACTATTTTATCTTATACTATCTTATCTTATGCTATCTTATCTTATCTTACACTATCTTATGATAAGATATCTTATCTTATATCTTATCTTATACTATTTTATCTTATCTTATACTATCTTACCATATCTTATCTTATTCTTATCTTATCTTTTCCTGTCTTATACTATCTTATCTTATACTATCTTATCTTATCTTATACTGTCTTATCTTATCTTATATTATCTTATCTTATGTTATACTATCTTATATTATGCTATCTTATCTTATCTTATACTATCTTATCTTATCTTAACTTATCTTATACTATCATATCTTATCTTAGCTTATCTTATCTTATACTATCTTATCTTATCTTATCTTATACTATCTTATCTTATACTATCTTATCTTATACTATCAAATCTAATACTAACTTATCTTATACTATCATATCTTATACTATCTTATCTTATCTCATACTATCTTATCTTATACTATCTTATGTCATCTTATCTTATCTTATACTATCTTATCGTATACTATCTTATCTTTTACTATCTTATCTCTTACTATCTTATCTTATACTATCTTATCTTATCTCATACTATCTTATCTTATCTTATACTATCTTATCTTATCTTATACTATCTTATCTTATCTTATACTATCTTATCTTAACTTATCTTATACTATCTTATCTTATCTTATTCTTAACTTATACTATCTTATCTTATACTGTCTTATCTTATCATATACTATCTTATCTTATCTTATACTATCTTATACTACCTAATCTTATCTTATCTTAAACTATCTTATCTTATCCTATCTCATCTTATACAATGTTATCTTATCTTATAATATCTTATCTTATACTATATTATCTTATCCTATACTATCTTATCTTATCTTATACTATTTTATCTTATATTATCTTATCTTGTCTTATACTATATTATCTTATCTTATACTATCTTATCTTATCTTATCTTATACTATCTTAAGATAAGATATCTTATCTTATAATATCTTATCTTATACTATCTTATCTTATCTTATACTATCTTATCTTATCTTATTTTATGTTATATTATATTATTATTATACTATTTTTCTTATCTCATACTGTCTTATCTTATCTTATACTATCTTATCTTATCTTATTTTATACTATTTTATCTTATCTTATACTATCTTATCTTATCTTATTCTTATCTTATCTTATATTATCTTATCTTATCTTTCTTATCTTATACTATCTTATCTTATCTTATTTATATCTTATCTTATCTTATACTATCTCATCTTATCTTATCTTGTCTTATGCTATCTTATCTTATCTTATACTATCATGACTTATCTTATACTATCTTATCTTATCTTATTTTATATTATCCTATTTTATCTTATACTATCTTATCTTATACTATCTTATCTTATATTATACTATCTTTTCTTATACTATCTTATCTTATCTTATAATATCTTATCTTATACTATATTATACAATCTTATCTTATCTTATCTTCTACTATCTTATCTTATCTTTCTTATCTTATATACTCACTTATCTTATTTTATTTATATCTTATCTTATCTTATACTATCTTATCTTATCTTATACTATCTTATCTTATCTTATACTATCTTATCTGATCTTATCTTATACTATCTTAAAATAAGATATCTTACCTTATCTTGTCTTGTCTTGTCTTATCTTAAGATAAGACATCTTATCTTATAATATCTTATCTTATACTATCCTATCTTATCTTGTACTATCTTATCTTATACTATCTCATCTTATACTGTCTTATCTTATCTTGTACTATCTTATCTTATACTAGCTTATCATATCTCATGCTATCTTATCTTATCTTACACTATCTTATGATAAGATATCTTATCTTATCTTATAATATCTTATCTTATACTATCTTATCTTATACTATTTTATCTTATCTTATACTATCTTACCATATCTTATCTTATCTTATTCTTATCTTATCTTTTCCTGGCTTATACTATCTTATCTTATACTTTCTTATCTTATCTTATACTGTCTTATCTTATCTTATACTATCTTATCTTATGTTATACTATCTTATCTTATCTTATGCTATCTTATCTTATCTTATCTTATACTATCTTATCTTAACTTATCTTATACTATCATATCTTATCGTAGCTTATCTTATCTTATACTATTTTATCTTATACTATCTTCTCTTATCTTATACTATCTTATCTTATCTTATACTATCTTATCTTATCTTATACTATCATATCTTATACTATCTTATACTATCTTATCTTATCTTACACTATCTTATCTTATCTTATATCTTATCTTATACTATCTTAAGATATGTTATCTTATCTTATACTATCATATCTTATCTCATACTATCTTATCTTATCTTATACTACCTTAAGATAAGATATCTTATGTTATCTTATCTTATCTCATACTATCTTATCTTACTTTATACTATCTTATCTTACCTTATCTTATCTTATACTATCTTATCTTATCTTATCTTATAATATCTTATCTTATCATATACTATCTTATCTTATACTATCTTATCTTATCTTACACTATCTTGATATATCTTATCTTATCTTATACTATCTTATCTTATCTTATCCTATCTTATACAATGTTATCTTATCTAATAGTATCTTATTTTATCATATACTATCATATCTTATCTTATACTATCTTATCTAATCTTATACTATCTTGTCTTATCTTGTCCTATCATATATTATCTTATACTATCTTATCTTATCTTGTCCTATCATATATTATCTTATACTATCTTATCTTGTCTTGTCATATATTATCTTATACTATCTAAAGATATGTTATCTTATGTTATACTATCTTATCTTATCTTATACTATCTTATTTTTCTCATCTTATCTTATACTGTCTTATCTTATACTATCTTATCTTATCTTATATTATCTTATTTTGTTTTATAGTATCTTAACTTATACTATCTTATCTTATCTTATAGTATCTTATCTTACACTATCTTATCTTATACACTCTCATCTTATCTTATACTATCTTATCATACTGTCTTATCTTATGTTATACTATCTTATCTTATCTTATGCTATCTTATCTTATCTTATCTTATACTATCTTAAGATAAGATATCTTATCTTATATTATCTTATCTTTTACCATCTTATCTTATACTATCTTAAGATAAGATATCTTATCTTATACTATCTTATCTTATCTTATACTATCTTATCTTTTCTTATACTATCTTATCTTATATTATCTTATCTTATACTATTTTATCTTATCTTATACAATCTTATCTTATCTTATACTATCTTATCTTATCTTGTTCTTATCTTGTCTTATACTATCTTATCTTATCTTATACTATCTTATCTTATCTTTACTATCTTATCTTATCTTATACTATCTTATCTTATCTTATGCTATCTTATCTTATCTTATACTATCTTATCTTATCTTATACTATCTTATCTTATCTTATCTTATACTATCATATCTTATCTTAGCTTATCTTATCTTATACTATCTTATCTTATTCTATATTTTCTTATCTTATACTATCTTATCTTATCTCATACTATCTTATCTTATCTTATACTATCTTATCTTATCTTATACTATCTTATCTTATCTTGTCTTATACTATCTTATCTTATCTTGTACTATCATATCTTATCTTATACTCTCTTATCTTATCTTATACTATCTTATCTTATCTTATACTATCTTAAGATAAGATATCTTATGTTATACTATCTTATCTTATCTTATACTATCTTATCTTATCTTATACTATCTAATCTTATCTTATACTATCTTATCTTATCTTATACTATCTTATCTTATCTTATCTTAGCTAATCTTATACTATCTTAAGATAAGATATCTTATCTTGTCTTATCCTATCTTATCTTATCTTAGACTATCTTATCTTATCTTATACTATCTTATCTTATCTTATACTATCTTATCTTCTACTGTCTTATCTTATCTTATACTATCTTATCTTATCTTATATTATCTTATCTTATACTATCTTAAGATAAGATATCTTATCTTATCATCTTATCTTATCTTATCTTATACTATCTTATCTTATACTCTCTTATCTTATCTTATACTCTCTTATCTTATCTTATACTATCTTATCTTATCTGATACTAGCTTATCTTCTCTTATCTTATACTATCTTATCTTATACCATCTTACCTTATCTTATACTATCTTATCTTATCTTATACTATCTTTCTTATCTTATCTTATCTTATACTATCTTATCTTATCTTATACTATCTAATCTTACTTATACTATCTTATCTTATACTATCTTATCTTATCTTATACTATCTTATCATGTCTTATACTATCTTATCTTATATTAACTTATCTTCTACTATCTTATCTTATACTATCTTATCTTATCTTATACTATCTTATCTTATATTAACTTATCTTCTACTATCTTATCTTATACTATCTTATCTTATCTTATACTATCTTATCTTATCTTATACTATCTTATCTTATACTGTCTTATCAAGTCTTATCTTATCTTATACTATCTTAAGATAAGATATCTTATCTTATCTTATCCTATCTTATCTTATCTTATACTATCTTATCTTATCTTATACTATCTCATCCTATCTTATACTATCTTATCTTATACTATCTTATCTTATCTTATACTATCTTAAGATAAAATATCTTATCTTATCTTATCATCTTATCTTATACTATCTCATCTTATACTATCTTATCTTATCTTATCTTATACTTTCTTATCTTATCTTATCTTATCTTATACTATCTTATCTTATCTTATCTTCTATCTTATACTATCTTATCTTATCTTACACTATCTTATCTTAAGATAAGACATCTTATCTTATCATCTTATCTTACCTTATCATCTTATCTTATCTTATCATCTTACCTTATCTTATCTTATCTTATACTATCATATACTATCTTATCCTATCTTAAGATAAGATATCTTATCTTATGCAATCTTATCTTATCTTATACTATCTTATCTTATCTTAATCTATCTTATCGTATACTATCTTATCTTATACTATCTTATCTTATCTTATACTATCTTAAGATAAGATATCTTATCTTATCCTATCTTATCTTATCTTATACTATCTTATCTTATTTTATACTATCTTATCTTCTGCTATCTTATCTTATCTTATACTATCTTATCTTATCTTATACTATCTTATCTTATCATCTTATCTTATCTTATACTATCTTATCTTATACTATCTTATCTTATACTCTCTTACCTTATCTTATACTATCATATCTTATCTGATACTAGCTTATCTTCTCTTATCTTATACTATCTTACCTTACCTTATACTATCTTAAGATAAGATATCTTATCTTATCTTATACTATCATATCTTATACTCTCTTATCTTATCTTATACTATCTCTCTTATCTTATCTTATCTTATACTATCTTATCTTATCTTATACTATCTAATCTTACTTATAATATCTTATCTTATTCTATCTTATCTTATCTTATACTATCTTATCTTATACTATCTTATCTTATCTTATCTTATATTATCTTATCTTATACTATCTTATCTTATCTTATCTTATACTATCTTATCTTATCTTGTACTATCTTATCTAATCTTATACTATCTTATCTTATACTATCTTATCTTATCTTATACTATCTTATCTTATACTATCTTATCTTATACTATCTTATCTTATACTATCTTATCATATCTTATCTTATCTTATACTATCTTAAGATAAGATATCTTATCTTATCTTATCTTATCTTATCTTATCTTATCCTATCTTATCTTATCTTATACTATCTTATCTTATCTTATACTATCTCATCCTATCTTATACTATCTTATCTTATACTATCTTATCTTATCTTATACTATCTTAAGATAAAATATCTTATCTTATCATCTTATCTTATACTATCTCATCTTATACTATCTTATCTCATCTTATACTATCTTATCTTATCTTATCTTATTCTATCTTATCTTATCTTATACTATCTTATCTTATCTTACACTGTCTTATCTTATCTTAAGATAAGACATCTTATCTTATCATCTTATCTTATCTTATCATCTTACCTTATCATCTTACCTTATCTCATCTTATCTTATACTATCATATACTATCTTATCCTATCTTAAGAAAAGATATCTTATCTTATCTTATACTATCTTATCTTA
Source organism: Periplaneta americana (assembly GCF_040183065.1). Classification (NCBI taxonomy): domain Eukaryota; kingdom Metazoa; phylum Arthropoda; class Insecta; order Blattodea; family Blattidae; genus Periplaneta; species Periplaneta americana. The sequence continues at coordinate 44,701,968 of NC_091122.1, read as the reverse complement.
TCTTAATCTATCTTATCTTATACTATCTTATCTTATCTTATACTATACAATCTTATCTTATCTTATACTGTCATATCTTATCTTATTCTTATCTTATACTATCTTATCTTATCTTTACTATCTTATCTTACCTTATCTTATACTATCTTGTCTTATGTTATCCTATCTTATCTTATCTTATACTATCTTATCTTATGTTATCTGATACTATCTTATCTTATACTATCTTATCCTATCTTATCTTATACTATCTTATATTATACTATTTTATCTTATACTATCTTAACTTATCTTATCTTATCTTACACTATCTTATCTTATACTATGTTATCTTATCTTATACTATCTTATCTTATCTTATACTATATTATCTTATCTTATACTATCTTATCTTATCTTATACTATATTATCTTATCTTATACTATTTTATCTTTTACTATCTTATCTTATCTTATCTTATACTATCTTATCTTATCTTATACTATCTTAAGATAAGATATCTTGTCTTGTCTTGTCTTGTCTTGTCTTATCTTAGTCAGTATTGAATCTATGATTTCTCCAACTTCCTTTCTTTAAATATATCTCAATCAAATTTAGTTCCTTTTTCGTTAACAGCTGCCAGTGTTCAAAATTTAAAATTTAGCGATAAATATAGACTAATAATACACACTGAAAATTGTTTAGATCCCAAAAGTTGTAAATGTCACCTTTGAAAGGAGCCACTTATGTCAAATATCTGGGTATCATTATTGATCAGAATTTAAAATGGCCTCATCACATTACTTATGTTTGTAAGAGGCTTCGTAAAACAATTTATAAATTCCTTAATCTTCGATGCTACTTATCTATTAGAGTTCTACGAAATGTTTATTTGGCTATTATTCAGTATATCAATCAATATGCTAAAATTGTTTGGCGTGGAAGTACAAAAATTAATCTTAGTCCGTTAAATTTGCTGCAAAAACGAATAATTAAAATTTGTTTGAAGAAACGTTGCGATTATCCAACTAAATTAATTTATTCTGAATTTAATGTAGTTAATATTGAAAAAATTTATAAGTACACGCTGTTAAAATTTTATCATAAACATCGTAATAAGTTTGTATTACAGACACACAATTATGACACAAGACGAAATATTAATTCAACATTAGTAGAACCTAAATGTCTCACATCTGCTGGTATAAAGCATAGCATAAATTTGTACAATGCTTTAACTAAATTACACCCAGAACTTCTAACATGTAACACACTAACATATGCTGGTATAAAGCATAGCATAAATTTGTACAATGCTTTAACTAAATTACACCCAGAACTTCTAACATGTAACACACTAACATATAACAAGAAAATTAGAAACGTGTTAATATCTTCAATTTGATTACATAAATTTATAGCCTATGTGTATGAATTAATCAACCTATATTATATTTGTATTCTATAATTTTGAAATATATATTAGTCCTACTTTTCACGTGCGATATTATTCTTCTCTAGTGTTAATATTATATTATTTAATTCCATTGCCGCTGTAATTATATTTTAGTTCCTATTTTATTTCACTTATTTATTTATATTAGTATTATTATTTTTTTATTTTAATATTATATCTGAACTGCGACCGAGCACGAGCGCTGCTCATTCGGTCTCAAATTTTGTTAATACTTGTGAAACATACTTTTTTTCAAATCAGTTAATTCTTCACAAGTAGGGTGGTAATGTGAATTTATTTCAAAGTTTGCTTGGCATTTACGCGTATAATACAACAATTTAACTAATAATTTGTTTTGAAGAATGTTGCCTTCATGTCAGATCAGATCCTGATCTGAACTGATCTGATTTACTTACACTTACTCTTACGCTTACGCTTAAGCTTCAGCTTACGCCTAAAAAAGCGGCAAACCCCAGAACATATATGTATGAAACGGGACCAGCAACCATTCTTCGTTGTGCTCTCCTCATCTGCTTCTTCTACTGCTGGTAGCTTGATGGATAGTGCTGACATGGGTTCTAGCATGTGTTCTGCCATGGGAGGTTGCATGGAATCAGGCATGTGATCAGCTGGGATGGGAACTGGCATGTGATCAATCATGGGCTCCAGCTTGTCATCTGGGATGACAGTTGGGATGGAATCTGGGATGACTGGTGGGGTGGAGTCGGGCATGGTATCTGGAATGTGATCTGGCATGCGTATTTCCCATGCTGATATGAGAGTTGGCATGGATTCTGATTGTATCATGGCATCTTGCATGTCTGTGATGCTAGGCATTGGCTCTGCAAGAAATAAAATAAACTTGATCGTTAAGCATGTTCGTTGCATTCACAGGATTTCAGTGAATGGCGTATTAATAGGGCTAGGATTCATATGGAGATGCATATTTTTACTGTCCATTTGCAAGTCATGAAAAATCATTTTATAGAATCCAAGATCTACTAATCTGTGAAGCGAAGAAGTAATAAAAATTGGGATGAGAATTACTTCAGTAAGAGTAATTATATTTAAACATTACACACAATGAAGCAACAGGTCTCGACCCGCCCGCTCGCTGCTGCAGCAGCGACTGATATTTTCTATCCTTATCTGTTGTCTCTGTCTTCCACGTCTTGTGCACCGTGTGACAACGCCATACTGCTACTATACCTGGTAAGGTTTATATTGTCTCAGTAGCAATAAAACCAAGTCTCTTCAAATGGGGGTGGAGATTATAGTAGGGTTGTAAATTTTCAGGATTCCTTTCAAAACCTTGTTATTGTACAGGCTACCGGAAGTCAGTTTCTTGAAAGACAAGCTCAGTGACGGAACTATATAGTACGAAGAGAGATAATTTGTTACTTTATTTTGCGCTACAGAATGTATCAACTAGTCCCTTCCGCCACTGGTATCGCTTCACTCTCCCCATCGCAGTAACAACACAGACGAGGTAAGACATATCTCCTTTCTCTCTCTGTTCACTGTGAGACAAGATTCATCACACAGGCTTTAACACTCGATTGGCTTAGGTCATATGCCTTCTTATTCTGAAACCGCTTTAGTGAAGTACTTTGTGTGGGATGTGCCAATGTAAGGGGCATAGATATGAGCATTACGACGAAGTGAAGTGAAACGACTAGAAACATTTGAAATGTGAATATGGAGAAGAATGGAGAGTGTGAAATGGACTGACAATGACTGGGTGAAGGAAGAATAGTGCTGAAACTGATCAGGAAAGGAAAAAGAAATTGGCTGGGTCACTGGCTGAGAAGAAACTGCTTACTGAAGCATGTACTGAAAGCAGTGGTGAACAGTAGAAAATTTTGATTAAATTATGGTTTATTTAACGACGCTCGCAACTGCAGAGGTTATATCAGCTCCGCCGGTGTGCCGGAATTTTGTTCCGCAGGAGTTCTTTTACATACCAGTAAATGTACTGACATGAGTCTGTCGCATTTAAACACACTTAAATGCCATCGACCTCGGCCGGGATGGAGCCCGCAACCTCGAGCATAGAAGGCCAGCGCTATACCAACTACGCTACTGAGGACGACCAGTTGATATATAACATTAAGATATAGGTTATGGATCATATGCAGAGACTCAGAGAAGAGCGGAAAATAGGGAAGATTGGAGAATGCTGGATTTGCAGTGAAGTATCTGTCCTAGGACATTTGTGAAGGTGTGTACACCGCGCACCTCTTAGCTTTACAAACCACACACTATTGCTGGTGTAGTGTGGATTTGTACGAAACCGGTCTCGCACCTCGCATGCGTCGTTTCTTCAAAAACAAGCCTTTAAAGACTTGATGGAACGCTCTCACATTTGAGTGCACTACACTGATTTCTGTCTGAGATTTAGATTCAAACATATGCGCAGCTTAAATGATGCTGACTAAACCGACCCAGTAATCATAAACCATTTTGAATTGTGAATATTTTTAATAAAAGAAATAAACTATTTCATTCAAGTGGAATAAAAAATTGACGGAGGACTACTCTGTTAAAAGAGGAAAACGAAGTATCTTAGTAATGTGCTTAATAGTGTATTTTCTACTTTAAAGTATAATTATTTTTTAAATTGTATTTTTGAATAATAAACAATGGTTCATTGTAGTGTATGCGATATTAGCACTCAAAGGGAAAGGGGTATTGGCAGACGACTGCAAAGTATTTGCAGATGGGTTTCAAGCTGCAAGGATAATATCCGCTGTCCAGTTCAAAAGGGAAGCAACTCAAAATTTAAAGTTTTGAGAAAACTGAAATTCAAAGCTTCATGTTGCTGTGGAAATCCAATTAACAAAACATGATTTCAGTTTGGATTAATTTCAACCAGTGGCATACTCAGAATTTTTTTTAAATGGGGGAGGCGTTATGAAAATTGTTTACAATTTGCATATTGGTATTTAAATTTTGTGTATTGTTATTAATATTATTATTATTATTATTATTATTATTATTATTATTATCAGCAGCAATTGATTTTGCACAGAGGGATGTGAAACTAGTACCAGGAAGAACGTTAGCGACAACGTCGTCAGGCCGCGGCTACAAAGAAACATTTGAAAATGTAAAATTTTCACTATCCTCGCGAGAATCATTACCGGTACGCGACTTTTTTTGTTTAAAGAAGTTGTAAAATTGACTTTGCGGTTGCTTAAAAATATCAAAGAACCCAGAACGATAATGTGAAGTTTATATTAAAAATATTAACTGTCAAATGCACAAAACGTCAAACGAACGTTTCACAATTAAGTCAGAACTCTAACGAACGAGTGAATACCGCTCTTAAATAGAGTGTAAAGTCGGCAGTACACAATATTTAACATCTGCACTACAGGATTGTCAAAACAACGTTTTCAATTTCATACTGTGTCAGCTTCATTTTATTACAAGTTTGGTACGAGGCCGTAGGTCTCTCTCTATAAAAAAGATAGCATTATTATAATTTGAATGTGCCGTAGCATCTAGGACTGGGATTATATTGAAGGAAAGGTAGGAAGACTATGCCTCATGTCGATGTAGATTTTGTTACTCTGACAGTGAATAATTAGATAAGGGGAAACGATTGTGGATAAAAAAAATACTCAAATCTAAATCTGTCCTTTTTTTTAAGTTCAGGGGGGTTAAAACCCATTAACCCCCCCCCCACTTGCGTACGCTCCTGAGTTGAACGATTCTTCGATTTTTCACAACGTAAATCTTAAAAATGCAGGTTTCTCAAAACTTTGGATTTTGAGTTAAACCAACTCAAAATGGGCCGTCGATATTGTTTTCCTTCCTGCACACTTTGATAAGAAACGACTTAATAATATGAAATGATTATGTTTTCTATCACTGTCTTATTAAAACGCTAGAGAATTTCGTGGTAAAACTGTTAAAATAATGTTCTTTATTTCTTTCTTTCCTTTCTTTCTTTCTGTCAAGAACCTAATATGTTTAACGTAAAACATTTAAGAACAGGTTCTGCGAACTGCGACAAATTCAATAAGTGAATCGGACGACTGGTGAGAATGACACCACTGGATAAAACCCTATTCTCTACCAGTCATCATCGTGTCCTCCTTTCCGAAGGTCGATTCCAAATATGCCTCCATTCGTCTCTATCTTTCCAAGCTTTATTCCTCTTTATTTTATTTTTTTTAGTTATTTAACGACGCTGTATCAACTACAAGGTTATTTAGCGTCGATGATATTGGTGATTGCGAGATGGTATTTGCGAGATAAGGCCCAGGATTCGCCATAGATTACCTGGCATTCACATTACGGTTGGGGAAAACCTCGGAAAAAGTCCAACCATGTAATCAGCCCAAGCGGGGATCGAACCTGCGCCCGAGCGCAACTTCAGACCGGCAGGCAACCCCTTTAACCGTGTGAGCCACGCCGGTGGCTTTCTTCTTGTTTATTTCATCCCACTTGTATCCCAGTTCTTGTAAGTTCTTCTGAATTTGATCGATCCATCTTTCCCGTGGTCTTCCCATCGGTCGTCTTCCTTTCACTTTTAAATTTAATATTCTCTTTGTCAGACTTTCCCTGTCCATTCTTTTAAGGTGTCCAAACCATTTTAAGCTCTTATTTTCTAATTTCCGAGGCGTACTTGTACCAATAATAATTCAAATGCAGTAGCGGACGGTGGGTTTGAAAGTTGAGGAGGCCAAGACGTGAATGATGAGAATATAAAAATATAAGGCCTGTGACGTACCTCATTGCCAAGCGCAGAATTTATAGATTTTAAGAAATTAAAATTAGGTTTTCCAATTTATGTTTTAGTATTTTAAATCTTATGTTTAGGAATTTACATGATTTTAGGGAAAAAAATAAATATAAACAACATACTGTTAATATTTTACAACGGCTTGGTAAAGATTGCCACTCTTTGGGACACATTAAGTCCTAACCTATGAATTAGGTCTTTTTAGGCCATATTGAATTTAAGAACGTTACTCTTTGCTACATAAAACGAACAAGAAAAACAATATTTCGGGAGTAACAAGATAGCAACATAATTGATTCGAACCTAAGGATCCGGGGCTTGCTCATTACTATTACATAGCCTAATTTTACAGCAAATTAACTGGACATTCCTCTTTCTTCGCTAACCGATCAAATAGGCCACAACATACTGAATAACTGCTACTACAAGAAGCTAGAGACAAATCTGCATTTGTTTCTAAACTCTCGATATGTTTAAAATACTGTATAAGTAAATACATCTCGTAACACAAAAGAATAAAATAACAAGAACACCCGCAAACAAGAGAAAATCTAACATCATAAATGAAAACTTATACACAGGGAGAGAAATCTAACAACACGTTACCAGGACCTCCTGTATTACCGGACCTGACACTGGCATCCAAGATGGCGGCCAGAAGAGGGCTTTCGTAGATTGCAATGAGTTAAAATAAATACGGCATCGATGAGATTATATTAACAAATTTCTCAATAAAACAATAAATAATAAAGTGCCTTACACTACATAAATGAACATAGGACATTCAGTAACATAAAAATATACCTACATATACACCTAATAATAAAAGAAAACAACTAATTAAAAACTTCAATATGTTGTTATTATTATATTAGGCTTAGGCCTATATGTTTTTATACGAATATTGGCAATTGACCCATTAACTCTTGTAAAATTCAGATTTGTGAGGAAATAAAAGGCAGTAATATAATACTGAATAGCTGCTACTTCAGGATTTAGGAAATCTTACCTGGATTATACAAATCGATTTCATCAGCAACTGGAAATTATATGATATGGAGTCCTGTCTTCCTAGACACTAAACTTTGTCACTGTATTCACTGAGATTGGTTGAAAATAAAGCTAGCTATTCACTACGTACAGTCTAACACTGTGCCCACTGATGCTGATTCAGAATGAAATGGCACTATTCACTGTAGTTTCCCACTTCATCCACTGATACTGATTCAGAATGAAATTGCACTATTCACTGTAATTTCTTGCTGTATCCACTGATGCTGATTCAGAATGAAATGGCACTATTCACTGTAGTTTCCCACTTCATCCATTGATACTGATCCAGAATGAAATGACACTATTCACTGTAATTTCTCACTGTATCCACTGATGCTGATTCAGAATGAAATGGCACTATTCACTGTAGTTTCCCACTTCATCCACTGATACTGATCCAGAATGAAATTGCACTATTCACTGTATTTTCTCACTGTATCCACTGCTGTTGATTCAGAATGAAATGACACTATCCACTGTAGTTTCTCACTGTATTCACTGATGCTGATTCAGAATAAAATGACACTATTCACTGTAGCTTCTCACTATTTATTCATGCTGATTCAGAATGAAATGACACTATTCACTGTAATTTGTCACTACATTCAATGATGTTGATTCAGAATGAAATGACACTATTCACTGTAATTTCTCATTGTATTCACTGATGCTGATTCAGAATGAAATGACACTATTCACTGTAGTTTCTCACTATATCCACTGATGTTGATTCAGAATGAAATGACACTAATTCACGGTAGTTTTTCACTATATCCACTGATGTTGATTCATAATGAAATGACACTATTCACTATAGCTTATCACTGTAATATCCACTTATACATACACAAAGGATTAGATAGGCTGTACAACTAAAAAGGATGAGGAATTCACAGTTTGGAGAGCACAGCAGCCTTTTTTTTGAACTTAGAACACTTTCGATGGGTTTTATTTTTGTCTTTCAATGTATGCTTTTCATTTTGAACCTTGCAGTAATCATTAATAAATATGTTGGCCAATACTTGCTGCACTTCACTTAAAGTCATTTCACATTTACACATTACATCAAAATCTGTGGTATTTAATTCAAAGAAAGCTATTGCTAAATTGATCACAAGCTTCCTCAACTGTAAGAAGTTATTTTAAAATTTTTTGTTTCGTAAAATGTTAAATAGTTTATACACAAGTGTACACGAACTAACTACAAAATCGGAAGGGCATTTCACACCACGGTTTAAGGCATTAAAATAAGAAAATGTTGTATTGTTTTCAATTATCAAGTCCCTGGCTGTAGACAAAGTTGGCACACATGATACACACTTTTCTGTATTCGATCCTAACGAGTTAAGTACACTATGAGAAACATAGCCACCAATGCAGATTAGAATTTCCTGTGTACTTCTGTCAATTTCAACTGTATGTAGATGTTCTAATGCACCATCAAACTTATTCAAGACACAGTTATAAACGAACCGTCCGCACATGGAAATTTATCTTCTCTGATAACGAAATCAGAATCAAAATGTTTTATGCAAACCACTGAGTTGTTTGTTGGGGTAAAATGTTCACAATGAAGGCTTTTTGTCCATCCACTTATCCCTTAAATCTATATCTTTTAGAAACAAAAATACATATACAAACGGACTTCCTTTATCGTAATTCGATTTGCAACCTGGGACACTACACGTGCAAGGCATTTTAAGGTTAAGTCTGGTAACGACATAACAACACTTCCAAGCTTTATTCTCTACGAAAACAATTTATATTAATTATAATGTCACAATTCTATTATTATATACTAACTTATAAACCCTTCAACAATTATACTAGAGGCAAATGATACAAGAAACACAATAAACATCACATGAAGTACGTATACTTTCACAGTTGCGTTAACCACTCAGTTGTCCACCATGTTTGTTTACTTCCGCTTACAGTGTCAGGTCCGGTAATATAGGGGGTCTTGACGTTACTCAATTTTCTAAAACCAAGAAGAGAGAAAGAGAGAGAGAGAGAACTTCCGAATTCAGCCGAAACCGGGCGTGACTAAGCAGTACAGTTCTCAGCGGTGGCTAGGACGTCTCCAAATCGGCTCCCTTCGCGCCTTCTAGTCAAGTTTAAACACTCTTCTAACCAGCTATCTTATTGGTTGAACTGATGTTGTCATGGTTACCGGGGAGTAGCGTCATGTAGCCGACTCCTCTCTCCCGCTCTCACATAGACACTGCAGGCTGCTTGATGTCGACTATACAGGTTACAGCGCTATCTGTTATTTTTCAGTACGAATTATTTGTACTATGTACAGTATAGCGAGCGGGCATCACCAACAGAATGTGGTCGACTTTACGTAACTTACATCTTAGTCGTAGTGAATAATAAAATTAATATAAAAGGAAAAATGTTCGTCATTTGCTGTAACTTGTCTGTGATCTTAATTCAGCTGGAATTATTACTGCCATATTGGGTTCGATCCCAGGTGGTGACAGGATTTTTTCTCGTTGCCAAACTTTCAGAACGGCCCCGAGGTTCACTCAGCCTCCTATAAAATTGAGTACCGGGTCTTTCCCGGGGGTAAAAGGCGGTCAGAGCGTGGTGCCGACCACACCACCTCATTCTAGTGCCGAGGTCATGGAAAGCATGGGGCTCTATCTCCATGCCCCCCCCAAGTGCCTTCATGGCATGTTACGGGGATACCTTTACCTTTTTTTATTGTGTTCTGGTAAAATATTAGGGGAGGCTCGGCCTCCCTTGCCTACCCTGAAAATCCGCCGCTGTTCAAATGTCCTGAACTTGTGCATAGCTGAAAGCGCCACTACTTCAGAATATAAACAATTAGCTACTGTACCTTCCCATGTATCATTTAGGCCGTCTTCGAAGGATGTATGGTGCTGGGTGTGGAACCTCCATCTGTCATACGCGTAGTCCTCGGAGTCGTCGCTCCCGCTGCTTTCTGTTATTTCTTCATATTCATCTAAAAGACAACGTAATTCTGAGTTGAAATCTTCATAATACACTGTTTGATGACTACGAAGAGGATAAATGGAGTGCAGTTTCATAGAAGGACTTTGCCGACAGACCTTCTACTGCCCACTATCATAAATAAATGTCTTGCTGACGGAAATCTTATCTTCTCTTGTTAGTAACCAATCACAACCCTCGTTCAGAAGAATTGATAGGCTCCCGTCAAATCCACGTAGAGGCAGAGTTGTCGCATCTTTTCCGAATTCCAAGAATCCCGTCAGTCTCATTGTCTCATTTCGAGGGTCACCAGGATTTTGGCATCTGTGCAATGTTAGGACGAGAGGACAGGATGGAATTGTCAGAGGTGTTTGTGTAGGAAGTCATAAATCTGTAAGTGGGTGTTCAAAGGAGCCGCCGAACTGCACTCCTTGAAATAAAATGGAGTATACTGTCACTTTTAAATTTAATATTCTCATTGACAGACTTGCCCTGTCCATTCTTTTAAGGTGTCCAAACCATTGTAAGCTCTTATTTTATAATTTCCGAGCCATACTTGTACCAATAATAATTCAAATCTCCTGAACTTGTGCATAGCTGAAAGCGCCACTACTTCAGGATATAAACAATTAGCTACTCTACCTTCCCATGTATCATTTAGGCCGTCTTCGAAGGATGTATGGTGCTGGGCGTGGAACCTCCATCTGTCATACGCGTAGTCCTCGGAGTCGTCGCTCCCGCTGCTTTCTGTTGTTTCTTCATATCCATCTAAAATACAACGTAATTCTGAGTTGAAATCTTCATAATACACTGTTTGATGACTACGAAGAGGATAAATAGGTATAGCTTATTTTATTTCATGAGTGCAGTTTCATAGAAGGACTTTGCCGACAGACCTCCTACTGCCCACTATCATAAATAAATGTCTTGCTGACGGAAATCTTATCTTGTCTTGTTAGTAACCAATCACAACCCTCGTTCAGAAGAATTGACAGGCTCCCGTCAAATCCACGTGGAGGCAGAGTTGTCGCATCTTTTCCGAATTCCAAGAATCCCGTCAGTCTCACTGTCTCATTTCGAGGGTCACCAGGATTTTGGCATCTGTGCAATGTTAGGACGAGAGGACAGGATGGAATTGTCAGAGGTGTTTGTGTAGGAAGTCATAAATCTGTAATGGGTGTTCAAAGGAGCCACCGAACTGCACTCCTTGAAATAAAATGGAGTATACTGTCACTTTTAAATTTAATATTCTCATTGACAGACTTGCCCTGTCCACTCTTTTAAGGTGTCCAAACCATTGTAAGCTCTTATTTTCTAATTTCCGAGCCATACTTGTACCAATAATAATTCAAATGTCCTGAACTTGTGCATAGCTGAAAGCGCCACTACTTCAGGATATAAACAATTAGCTACTTACCTTCTATTTGATAACGTTGTCTTTGCTCCAACTCATTAATCGCTCTCATTTTCAGCACCCATGCTCTGACGTTTCTGTTGAATGTCGCCAAAGGGTCATACTCGTTGTTCTCGTTGTCCTCTTCAGTGTGTGCGGTAGCCGTTGTCTCAGGAAATTCACTGGATGTTTCTTGTTCAGCTAGAAGACAATGTAATTCTGAGTTGAAACCTTCATAATACACTGTTTGCTAACTATGAAAAGGATAAATAGGTATAGTCCGGATCAGCTTACTTCAAACCCTAAGGGTGAAACCTAACCATTTTCCCCCCATTACTACATATGCTAGTGAATTATGGTGATTTTCTAGTTTGGAGGTTGAATTTTCTTTTGCCAACTTCGTTTCGATTTCGATACTAACAAATACTACAAATGGTAGTGATTTTGTAACTGGTATGTTGGCAGCTGAGACAACTATCGACAATATTTCTCGGTACTGGAGTTCGATGAAATTAAAATTATGCTAGATTTCTGAACCGGTTACTGGAAGCTAGTGAAATTTGAACATACTAATACTTAATTAATATCAGTATTAATATTAATACATATTAGTTATTTTGTGTGTTGCGTTTTGGTTATAATTCAAGATTATAGTCAGGTAAGTTTTCGAAGTTAGTACTAATAATTTCACGTGGTCAAACAAAATATTTTTTAGGTTAGGTCTCGTGAGCCAATTGTTTAGCCAAACCAATGAATTTCGTATTTGCCAGACAAAATACGTGACATGTTGATCCCTTTCCCGTATAGGTTGCCAACGAAAATATGTTACAAAGTATTGAATTATTTAGAATAACCTTCCAACATAAAGTATGGTAAGTACAAAAGTCATTTAGTACGTAGGATCGTGTGATATCTGGTAACAGTTGGCAACACTGATAAGACGGCAATATTTGCTGTTTAGGAACTGTTCTTATGTGACCCTCACTATACTGTCCGGCCGAATAGTTATGTTGCATCCCGGTTTGCACCACTCGTTTCTCCTGTCCTCTCTGAAAGGGCTAGTGCCTGAGTTGTTAGGCTCTTCTCTGTAAATATTTTCTGTACGGGACTGGAAGTTTGCGCAGCATTATACAGCTGTTTAAAGTAGTTTTAAAAAAAGGCCCTCGTAAGTAAGTAAATGTCATGTGATTTCCCCCGTTTTGACGACCACGTGACAACCACTCGGATGGACAATAGCATGGCAACATGTACGTCACCAAACTGTTAACAGTAAGTGAATTATAAAAATAAAGTCTGAAAAGAAATCAAAAGATGAAGCATATATCTACGGTTACTTCTAATATAGTTATATCCTCAAAGAAAATTAAATTCAGGGAGCTGAAATAAAGAAAGTTTAGACTTTAATTACAAATGAAATTAATTTATCCATATTCTTTTATTTACAGGTGGCTCCTAAATGTTGTATGCCTGTGTGTACCAGCAATTACCAGAGTCCTATAAATGAGTGTTATGTTACAGTTCTCAAATTTATAACTGAAAAGGATAAGTTATGTGGCTGGAAGCTGCTCGTATACCACGAAATGTTTTCACGTTAACAAAGCATTCAGTTGTGTGTATTGAACACTTTGGAGTAAACGAATTAGAGACGGATCTTTATTTAGTCGTATACCCTATTATAATAACACCACCATGGCATACAAGAAACAATAACAATTCCAAGAAAGAAAATAATAGGCTTATTTTTAAAGTAGATTCATTGACGATAGTAGTAGTCAATGGCTTTAGGCATGTAGAATAAAGCAAAACTTTCAAAAAATAAAAATTTAGATAACATGGAAGAAGAATGGAAGACCTTAACAGACATTTTAAGAAAGATTGCATTTGAAAATATTGGCCTAAAAATTCTAGGCAAAAGAGAAAAAGAGGGATATGCGATGAAGATATCAAAAAGATGATAAATGATAAACGAGAAGGATATCTCCGATTTTTACAGTTCGTGCATAATAAAATTATGTGTATAATTTAAAATGCTAAGTCTCGTCACGAAGATGGGGAGTAAACTAAGACACGATCTGGGGCACTGGGTGGACATAAGAGCGCTACAACTCACTACAAAAGTATCATGTATCATATCATACCGTATTTGCTCGCGTACTTTGCGCCACCGCGTATTTTACGCACCCTACATTTTAAAGGGTTATTTTGAACTTTAATTTTGCTCCGTGTATTTTCCTCACACATTTTACGCACAATTTTTTTCAGTGAAGTATGAATTTTCCCTCCCTAACTTCGATTGCCAATATTTGCATTCAACGGCATTGTACCCAACTTAACTACCTGCTTCATAAAGAAACCCTAAGGCGCGGTTTCCTCAACCTTTGTTAAATTATAACAGTGTGTTATTCCATTTTAACCGTAAACTTAACAGTTGAAGCATTTCTTCAACTACTGTTAGTACTAACAGACTGTTAAAACCTATGTTAATTTAACTGCCCAATTTCATGCAGTTAAATCATTTAACTCTCTGTTAGCATAGAAGTATCCAATACGGTGGTGCGTTAGATGCTGAACGTATATATCTGCATTATTTAGAAAATGATATCCATGAATACATAAACAGAGCGGATGATTTCTGTGATTTGACAGATCAGAAGTTCATACAAAGGTATAGGCTATTTTCTGCCAAGCCTCACTTTTCGCTTTCAACTTAGATCCGTTTGTTTGTTTATTCTCATTAATTGGTTTATATTGGGAATTAATTTCCAGCAGAAGATTTCTTTCCAACGAAGAGAAATTAGTCCCAAGATTTCTTTTTGTTCCAGTGTTTTCCATTTCATAACAGCAATACCAATATGCCGCTCCACGCTATTGTGATACAGACGAGGAAAGAAGCAGAAATCAAACCTGAGAGATTAGAAAGACTTCTATTCTCTCTGAATCAAACAACGGAAACAAGCGGGAATCGCAATTGTCAGAGTTCAGAAAACAGAAGTGAGCCTATACTTGGTTATAGGTTATGGTTAAACTCTAGAATCTCTGGTCCTAACAGAGAGTTAACAAACAGAATGTTAAAATGTGAAATGTAAAGTCGAAGAAACGCAATATTTGTAACAGCAATTCATACTTATAACCAGGCTTAGAGACTTTAGACCCGATACATGAAAACAGTGCGGTTTCAAGTTGGAAAGCAGGATAGTAGTGGGTGGGGACAGTATTGGTAGCGACTGTCGTCCCATGTGCTTAATTTACTCTGTCACTCATAATGCAGGGAGAGGAGGTACTGTTCTGATAATAAAAACAGCCCCATACACCTAGTTCATTTTGTCAGAAGAGAGGACAGGAGAAATTAGTCTAGTTTTAATCTATGCATGTGGTTATCTATCCGATTAGTCGAAGAATATTAGCAATAACTAGGCCTATGCCAAAAGTGGAAGGCTCTAAGACGCTTTTATTGGTGCGTAGTTCGAAAGTGATTATTTTGAAGTTAATAGGGATCATGTTACATGTAAATTGTGTAATGTCAGACTAAGGAGAGACAAAAAACGATACACTGAGACCTATTGCAACTCCCGAAAGCACATTTCACATATAGGCCTAGGCCCTAAATATATTTTTGTCTCTTAAGGGGGAAGAACTTCCACCTGTATCAGGTTCACTTAGAAATAAAGAATCCGAGTTATTCCTAGATCTATGTGAAATGATGGTGGCTGTAAACATATCATTTAATAAAGTAAACAATCCTAATTTCAAACCTTTCATGGAAAAATATATCAATAGAGTACGGCCTACTGACGCAACGTTGCGGTAGTCTCACTTGAAAAAGTGCTACGATAGAATATTAAGTAACATTATACACCAAATAATAAAATCTGGTTGTCAATAGACGAAGCCACTGATTCAGCTGGCAGGAGTATAGTAAATGTCATGGTCGGAACCCTCGTGACTGACAGTCCAGGAAAACAATTTCTACTAACTAGTGAGGTTATAGAAAACGTCAATTATTCGTCTATTGTCAACATATTTAACAAGGCAATGGATCTTTTATGTCCTACCGGAGTAAATAAAAAACATATTCTTTCCTTTGTAACGGACGGGACTACATATATGCTAAAAGCAGCGACAGAAATTAAAGACAGTTACTCCAAACTCATCCACTTAACATGTCTAGTCCATGGATACCACTGGGTTGCTGAAGAGATACGGGCATTCTTTAATGATGTAGATTGTTTCATCGCTAACAGCGAAATAATATTTTTAAAATTTTCTTCGCGAGTGCTAACATTCAAGAAAATTGCACCCACTGTTCCTCTGCCTCCACAGCCTGTTACTCGCTGGGGAACATGGCTTAACGCAGCAATTTATTATATCAAATATTTCTATGTAATACTTCAGGTTATCAACTCCTTCAAGGAAAACTGTTCTGCAGTGAAGATTGTAAAATCCCTGGATTTGACGACCTTGAAGATTCATTTGGATTTCATGGAACATAATTTTGCTATTGTCCCTAAATTAAACTTCTTGAAGCGTTGAACCAAGAAATGCCTGAATATCCAAAATTAATTGAGAAAATGATGAAAGTAATACATCAAGCATCCGCTACACTAGCTAGTAATCGTGTTAAACAGAAATTAAACTCAGTTTTGTGTTAAAACAGTGGATATGCGATATTCTGTGACATAAAAAACATGCTAGCAGGGAAGAAGTCTACGGACACTGCTGGGTAGCGAAGATAGATTTCAATGATTTAGTGTTTTATCGTTTTGCACCCATTACATCATGTGATATAGAGCGGAGCTTCTCCCAATATAAAATATGTCTTGCCGACTACTGAAGAAAATTTAGTTTTGAGACCTTGAGAATGTGTATTGTAATAAACGTGTTACACGAACGTAAATTCTCATTACTTATATTGGATAATTTATATTGTATATATTGCGGGGATACCATGTATTGTACATCATAAGTTGTGTATGTTGTGTATGATCATTATGTATGTTGTGTAAGTATTGCATTATGCTATTTAGTCTTTTTCTCAATTGTAAAGTGTTATATTTTGCGTTGTAACAGTTTTCCATTCTCAACTGCAAACATTGTTGCTAAAAGCAATGTTCCATTTTGACTTGTAACACTTTCGCATTGAAAATATCCATGCTTCGAGTTTAGATTTGGCACATCTCATGATAAGTTCATACAATAATGATAGCATAATACTGGCTGCTTTGTTTAAAAACAATGTTATTATTAATTTTGTCTTCACCATCGACGTAGTATTGAAACATTAATCATCGTGAATATTCTTATACATCAGTATTTAATTCACTTAATATTTCATTTTATATCTCTAAGAAAGGTTAATGTTGTGTATATACAGCATGTAAGAATACGTGGTACAGTCATTAAGTTCTAAGACTTGACGCCTGGAGGGTAGGCTCCCACAAGAATCTGGATGTATCACTAGATGCCGCATAACACGGCGTACATTTAAACCGAACCACATCCTCCCTCAAAATAGTCTCCGTTGGCTGTTATGCACGTTTGCCAACGTTGGTATAGCTGCTGGAAGCACCGTTGAAAGATGTTGGCAGGAAGGTCCCGTATGGATTCTCTTGTGGCAGTCATGACCTCTTCGGAAGAATGAAATCTACGCCCACGTAGGGTTGCTTTCATGCGAGGAAAGAGAAAAAAAATCGCATGGTGCGAGATCAGGTGAGTACGGAGGGTGTTGAAGAACTGTCACCTGTTGTCTTGCAAGTTACTCTTGGACAAGGACAGAGCGATGTGGAGGGGCGTTGTCATGTAGCAACAGCCGATTCTTTGTACGCCATAGCTCAGGTCACTTACGGCAAATTGAATCTCGTAAACGGCCAAGGATCTCTTTGTAGCGGGTTTTGTTCACAGTTGCACCTTCTGGGATGAATTCCATGTGAACAATTCCATTTGAATCAAAAAACAGTTCAAGCATCCCCTTGCCTTTTGACCTGTCTTGTCGCGGTTTTTTCTGTCGTGGTGATAACGGCGTTTTCCAGGTGGCGGATTGTCGTTTCAGTTGCGGATCGTAAAGGAAACACCAAGTTTCGTCTCCAGTTATTATCCGGTTGAGAAACGTCGGATCATCGTCATCACTACTGATGAGGTCACCACAAATCGTCATGCGATCATCACGTTGGTCTTGCGACAGGATTCGTGGCAAACTGTGCTGGGTAACACGAGACATGTTCAGGTCATCAGACAGAATTTTGTAGCAAGTACCATGGCTGACCCCTACTGTTTGCTGCGATATCGTCTACCGATTGGGAGCGGTTAGCACTCACCAACGTTGCAACTTCTTGGATCTTGCGTTCAGTTCGAATTGTTTGTGGCCGACCAGTACGCACATCATCTTCCAAACTGTCTCTTCCTTGCAAAAAACGTCGGTGCCACCTAAACACAACACTGCGACTCACTGCGTCCTCACCGTAAACTTGCTGCATCATTTGAAACGTTTCGGCATCAGTTTTGCCTAATTTCTGGCAGAACTTGATGTTTGCCCGTTGCTCAAACTGTGACATCTCGGGTTCCGACGTGCGCATTCAAATCACCGTCACAACAAAGACCGTAGTTCTGCTTACAGTGCATGAACTCAACTGTCTCTTGTTGGGTCGAGAGACTAACTGACAAGGTATCATACCATAGCGCCACCTATGCGCTATAGTGCACCACAACGCCACTGTGCGCTCAGTATTAGAACTTAATGACTGTACCACGTAATACAGAAACAGAGAAATTAACTGCAAGAAAGTTACAATAGACATATAAAAGAAGAAGTAACACAAGGGCTACAAAGACTAAAGATATTGAATCAGAAAACAGGATCCAAGCAAAGCTGTGTGCTGCTTTGATCTCCAGGCAGTTCTTCCTTCACATTGTGGTGAGTGTTCCTCTTAATATTATAAAAGGAAACTGTCCTGTTACAATCGCACAATGTATGACATCGCAAACAGCCAGGGCCATTGTTATTTTTGGCATGAGGGCTTGGCCAAAAGAGGTTCAAAAGAGATTGGCACATGCCTCTATAATTTCTTATTTCTTTGCCCAACACAGTAACAAACCAGGTAATTATGTTTTCTGACAATTGTATTGGGCAAGACAAGAACAAATTCATTGCCTCATTATTTCTCTACTGCGTAACTAACCTGTGTTAATGTCATAACACAGAAATTTTTAGTCACAAGTCATACCTAGAATGAGAATGACTATGCATTCTACTGTTGAAGGAGGGGAGAAGAGTTATTAAAGAAGGACTTATATTACTGCCACCGCAGTGGATACCAGTACTGAAATTTCCCAAGAAAAAAGGCAATATATACAGGGACATCACTTTATTTTTACCAACATTTTTAACATTAACCTGGCTATACTCGGAAACACTGTTGCCCCCTTCCATTACAGGAGTTTGATGTTACTAGTGCAATATGTAAACAAATCATTTTACTAGGTATAGGAGGAGAGAAAAGTAGTGTATCCATTTAAGTTGTAGGGAAATAGGATATTACGATTTTCAGTTTGATCATCACTTTTACGGAATTTATCAAAATACAGTAGAGTAGTAACATTTTTTTTTTCAAAAACTCAACTTTTCAGGCGGCTATGTTCGTTATGTAATGTCTACTTTATTTAGCATATTAATTATTGATGTTAACATACAATATAGAGAGTGAATTTAAATTGAGGGGGTCATAGGTAAAGGGCTGTAAGTGCACTTAAGTTACTTTTGAGAAAATGGGGTTTAAATATTGAAGCTTTCGTAAAATCGGTGAAATTTTTATTTAAATTTTAATGTGTGATGCGATTAAAATATGCCTTTGCCATTAAAATTTTAGATACTTTAGCTTACACTGGATGCACTTAACTCATGTTATTACAAATATCACTAGCATTCCTTTGCTTCTAGCCACCTCAATTCAAAATAAGATAATCTGAATTTTTAAACAAGTTGCTGAAAATGGTTGCCGTTCATTGCAATGCAGGCTTCAATTCAGTACGCATATTATTAAAAACATTTTGAAGCATATTCTCTGAAATTGAATTTATCGTTTCTTGAATATAATTTTTTTAGTACGATATTATTAATATAGGTTCTTTCTTCTATAGAAAACGCAATCATATTTATGAAACACACTATACACTGCAGTGTTTACTTCACTGCTTGAAGACTTCGAATGCAGCAGCGGCCGTAAGTTTGTGTGTCTGACGTGAGCAAGGACATTAGTGAAGGGGTAAGAGTCAAGTGCATGCAGAAATGCAGGTACAATAAAAATGCAAGTAAAAATAAAATGATGTCCCTGTACAAAGTCAATGAAATAGATACACCAGATATCTTAGATTTGAAAGACTTAACACAACAAATGGGAAATAATTTTTCCAGAAATAAAAATGGTGATAACATAAACCAGTCTACTATGAAGATCGTGGAGGGTCAGAAAACAGGATCCTTTCGCCATCTTCTATAAACACTCCTATGAACAAGATGATTTCGAAAAAATTAGTAGTCGACAAAGACGGAAGCGCAAGTCTTCTCTAGCAATACGAAAGCCAGTATTTTCTTCGCCTCCAGGGATAGATGTGGGGGGGGGGGAAAATTTGCTTGATCTGTGTAAAAGTTTGAAAGTTTCCAATGGTGTTGAAGAAAATAGTGCTACATTTGAATAACAACAAAACATGTTTTTTCTCACTACATGTTTATGTTTAGTCGACTGTTCGAAGACAGTCATAGGCCTAAGTTACCATGGAAACCAAGTGCTGCATGAGAATGGGAGCCCAAATAATTTCACCTCTACAGTATTGTAAGTTCCAATAGTCACCGCTCGGCGCTCGTAACAGTTGACATTATTCTATTCAGCGGACGGTTACAGGTACTATTTATACAACTAAACACTATTCATAACGACTGAAAAGAAAACTTATTTCATTTTATAAATACGGTACCGGTAATAACTACAATTAATTATTAATACGAGATAAAATTGTGTTTTACACATAAATAGGTGAAGTAGTACATCACTTACTTCACCTGAATAACCGTCCCTGTGAGAAACTCTATACGCGAAGAGCGAATGTCACGGTCGGCAGTTTTGAAATTGAAAAACCTTTCATTAAGGAACTGTCCCAACAATTTCGATTTTACGATGTCGTCATAGACGAGTTTCACAATCAAAACGGGAAGGTCATTCTGCAGTTTAAATTACAGATGAGTAGTTAATTTTTTTTCTAAATATACACTTTTATTTAGTTACTGCTTTCCTACTTTGAAATATTACTACGCGGCACTGTTGTGAACAATAACTTACCTGCAGGAGGAGTCTGAGTAGTTGGTGTTGTCGGAGCAGATACTATTGCCGTAGTGGATGGTATTGTCTGCGTCTCTGCAAGGTTGTTGTCGATCATCTTGGTTACCTGTGTTGCTGCGTCCTTCTTCTTCTTCTTCTTCGTCACTGCTGTTTCTATGAGAAAAAAAAAAGTAATAGGCCCTTGAATAATTTAATTTCCAGATACAATAAACTGCGCATACTTAGAAACATAGAGCATAGGTCACAAGATATCGCTAAGGGACTTACTGAAATTCGCTCTGTTTCGAGTGCTGTCGTATACCGTTCTGAAATGCACCAGAGAAAATACGAAGAAAATGGATTTGTTGTATAAGTGATATAAACTACCCAGTTGAGGATACAACTGAAAATTTAAAGTTTTGAGGGAACTACATTTTAAAGCAATATGTTGCTGTGAGAAACCAAAGGTTCGTTGAAATTACTCCAGAATTCTGTTAATAATGATTCATATAGCTATACTATAAGTTTCAATTAATTAAAATCTCTTAAATGGATTTCAGAGAGATACGCTATCACCATTATTTTTTAACTTTGCTCTAGAGTGTGCTGTTAGGAAAGTCCAGGATAACAGAGAGGGTTTGGAATTGAACGGGTTACATCAGCTGCTTGTCTATGCGGATGACGTGAATATGTTAGGAGAAAATCCACAACGATTAGGGAAAATACGGGAATTTTACTTGCAGATAGTAAAGAGGTAGGTTTGGAAGTAAATCCCGAAAAGAGAAAGTAGGCTATATGATTATGACTCGTGATGAGAATATTGTACTAAATGGAAATATAAAAATGGTAAATTTATCCTTTGAAGAGGTAGAAAAATTCAAATACCTGTGAGCAACAGTAACAAATATAAATTATACTCGGGAGGAAATTAAACACAGAAATAATATGGGAAATGCCTGTTATTATTCGGTTGAGAAGCTTTTATCATCCAGTCTGCTGTCAAAAAAATCTGAAAGTTAGTATTTATAAAAGGGTTATATTACCGGTTCTTCTTTATGGTTGTGAAACTTGGACTCTCACTTTGAGAAAGGAACATAGATTAAGGGTGATTGAGAATAAGGTTCTTACGAAAATATTTTGGGCTAAGAGGGATGAAGTTACAGGAGATGGAGAAAGTTACATAACACAGAAATGCACGCATTGTATTCTTCACCTGACATAATTAGGAACATTAAATCCAGACGATTGAGATGGGCAGCGCATGTAGCACATATGGGCGAATCCAGAAATGCATATAGAGAGTTAGTTGGGAGACCGGAGGGAAAAAGACCTTTGGGGAGGCCGAGACGTGGATGGGAGGATAATATTAAAAGGATTTGAAGGAGGTGGGATATGATTGAAACTGGATTAATCTTGCTCAGGATAGGGACCGATGGCGGGCTTATGTGGGGGCGGCAATGAACCTCCGGGTTCCTTAAAAGCCAGTAAGTGAGCATGTAAGTAAATATTCATTGTATTTAGTTACTGCTTTCCTACTTTGAAATATTGCTACGTGGCACTGTTGTGAACAATAACTTACCTGCAGGAGCAGTAGTTGGTGTTGTCTGCGTCCCTGCGTTGGTCGTCATCATCACCTCGGGCAGCTGTGTTGCTGCGTCCCGCTTTCCCTTCCTCACTGCTGTTTGTATCAGAAAAAAGTAATAGGCCCTCGAATATTCTAATTTCCAGATACAATAAACTGCGCATGCCCAGACACATAGAGCATAGATCACAAGCTATCGCTAAGGGACTTACTGAAATTCGTTCTGTTTCGAGTGCTGTCGTATACCGTTCTGAAATGCACTTGAGAAAATACGAAGAAAATGGATTTGTTTTATAAGTGATATAAACGACCCAGTTGAGAAGGAAACAACTGAAAATTGAAAGTTTTGAGGAAACTACATTTTAAAGTAATATGTTGCTATGAGAAACCAAAGGATCGTTGAAATTACTCCACAATTGTGTTACTAATATTTCATTGTTTAAGAAAGGAAATAAAGGAGACTGCAACAACTACAGGGGAATCAGTTTGTTGAACTCATGCTACAAGATAGATGCAAAAATTTTGAGAAATAGAATTAATAATATAATGGAAATATTTCTCTTGGAACAACAGCATGGTTTCAGAGAAGGCAGTTCTTGTGATTGTATTTTTACAATAATGCAGTTGCTTGAGAAAAGGAAGGAATATAATGTGCCAATTTTTATAGCATTTATAGATTATGTTAAAGCCTTCGATAAAGTAAAAAGAAATATAATATGGGATATAATGAACCTACGAGGCTTTCCAAGTCACATAATAAGAGCAATTCAAAGCCTGTACTCTGGAACAATGATAAAAATCAAAAATGGAAACAGACAGCCAACTAACAATATAGAGATAAATCAAGGTGTGAGACAAGGATGCCCTTTAGCACCCGCTCTGTTTAACCTTTATATTGACGATGCCATAAGGAAATGACAATATATTTTATCAGAAAAGTTTACAGTAGATAATAGAAAATTACATACACTCCTCTTTGCAGATGATCAAGCAGTGATAGCAACTGACGAGGACAGCTTGCAGAGAGCCATTTTTCAATTAGAAAGAGTTGCTGCTGAATATAACCTACAGATATCTCCAAGTAAAACCAAAGTAATGGCGTTCCATGGGAAGAATATAGTAAGAGCAAAAATAGTAGTGAATAATCTTTTAATAGAACAGGTAACTAAATTTAACTATTTAGGGGTCTTCCTAGGAAATGATAGGACAAAGGATATTAACAGAAAATTAAATCTGTTCCAACATATTTGTGGTAGAATTAAGAGAACACTAGGAAGGAAAACCAGAAGAGAAACTCTACTAAAGTTCCATAACGTTTTAGCTTTGCCTGTATTGATGTATGGCTCGGAATGCTGGACCCTTAATATAAGCATGATAAGAAGAGTGGAAGCAGCAGAAATGAGATTTCTTCGATATGTAGCAGGATATACTGTTTTAGACAAGAAAAGGAATGAAGATATTCGCAAAGAACTACAAATAGTCAGCATAGTAACAAAAATAGAAGAATATAGAAATAAATGGTTTGAACACGTCAGCAGAATGAATGAAGAAAGACTGATCCTAAATTATAAGCTCAAGGTCACAGAAGTCGAGTACGACCAACCAAAAGATGGCGTGATCAACTATACTTTGGAGCCGGAACAGATCAGTAATGGTCTAATCCATGAAGGAGATGATGATGAATATTTCATTTAGCTATACTATAAGTTTCAAATAAGTAAAATGTGTTAATTGAATTTCAAGGAGATACACTATCACCTTTACTTTTTAACTTTGCTCTAGAGCAGCGGTCATCAAAACACTGCAGGCTCGGGCTAGCGTCACTTACCCTCGGACAAGACACAGCCCTAGCGTGCAATCGCCGCTGCTGGCGGGTATGCTGTCTCTCTATCCCTTGTGCACGACGGAGCAGAGTTCCTTACCCCCATGCACTTTACCCATTTCAGCGAGTGCTGACGACCACTGCTCTAGAGTATGCCATTAGGAAAGTCCAGGATAACAGAGAGGGTTTGGAATTGAACGGTTTACATCAGCTGCTTGTCTATGCGGATGACGTGAATTTGTTAGGCGAAAATCCACAAACGATTAGGGAAAATACGGGAATTTTACTTCAAGCAAGTAAAGAGATAGGTTTGCAAGTAAATTCCGAAAAGACAAAGTAGGCTATACGGTGATGTCTCGTGACGAGAATATTGTACGAAATGGAAATTTATCCTTTGAAGAGGTGGAAAATTCAAATTCCTGGGAGCAATAGTAACAAATATAAATTATACTCGGGAAGAAATTAAACACAGAATAAATATGGGAAATGCCTGTTATTATTCGATTGAGAAGCTTTTATCATCTAGTCTGCTGTCAAAAAATCTAAAAGTTAGTATTTATAAAAGAGTTATATTGCCGGTTCTTCTTTATGGTTGTGAAACTTGAACTCTCACTTTGAGAGAGCAACATAGGTTAAGGGTATTTGAGAATAAGGTTCTTAGGAAAATATTTGGTGCTAAGAGGGATGAAGTTACAGGAGAATGGAGAAAGTTACACAACACAGAACTGCACGCATTGTATTCTTCACCTGACATAATTAGGAACATTAAATCCAGACGTTTGAGATGGGCAGGGCATGTATCACATATGGGCGAATCCGGAAATTCATATAGAGTGTTAGTTGGGAGGCCGAAGGGAAAAAGACCTTTGGGGAGGCCGAGACGTAGATGGTAGGATAATATTAAAATGGATTTGAAGGAGGTGGGATGTGATAATAGAGACAGGATTAATCTTGCTCATGATAGGGACCGATGGCGGGCTTTTTTGAGGACGGCAATAAACCTGCGGGTTACTTAAAATCCAGTAAGTAAGTAAGTAAGTAAAATCATTGTATTTAGATACTGTTTCCCTACTTTGAAAATATTACTACGCGGCACTGATGTGAACAATAGGCTAACCTACCTTTAGGAGCAGTAGTTGGTATTGTCTTCGTCCCGGGTTTGGTGGTCATCATTACTTCGGGCACCTGTGTTGATGCGTCCCTTTTCTCCTTCTTCTTCACTGCTGTTTCTGTCAAAAAAAAAGTAATAGGCCCTTGATTATTCTAATTTCCAGATACAATAAACTGCGCATGCTCAGAGACATAGAGCATAGATACACAAGCTATCGCTAAGGGACTTATTGAAATTCGTTCTGTTTCGAGTGTTGTCGTTACTGTTCTGAAATGCACTAGAGAAAATACGAACAAAGTGGATTTGTTGTATAAATGATATAAACGACCTATTTGAGAAAGAAACGACTGAAAATTTAAAGTTTTGAGGACACTGCATTTTAAAGCAATATGTTGCTGTGAGACGCCAAAGGATCGTTGAAATTACTCCAGAATTCTGTTAATAATGTACAATGGATGAAATACTCAAACAAATAGAAGCTGAAGCAATCAAAGCCGGTCTGGAAATTAACAATGATAAAACTACATACATGTATAATATGAATAATGACAATAGTAATAAGATTAATTTAAATGATACTAATTTTGATAGAGTCTCCTGTTTTAAGTATCTGGGTTCCGCGGTGAAAGACAATAATGATGTCATGACTATTATAAAAGAGAAGATTGCAGCTGGGAATCGAGGTCTTTGGGCATTGAATAAAACTATGAAGCCAAGTGTATCTCAAGAAAAGCTAAAATAAGAATATATAAAACTATTATTAAACAAATAGTAGTTTATGGAATTGAAACCTGGACTCTATCTGAAAGGGCAATAAAGATCTTAAATGCCTGGGAAAGGAAAGTATTACGGAAAATCTTTGGGCCTACTTATGAGCAAGGGTTTTGGCGAATCAGAACAAATGCTGAGTTATATGAATTATATAAAGATATTAACATTGTTGTTGACATAAAACTCAGAGTGGCTGGGACACATAGCCAGGATGGAGAACAATCGCACAACCAAAGCTCTACTAGATGCATTGCCAGTAGGAAGAAGGAAAGTCGGACGACCTAAACTGAGATGGCTGGATGATGTTCTGACTGACCTAACAAAAGTTGGAATTAGAAGATGGAGAACACGAGCATTAGACAGGAGTGATTGGTCGGATGTTCTCAGGGAGACTAATGTTAAACTATAAGGGCCGTAATGCCAATGATGATGATGATGATGATGATGATGACAAGGAATGTTTCATTTAGTTATACTATATGTTTCAATTAAGTAAAATGTGTTAATTGGATTTTTCACAGCAACATGAAGCTTAAAATTTCAGGTTTATCATAAGTAAAAACGAACCATTACTTGGGAGATATTTTGTCTTCTTTAAACAAAATAAAAAATGATGCAAAAGACGGTTATGAAAAAAAATGTTCTCTAAAACATAATCTTAATGTTATTATGCTCGTAAACTAATATGACCAGCGTACTTGCTAATAACATTTCCTGAAAAATGACCATTAAACAATACAAGGCAAAAAATGCAAATAAATGCAAAATAAAAGTAAACATAGAGTATATTGGTTCGTGTTAAAATGAAACGAGTTTATATTGGGTATCCTGCATTGTCTGTGATCTCAGAAAAAATTATATTTTATCAATTTCCAGCCCTAATCATCACTCATTAACTCTCTACTATTTTCCTACGTCCTTTCCGATATTCCCATCACATCCACTCTGTTTCTTCTCATTGCTTCAAGTTTTCCATCTTACCTCGTAGCCCAGAGGTACTGGCATTCGTCGTCGATCCTCCTTCTTGCTGTCCGTTGTTGTACGTCATGACGGGTCCTTCCCCAGTATCCCCCACCCGGACATCCGATTGGGGGGATAGTTTACGTCCGGAGTTTTTTACCAGGGAAAGATCCATCATGCAATTTTACTCGATACATTCTTCTTGGGATAGATGGATGAATGCGGAAGCCTCCCATTGCTTTCCGCACACCACTCTCTCTTTCGCATCTTAAAAGATCCCAGGGGGCCCCGGCGTGGAGGTGAGGAGAGTGGATTTGACTAATTAGGCCCTCCGGACTTCACCGAAATTCACCGCAAGGGTTAAATATCAGTTCCATCAGGGTTTTTGACCCGATCAGAGACCAGGAAATCCTAATTAGCCTTTGCCCCCCTAAGTCTAAAGCACTACAAAGATGTTAAATCGTATGTTTTATTTAACGACGCTCGCAAATGCAGAGGTTATATCAGCGTCGCCGGATGTGCCGGAATTTTGTCTCGCAGGAGTTCTTTTACATGCCAGTAAATCTACTGACATGAGCCTGTCGTATTTAGGCACACTTAAATGCCATCGACCTGGCCCGGGATCGAACCCGCAGCCTTGGGCATAGAAGGCCAGCGCTATACCAACTCGCCAACCAGGTCGACCATTACAAAGAACATCATTGTTAAAATGACCAACTAAGGTCCTTATCGAAGATGACACCAAGAAAGTTAGTCTTCAAGGATGATTTAAGATTAAAGTTATGTCATTGAAATACTTATTTACTTACAAATGACTTTTAAGGAACCCGAAGGTTCATTGCCGCCGTCACATAAGCCCGCTATTGGTCCCTATTCTGTGCAAGATTAATCCACTCTCTATCATGTCATTGAAATACTAGGTATTTAAAATTAACATTATTACTAAAAAATAAACATGAAGTTTTGTCTACATTACTAATAAAGTTATTAGAACGATACCATTTTTAAAATCAAAATAGTACATTATGCAACGAGCCTATAATGATAGTAATTAAGACGCGAGTATGTTTGTTTATGAAATGAGCGCAAGCGAGTTTCATAATTTTCATACGAGCGTCTTAATTACCATTATAGGCAAGTTTCATATGACTTTTTATGCTCGACCATATTTCTAACTTGAAATTATTCCGAAGTATTAATTTTATTTGTATCTGACTGAAGATCGGAAGTGACCTTGTGCGTAGCTCGTAAATTGTGAGATGTGCGCAGAGGCGAAAGTATTGATTTTTTTCCGAGGAACAATAATGTCATTGACCTTGATGTAATGTAGAGAATAACATGAACTAATTTTGATATAGCCTTGAAATTGGATTAGAATTGAAAAACGAGATGACAAATTGAATTTATTTGAATATTATTTACAATTAACGCTAATTATTATAGTAACAGAACATAACCTTCTGCGACAGTATTGGATTTCCTACCTCTGTGACGTTTTCCTCGTTGTCTTTCGATTGCATATCCGAGAATAATCGAAAACCTAAACTTTAATGAATAGGTGTACTTTAATGACATGCATTAAAGGATTGCTACCAGGTGTATAATTACTACGTGTCGGCATGGTCGAGCATAAATATCATTAATTAATTTTCAGTTTGCGCAATACTTAGATGCTAAACAGGAACAAGTTGAAGTGATTTTTTTTTCCTTATCTGTATATACTTGTAGATCTGTGGTTGATACTTTTGTACGCAGTTTGGAACTGCCATGTTGCCTAAATCCCAAAAGTAACAAAAGCCTACATACTGTTTTATCCTCGTTAAAATCTACATATTTTCACACATTGGACCACACAAGCTATAGGAAAATCGGTATAAACTAATTTCAAGAATTAAGGAGAATTGCCCGTTCAAGACTTTATGAAAATACAACAATTTAACATGAATATTCTCAAAGCAAAAATCTTATATTTCTATGTAAATGATCTCAAACCCTCAGATTCTTACTACTGCAATGCGGACTAGGAATACGGCTGGAGTAATAGTTCATGCTAATTCAATTGTGTGACCTAAAAGAGAAGATGAAAGCCGCAATATCTTACCTTGATGGCGAAACGTTTAACACACCATCTTAATTCCGATGGGTATCCCATTCCTTTGTCTGTTATCCTGATATAGCCAGATGTTCGGCTGGGTTAGTTGCAGGATTCCACTCGATGGGCTGCATGAAACATTTTAGAGTTCTTTCTTTGAAAATTCTCTCTGTCGCAGGTGCAGGAGATGTCTTTGTAAACCTACAATAATGCAAGATACTACGATGATCCAATCAATTAATTACATGTAGATTCCTGGAATTCTTTCGAAAGTTCTGAAAGAATTACAAAGACGTGTAAAATTTGCAGAGCCCTTGGAATGTAATTTAACACAGCTAGTGATAACCGGCGTAGATGGGGTAGGGAAAGGGACTCTTGTGCTGTGGAACTGAGTTTGATTACACTCCGGCTGTAATTATATAAAATCCAGTACTTAATTATTCTCCTCGGTGGGATGAATATGTTCGTTTTTAATTGGTACAATTTGTTTGTAATTATCTGGTTTTAGAGCAGCATTCTGTAGCCTCTTTTCTGCTTCTGCATTTAGCCTATTTCGATAATTTTATTTGATGCATAAATACGCAGGGAATTCAGATATGAAACTGATTAAGATTATAAAATAGAATAGAATGTTTTATTTTCGCTGGCAGTTAAGGCCATAAGGCCTTCTCTTCCACTCAACCAGCTTTAATCAATACAATAGATATTTAAATTACGAATATTTACATGACACTTAAAATGTTCTCCGGCAATACTCTTCACTTAAGTTTTAACGACTAGTACATGTTTATTTAAATTTAGATGAACCTATAAGATAAAGTAGTACCGGTAACTTAATTTATGAGCTAATTTAATTCAGTCATCAATAATTAATTTGAGATAGCTAGTAAAATGGTGAGAATTAATTTAATTTTAGTTTACTAGAACTATGTTATAGGCAGAAAAAATATTACATCTAAAAATATATTTATATAATGATAATATTAATGTAATTAAATTTTGCCATTAGAGGTGTTGTAATCTATTTAGATAAATTAATGATAATAATAAGAATGGACAGATGTTAGTTTCATTATAACTAACAAATATTAATCAGTCATTAATCTGTTAAGTAAGAATTTGTGTAATTTTGACCTAAATGAAGTTATTGTCCAATAACCCCTTACATCACTCGGAAACAAGTTCCAATTTCTAGCAACTGAAACTGTATAAGATGAAGAGTATAACGATGTCTTGAGGTAAGGCTGAATAAATTGTTACGTTGAGACCTGGAATTTAGCTGATGATATGCGGATAAATATATATTACATTCTTTTCTAGATCCTTAATAGTATTAATAATAATGATGGATCCACCACAGAGAAATATTGGAGAGCAAGAACGCTAATGGCTTCGTTGCCAAAGCCCGGCATTAGATAACAACAACAACAACAACAACAACACATATTCATTTTATAATATTATGATTACATTATAGTAATTATTATTTGTGATGTTTCATATTTTTAGTGATTCGTATTTTCATGACTTTGTATACATTTTGCAGTAGGCCTAATCTCCAAATTTAAAATACTATTTAAATATTATTTACGATTCACCGAATTCCACTCTTTCAGAAGCACTGCATTATACGATTTAGTTTGTACGTATTTATTGATAAGGAAGGATAGTCATAAGACAATCTTATGTATTAAAACAATAAAACGTCATCGTCCTCAGTAATGGTAATTTCTAAATTGCGTCACGATTTCAGTAGCGTTTTTAAATGTGCTTGTCTAATCGAGGCTTAATTATCAGTCTCCAATATACACATGTTTTATTTCTAGAATTGCTATTGTCTCTACAAAACTTGAATGCTTTTCTTCCCTACTTATCGTTGCAGTTTTCAAGCAGCAATCTTAATATAACTTAGTAAGCTTACCTCAGTGGGAAGAGGTTCATCCTGGTTGTCCTGTGGAAATCGAACCCAGCTCCTCAATTCACATTACGCTCCATAAAACGTCATCTTTGCTTGCTTTAATCGAAATCAAAACTCAAAATGGCGGTTCAATATGTCATTTGCATTGTTGAAGACGGCATTGTACCGCGTTCAGAGATGAACGCCAATTACATAGAGAATGAAAAAATGGAACTAGTGTCAGCGAGTAGGAACTGTAGACAAGAAAATCGATAGTACTTGTGTTGTAAGCAACGAGATAGAAAGATTCTAACCCGTTGGTTGTAAGAGTAGTCATCCAGCTGCAAAGGAATTTAAATATTCCCGTTTTCATGTTTTATGTTTAAAACGTATTTTTAAGTTTTCTAAAGTAATAAATTGATATAACAACGTAGCTACATTATTTATGATGCAGTTACGTATTGTATTAATGTTACTTGATTTTTATCAGTATAAAAATCACAAATCTTTACTTTTTGAGAGAATATTAATTTCAAATTCTTTGGCTTAGAGATCTTCTTTCTCTTCTTTTATTAATTCTGTAGCTGAAACTTCATTCTATACGTACTATGTTGGCTGCGTTTGTAATAGGATTTGAACTTTAATGTTGCGACTGTGTTCTTCCCACGTGTTCGTCTGTGTATTCGGTTTTCAAAAAATTAAATTTCTTTGCTTGTGTCCCCATTTTTTCAGGAACAATTGAAAGTAGACCGTTTTCTATCATGCTACTTGATGTCAGTAATGTGGTAATTAACGTACTGATAGAAAATATAGATCAGTAACTTCTGTAGGAGTCAAAAGTTTTTCATATAGTACTACAATAGAAACAGGTTAATTCGACATTTGATAATTGGAATAAACGTCTATTTCACTAGTACTGTATTTACTTTTGAAGCCAACGGTGATAATTGACATTGCACTCCAATTTACGAATCTTAGGCCTACATTTTTGGAAGACTCAATTTTTTCGTAAATGTCGGTCAAAGCGTGTAGATTTGTACAAAAAAATACATACACACAAATTTTCTATATTAAGATTTTTTGTATTACTTCCATTTTTGTGTAACAATTTTTTTTAGCGATAGGAAGGTAATTAGAAATAATTCTCTCCATTTCGTATTGATTTTTATATCATTTTGTAAAGTTTCGTTTTATTTTCCGACAATTTTATACAAATATCATAATTATTGCTCTTTTCCAGTGCTTAATAATTTTCATTACTCACGACACTAACCTTCCTTTGCTGGTTATAGTGATCGCATAAGTTGACTAAATATTTGGTAAGGGTAGATTTTTCATGGAAATAGAGTTGAATGCAACCTATTACTATTTTACAGCTCTCGGCCCACAAGCGCTAAGAACTCCTTTACTTAAAACGTATTTGCGTGGGAGACGGCAAGAAAGAAAATAATAATGATAGTAATCGATTCAAAATTATCTATCATAAAAATTTGAGTAATAGATATATTTATGTAGGTTTTACATATTGTGTGGTATTACCAGAGTTATGTTGTACATGCATTAATCCAGTGCAGTTGTATTCAAAAGAAAACAATTATTGAAACCATCAATGAAATTATATTTTATCCCATGTCAACAGCAACATTTTACAGTTTCAGATAGCCCTAAAGTAGCATCTATTTTTCATATCTTTAAACTTCATGCATGACATGACCGCCACGTCCTAGAAGAAGAAATAAAAACTGGTAGAATACGTTTTGTTATTTTCGTTGTTTAAACGTCATGTTATTCTGTGTTGGGATACAGCCATGGTCATCCATGAATTAAACTTGTATTAATTGAGAATCTTTTTAATGGGAGAAAATAGAAACAAGGCAGTAATATTCATTTCTTGTAAGAACCATCCCCTCTGGTGTTTATTATTTGCCCATATATAGTCCCTTGTCTTTAATTTATTAACTTTAATTACAATTAAGGGAATTTTAAAGTAAATATAAGATATTTTTGGTCTTTTCCTCAGTTATTTCTAGCTCGTCAACATCCGTCCCTTCCTTATTACTAGGGCTCCGTTTTCTTTGACGTATCATATTTTATCCTGATCTCTTTTTTACAAACCCAAGTTACATTAAACACATTTCTAGCATTTCTGAACAGAGTTATTATTGGTTATATAAATGCATTTTTTTCCATTTTATCATTGTCATAAGTGTCCGCCATGTTAGTTCTGTGGTCGCGTGTCTGCTTTCAGACTATCCGGCCTGGGTTCGATTCCTGGCGAGATCAGAAATTTTCATGTAAAATTTCTACCTCGGGTCTAGAAGAGATGGCGGTGCACAACTTCCAATTACTAAATTGTGCACCAATATGCCTGGGTTATATCCCAAATCTCTCCTCAGTGCATATGAACAGAAGGCATGTGTCACTGTTGATAGTGATTCGTCCGTCGGATGGGAACGTTATGTCTGGCGGCCCCCTTGGTGCTATTCGACAGGAGTAGGCTACGTGCCGGCAAGGGTTTTCCCTTCTCCCTTCCTCACCCATTCCCTACACTACACTTATACATACAGTCACTCTAGTACACCACATAACTCTTCACAAATACTCATCATGTACAGTGTGGCCTACCGTAGTGGTGTACAAATTGAAAATGGGTCACAGTGCTGCCATCTATCCGCAATGTGCGGACTCCGAATCACGTAAGTGAAGTCGATAGGCATTAATCCCCATTTCAATTTGGTTAATTGGCTTTCCCTCTACTCACATTCTGTACCATCCGTGAAAGGGAAGATGCTACTGTCCATCTTACTAACGTTCGGCTAATTGACTTTGAACATAGTGAAAATTCTTATTATTGAAAATGTTTACCGGTAGTCTATATTTCGAAAATCTATAGTAAGCGTTTATATTTCATTTTTTTGTTGTTTATATCAACTGGCACGTTGAAAAGCTACTGACAGCAGAAGATAAATGTTTTCTTCACCGCTAGTTGGTACTCTACGCATATACACTGGGACAGGCCTGCAGAACTGTAGCTCCTGAGAGCACTGCTATACTTCCCTTTCTTACCCCACCCACCTTTTCTACCAGCGCGTCATGACGTTCTAGTTACGCTCGGCAGCATTAACATTCATTCGCGGCGGCAGGTATACAATACGCTATCAAGAATTACAAATGAACAGATAATAAAACATTTAGAAACATACCTTTAGAAACTAAGAGAAAAATGTATGAGGGAAATAAATAAATTAAAATATATGTAAAATAAATTTTAAAATGTATGTGTGCTAATAATGTAAGAAGGCCTACCTATGTGTATATCGTCCTATTACTAGTAAAGCCGATTAAATCCACTGTTTGTGTAAAATAAGTTAAGTACAGTCCCTGACATGTCTTTCCGTGCTCTATATTCTACTAAAATGAAATAAGTCCGAAATGTTGCTTGCAGGCAGCAAACCAATTACTTTATTTGAAGAATTTATTATGATTTTTCGTGCATGAATTAAGTTTTAATTCCTGTTTTTACAAAACTTGTATTACTGGTCTTAACTGGTTTCACTAATAATAGGACGATAAATAAATTGTACGTTAATAAGTAAGTGATAGCTATATGACCGGATGTCAATGCTGTCATTCAACATTGTAACGCACTCCAGCCAAATAAATAAATAAGTCAGTAAGTAAATAAGTAAATAAATACGTAAATCAATCAATAAATAAATAATTAAATATACATATACATAAATAAATAGGACTAAATAAGTAAGTAAGTAAATAAGTAAGTAAGTAAACAAACAAATAATACGCGTACTGCAGTTTAAAGAGAACTGGAACATGGCAAAATCTAAACCCGTGAAGGAATACTACTTCCAAAGGAAATGGTAATATGATTATTTTCTTGTTGAAGACGAAATAATTGCTTGTTTACTGTGTCCCATCCAATTTATTTCCACTCGTCATTTCAGTATTAAACCACATTTGAACAAAATCCATATTAAGAATTATGGAATGCACAAACTTTCGGGTAAGTTCATTATTACGAAATGTATATTGATTATTTATGTATTTATATACTGTATAATTAAGGACGTCACTCGTTGTGTTCATTTTGAATTGAAATTAGTAGTGACTTTCAAGGTTCATTGGCGAATCCTCGGACCTCATTTCATCTCACTACATCTCGCCAAAATGTAAAAAAATTGTACAACATTGTAAAAATTGTAGAAAATTACTAAATTGTAAAACTATAAAAATTTGTAAAAATTGTAATTGTAATATTGTAAAATGTTGACATGTTCCACATCTTAAAGCTTCATTGCTCATGTAAGATCTATGGAATAAAATAAATGAATGAATGAATGAATGAAACGCTATAAATTTATGTTTCCGTAGGTGATGATAGGTGGAAAGTTTTGGAAAATCTAAAGCAGGTTAGGTGAATCTCAAAGAAACTACCGACAGGAAATCTAGCATATTTGTAAAACTTGAAACGAGATAACGCATTATAAAACAATGAATTTATTACAATCCTCTTTGAAAATTATATGCCACCACTGATGGACCTTTGACGACAAGAGAAGGTAAATAACTCTACGCGGAAGTCGATCATCCCCAATGGAAGTGGAGTGAGGCTGACGTCATATTTCCCCTTCTTACGAGTTCTGCAGGCCTGCACTGGGACAATCTGCACTGTGTCGCCCCCCCCCGACTTCATAATGCGAACTAACATTCCTCAATTTAATTAATTATTAGTTGAAAATATTGTAACGTGTTTTATTACTGAACAACAATGTAACTTTACTATCTCAACAATAATAATTCCTTTCTACAATTCACAATTAACGCTCTCGGCAACAATGGGATTTACTCTCCACACAGTAACACAGTATTCGTTAGTGCACTCCACTGACGACAATGACAATTTACTTGGACTATTACGAACAACAATGAACTGTTAATCTTAACTAATATTTACAAAGCACTATTTACAAATCAGAACTGTCAGTTCTCAGTTCACAGTTCTTCTAGCTCAGTCACTAGAGTTCACAGTGTCTCGAACCACAGACCTTCAGAGACAGTCCACTGTACTCGAACTCAGGTCCCTCCAACTGCGGTCCACTGTACTCGAACTCAGGTCCCTCCAACTGCGGTCCACTCCACTCGAACTCAGGTTCCTCTAACTACGGCCCACTGCACTCGAACTCAGGCCTTCGGATGCTGACACAGTTGCGGACGCACACTCGAGTCGAACTCCGGTACACAAGACTGGCTTGCTTGCTCTGGCTTACTCACTGACTGAATAAACTGAAACACACACTGTCTGTGTTCCCCCGCGTTTCTTCTTTTATAACCACAGCGACGTAGCCTGGAAAGTTCCACGCGTGTGTTCATTCTCGAATCATCTCGCACGCTGCTGCTTCAACGGACTCCTCTAAAAGATTCGGGAGGGTCCATCCCCCCTTCACTCCGCAAGCAGCTGCGCGCGCAATCTCCCTCGCCGCGTAGGCCCTTTCCCCTCTCTTCTCTCCGCCGCGCGCCGTCCCTCAGTGCTCCGTGGAGCCCGCGCGATCTGCTCTCTTGCGGGACGCTGGTCGTGAGTTCGAATCTCACGTCGCTGTCACAATATTGTAAAAACAACACTAAAATATACTGAAACATGTAATTGTCAAACATCTGTGTCACTGTATTTTACATCCACTTATGTACTTTATTTAATATTTTATTTTCTTGTGTGTACAACTTGGGGGGGGGGGTGCAGGTATAAGAGGTAACAGCTACCGGGCTGTTACTGACGGACTCAGGGCAAGTAGAAGGGGAAAGAAATGCCTTCGAATCCTCTCAACTTGTATGAAATGTCGTTTAGACACACATCCGCATCATTGTCATGACATGATTAACCAAAAATGGTAGCAAGAATCTTTTTGGTCATATTACAATAGTTTTAATAGTTCTTCCATTATTATTAGCATGTTTGGAGCCAATCGCAAAAGGTTTTGTTTTCCTTCGGTTATTTATTTTTTGGCCGATCGTGTTTTTTACAACCTTATTATCAGGGAACGGATTTATATGGACTAAAAATATATGAAATATGTAAATATATATGTAGTTATTTTTACCAAAATATGGAATTAAATATGGATTTTTACCAAAATATGGAATTAAATATGGACTTAAAATTATAAAAAAATGACTATGTACGTTAAATATTGGTACATTTTAATCAAACTAAACAAAAAATATAATGGACGTACCTTATCTTCCAATGTAGTTTCAACAAAACACAATTTTTATTGTCTGTTACCATAACAATAGGTTACAAACATTTCTTTCAAGTGCTGAAAAGTGAATCTTCTTCTATTGTCTCTGAGGATAGATTTATACTGACTAAAAGAGCGTTCGACGTCACAAGAAGTAACTGGTACATAATTCAATTTCACAATGTCTGCTGGGGATAAGTCCAAGTTAATCTTCACTGTTGATTCACCACTCATCACAGCAACAACCTTTTGTAGTTCTTCATATCCAGGGTTTTTTGAAAGTACAGTGTCCACCTTAGCTCTTACTGCATCTGCAACTTTACCTCTACCACGATTCAGTTGTTCCACAGTACTATTTATAATTTCAAAACTTTCAGATAGTGAAAGGTGCCTATTTTGGAGACTTTTGAGCGTTTTTATGATGCATGAAAATGTATGCTGAATGTGAGCTAAGTCATTCTTCACACTTATGTCACAGGTAACTGTTTTCGCAGTATCAATTGAGACTGCATCTTCAGAGTCCAATGCAAGGAGAACATTGTTAATAGAGTCTATATGTTCGGCATAATATTCAACTGCTTCTAGCCATGTACCCCATCTAGTTAAAATTGGCTTTGGTGGCAATGGAATTTCAGGGTACATTTCTTTCAACACGTTAACTCTACTGGGAGCTTTGAGAAATACTTTTTTCACTGATGAAATCAACAAATCTACTTTAGGGAAATTGTCTCTGACCACTTCTGCCACACGATGAAATGCATGCGCCACACAAGTAAAATGAGTCAATTTAGGATATACAACAGATAATGCTTGTCCAGCTTTGACCATATAAGGGGCAGCATCGCTAATAAAGAATAACACATTATCGTACATAATACCCTTTGGCCACAGGATACCCATAGCTTCGTTGAACAGTTTAACTATAGTTTTGTTATTGCACTTTTCTAGAACATCACAATGTAAAAGAATTCGTTCAGAATATTGTTCACTTAACAAACCGATAACTACATTACCAACAAGTCTACCTTCTTTGTCGGGAGTCTCATCAATGGAAACCCAAATTGAACTATCTTTAATTTCATCTCTTATCTTCTGTATTGTCTCATCGTAGATGGATGGAGCATACGTCTTCCTAAGTGTTGACTCATCCGGGATTGTATGTTGAGTATATTTTTCAAGGAATTCCCTGAAGACCTTATTCTTTAGTTTGTAGAGAGGAATATCAGCAGAGATGAGAGAACGGCACAGGTCGATGTTAAACTCAGATCTTACATTCGATGTTGTTGGTTGTGTTAAAAACAATTGTCTCTGCTTGGAATTTAGTTGTTTGTTGGCCTGATGTTTACTAGTTGTAATGTGTTGTTGCACCAGGAACTTTTGTGTAGATGATACTGCACACTGACACAAATTACAAAATAATATTTTATTGTCAGTTGATAAACCATCTTCTTTAAATTCTGAAA
The DNA here is from genome assembly GCF_040183065.1 of Periplaneta americana. Classification (NCBI taxonomy): domain Eukaryota; kingdom Metazoa; phylum Arthropoda; class Insecta; order Blattodea; family Blattidae; genus Periplaneta; species Periplaneta americana. Next base: position 44,663,118 of record NC_091122.1, on the reverse strand, counting down.
TGTAACTTGTTAGTTTTGATTTTAAATTGACTGAATGACGTACTTTTGGCATATTTACCGTCTTTATAGTATGATTTACAAAACTGAACCTATGTGTACTCTGACTGGCATTTAACTGTTGAGCTGCACAACTGAAGTCTGTTAAAAATTTTAAATTAAATTAATACAGTTTTGTAACTTACTTTCCCATTGTTGATAGGACTGCTAATTTTCAAATAACTCTGATGTTAAAGGGATTACTGAACATGTGTTTAAATCTCTATTGTTGAAATGTATTTTTAAAAGTTAATGGAATTTTGTTTTGTTTTATTGTTAAACCTAATATAATATGGACTGTTTTATATGAAATATGGAAAATATATGGAAATTAACGAAAATATGTACTAAGCTCTAAAATATGGAAAAATATGGAAAATAAAAGTAGGATTTTTCAACCCTACACATTGTGAAACATAAAGATAATGCAAAATATAAATTATATTAGCTTTATAAGTAAATATGTATTTACATATAAATCCTTTCCCTGCTTATTATGTTGTTGGTAGACCTTGTAAGTTGAACTTAAAATCAACAAGTTAGAACTTTCTAACTCGTTGCTTACAACACACGAGCGGTAAATAAATAAATAAATAAAATCAACTTTTATTTATTTACTTAAAAGTAACGAACTATCAGTGTCGCGCACCATAATATGCTATGAGGAAATAACTAAATGTCTTATTATACCTCTATTTTCTAAATTATTTTATACAAGCGGAGATTTGTAAAAAAAAAACAGGAATGAATGAATAAATAAATAAATAAATAAAATCAACTTTTATTAATTTACTTAAAAGTAACGAACTATCAGTGTCTCGCACCACTTTGTGCTATGAGGAAATAACTAAATGTCTTATTATACCTCTATTTTCTAAATTAATTTATACAAGCGGAGATTTGTAAGAAAACAGGAATGAATGAAAAGCACAAAATATGCATTCATGTATATGCAGAGGCGGCTTTTCAGGTGAACCAAGTGAAGCACAACTTCACCATAGAATTTTAAAAAATTGGAAAATTCGCTTTACCTTTACTATACATCAGAGTGCGACTGATTTTATGATATTTCTGTATATGTACGTTCAAAAGTCGTGACGCGCTGAAGAATTAACAAACATGGCGTCGGTGAATCCAATTCTTGCATTGCAACTTTTTATTTCGCTTGCATGGTTACCGTAGCAACAAGACTCCGATACGTTTTAACTGCGCCGGTGATGTGAGCTCGATTTTCCTCCTGTTAGTGTTTCATTCAGCTATGGTTACCATGGCAACAAGGGTACTCCCGTCACCTCGCAACAACAGTTAGTATCATAGCTTTGGTCAGACGTGAAATAGTAGAAGCAAAGAGTTTGTAATATTACAAACTTCTTTGAGTAGAAGAGACGAATTCACAACGTTCCGCCAATCAACGACAAAGGGACTATTCAGGGTAGCCAATTGTAACCATGAAAATTACATAAATTTAAAAGCGTAAAATTAATTTCACCCATAGATCATTTATACTGAATGAATATATATTTGTAATTCTTTAAACTGTTTTGCTAAAGAAGCAAGCACGAGTCTTGAGAAAAGTGGAAATATAATGTAAGAGGAATTGAAAAAAACATGGTTACGCTGTTAGCGTTGTAGGTACTACTGTAGCCTATATATGAGGAGCATTCAAAAAGAAACGAGCCGTAGGCCTAGGAACAGACACCAGTACCTGTATGTCAGAAGTATTGGCCCTGGCTGTTGAGGCACTTGTCCCACTGCGACACAAGGCGGTGAAAGGCTGTCTTGTAATATTCCCGGGGCTGTGTTGTAAACCAGTTCCGCACGTATTGTTTGACGTCGTCGTCCGAGGTGAATTGTTTGCCCCTCAGAGCCTTTTTTAGAGGACCAAAAATGGCGTAATCGCAGGGAGAGAGGTCTGGACTGTATGGAGGATGACCGAGAACTTCCCACTTGAATTTCTGCAACAGTGCCTTGATTGTGTTCGCCGTATGAGGCCTTGCATTGTCGTTTGCCCCTCACAGCCTATTTTAGGGGACCAAAAATGGCGTAATCGCAGGGAGAGAGGTTTGGACTGTATGGAGTGTGACCGAGAACCTCCCACTTGAATTTCTGCAATAGTGCCTTGATTGTGTTGGCCGTATGAGGCCTTGCATTGTCGTTTGCCCCTCACAGCCTTTTTTAGGGTACCAAAAATGACGTAATCGCAGGGAGAGAGGTCTTGACTGTATGGAAGATGACCTAGAAGCTCCCACTTGAATTTCTGCAGTAGTGCCGTGATTGTTTTGGCCGTATGAGACCTTGCATTACCTTTTGCCATTAGAGCTTTTTTGGGGGACCAAAAATGGCGTAATCGCAGGGAAAGAGATCTGGACTGTATGGAGGGTGACCGAGAACCTCCCACTTGAATTTCTGCAATAGTGGCTTGATTGTGTTGGCCGTATGAGGCCTTGCATTGTCGTTTTTGCCCCTCACAGCCTTTTTAATAGACCAAAAATGGCGTAATCGCAGGGAGAGAGGTCTGGACTGTATGGAGGATGACCAAGAACCTCCCACTTGAATGTCTGCAATAGAGGCGTGATTGTTTTGGCCGTATGAGGCCTTGCATTGTCTTTTGCCATTAGAGCCTTTTGTAGGGGACCAAAAATGGCGTAATCGCAGGGAAAGAGATCTGGACTGTATGGAAGGTGACCGAGAACCTCCCACTTGAATTTCTGCAATAGTGCCTTGATTGTGTTTGCCGTATGAGGCCTTGCATTCTCGTTTTTGCCCCTCACAGCCTTTTTTAGGGAACCAAAAATGGCGTAATCGCAGGGAGTGAGGTATGGACTATATGGAGGATGATCGAAAACCTCCCACTTGAATTTCTTAAATAGTGCCTTGATTGTGTTGACCGTATGAGGCCTTGCATTGTCTTTTGCCATTAGAGACATTTTAGGGGACCAAAATGGCATAATCGCAGGGAGAGAGGTCTGGACTGTATGGAGGATGACCGAGAAGCTCCCACTTGAATTTCTGCAATAGTGCCGTGATTGTGTTGGCTATATAAAGCCTTGCATTGTCTTTTGCCATTAGAGCCATTTTTAGGGGATCCAAAATGGCGTAATCGCAGGGAGAGAGGTCTGGACTGTATGGAGGGTGACCGAGAAACTCCCACTTGAATTTCTGCATGATAGCCGTGATTGTGTTGGCCGTATTAAGTCTTGGATTGTCGTGGAGCAGAAGGACCCCTCGGGTGATCATGTCTAGTCGTTTCGATTTGATCGCTTGGCGAAGTGTGGTCAAGGTTTGCGAGTAACGCTGGGCATTCACTGTTGTCTTGTGCTGCAGGAAGTCTATCAGAAGGGGGCCGTCTTGGTCAAAGAAGAACGTCACCATAACCTTTCCTGCACTTGTGTGGATGGCCTCGGATTTTTTTGGTAGTGGTGACCCTGGATGCTTCCATTGCAGACTTTGTCGTTTCGATTCTGGTTCGAAGTGATGGCAACAAGACTTCCTGCAGCACGTGACAACAGTGAATGTCCAGCGTTACTCGCAAACCTTGACCACTCTTCGCCAAGCGATCAAATCAAAACGACCAGACAAGATCACCCGAGGAGGCCTTCTGCTCCACGACAATGTAAGGCTTAATACGGCCAACACAATCACGGCTATCATGCAGAACTTCAAGTGGGAGGTTCTCGGTCACCCTCCATACAGTCCAGACCTCTCTCCTGCGATTACGCCATTTTTGGTCCCCTAAAAAAGGCTGTGAGGGGCAAAAACGACAATGCAAGGCCTCATACGCCCAACACAATCAAGGCACTATTTCAGAAATTCAAGTGGGAGGTTTTCGGTCACCCTCCATATAGTCCAGATCTCTTTCCCTGCGATTACGTCATTTTTGGTCCCCCAAAAAAGGCTCTAATGGCAAAAGATAACGCAAGGGCTCATACGGCTAACACAATCACGCCCCTATTGCATAAATTCAAGTAGGAGGTTCTCGGGTATCCTCAATACAGTCCAGACCTCTCTCCCTGCGATTACGCCATTTTTGGTCCCATAAAAAAGGCGTTGAGGGGCAAACGACAATGCAAGGCCTCATATGGCCAACACAATCAAGGCACTATTGCAGAAATTCAAATGGGAGGTTCTCGGTCACACTCCAGACAGCCCAAACCTCTCTCCCTGCGATTACGCCATTTTTGGTCCCCTAAAAAGGCTCTAATAGCAAAAGACAATGCAAGGCCTCATACGGCCAATACAATCACGGCACTATTGCAGAAATTCAAGTGAGAGGTTCTCGCTCATCCTCCATACAGTCCAGACCTCTCTCCCTGCGATTACGCCGTTTTTGGTAATCTAAAAAAGGCTCTGAGAGGGAAACGATTCACCTCGGACGACGACGTCAAGCAATACGTGCGGAACTGGTTTACAACGCAGCCCCGGGAATTTTACGAGACAGCAATTCACCGCCTTGTGTCGCAGTGGAAGAAGTGTCTCAACAGCCAGGGCCAATACTTCTGACATACAGGTACTGGTTTCTGTTTTTAGGCCTCCGGTCGTTTCTTTTTTGAATGCTCCTTATATAAAGTTAAATTTTTGCTCGGTTTCGTGAGCGAGTGTGCATAAAGATCGCGTTGTGTGCATTGTAATTATTTTGTCTGCTGTTCTTATTACATTAATTATTAGGATTCTTTTAAATAATTACGAGTAATATTTGTTCATAAAATCAGTGTGCTTTAGGGATTTGGGCTGTTTATTAACAAATTTGTCCGCGGAAAGAGGTTTTTCTTTCACGCATCGCATTAAAAACTATTTGCGTAGATGCATGTCACAACAAAGACTCTCGTCAATCGCAAATATTTCCATGCAGCAACAAATTATGCACAAAATTATGAAAAAATCAGCCTTTCCACAACGATGTTATTATTATTATTATTATTATTATTATTATTATTATTATTATTATTCCTACTATTACTATTATTATCCTCATCATCAATGTCACGTATTGTAAATAGTCTTCTTCTTCTTCCGTCCCGTTTTGCCGTTAGGCATTGGGTTCGCCTCTCTCCGTCCAGTCTCTCCAGGACTCCCGGTCCCTGCTCATTTTCTTCATTTCTGCCAACGTTTTGTCTCTCTGTCTTCCTATTCTTACCACTGTACCTTCCCAGTTTATCCTTGGTCCTCCCCTACCGGTGTCCTCTGATTAAGACAATATTTTTGAAGAAATGATCGTAAATGTGGATTATTTAATTTATGCAGCGGAATGTTCTGCACACAAAAGCTTTACAAAAGTCAGTGGAAAATATACTAACTTCAGACGGTGATTTCGCCTGAGTTAAAAGTACCTGTTGCGTGTTCTTACCCTTCTGTTTTGACCAGAGATGTGCAGCTGTTTTCGAATGCTGTTCTAGTTAAAACTTTTTCTCGCATTTCACAGTGTTCTCACACGCTTGACAATACACTACATCGTCGTCAGTTGAATAGTCACTATTGCCTGAAAGCCACTGTTACATTGAAAAGGATTTAGTGGACTTATCTTTAGGCATATTTAGTTTAATCTGACAGAACACCGCATAAACTATTAGTAGATGAAAAACAAGTCAACATATGAACACCTGCGGTCCTGTCGACACAAACTTTGAGATGATACTGCATTGAGAAAGGAATGTAAGAAATTCCTTCTGTGAAAAAGGTCTGCAACGTCCATCTATCTGCATGTATTGTGAGACTGGAAGTGAATGGGTTATTTATGAAAGGGCCTAAGTCGCTAATTTTGTGAAAATGAGTTTTTAATGGAAAACTGGTCTTTGGGTGTAGATAAATCGATTTAGATATGAAGAGGACTAAGTTTCACACTGTAATTCTTGGTATTATAAGCTAGGATTTGCCGTTTGATTTTGAAAGGAACTAAGTCAATGACTTAGATCGTTTCATAACTAAATATAAGTTTTCAGAATTTGCAACACTGAAATGTTAAATTTTCGATTATTTTTCCTCTCTTAAATTTCTGTTTTGTCATAGTTGGGTAAGCGAATTGGCGTTCCGTATTGCAAGTTAGAGTTTGTTATATTGTGTGCGCAATATTAATTCACAATAAATACTGAGATTAGTGAAATGAGAACAAAGGTGTAAGGAACATTTGTGTTTATGAATGTGAAAAAGTCATTCGCGCAAGACTACTGGGTATGGAATATGTGAACTACAAGGGAATCGTGGTGCCTACGAAACGAAGTGGAAAGTCTAACAATTTAGAATCTTCAGTTTATGTTAATTTTTATTAATAATTTCAACATTAATATTTAGTGAAGGAGTAATTATTTATTGTTACTAAAATTTGAATGAACTTTGATCTAAAATATCTGAAAAATTATGTTGTGTGTTATAGATGTAAGATCGACTTCTTCAAAACTATTGACGTATCATCCCATGGAACGATCTTAGAACACTTGCACAGTTTTCACTCAAAAAATGAGCAGGATATATTTCTGAAGGGTCTAATCGAGGTTTCAAATATTAAAAAAAGCCGACCAAAGAAAGGTAATAATTCTGGGCAGAGATCAAATTCTTACAAGTTTCATGTTTTGGTGATGAAAAGGTGCAATCACTGCTTCACCGTTTATTGGCGGATTTCAACAAACATTTTTACTTGGTTCACGAAACTCTAAAGCAGTGGTCGGCATTTCATGATTCGTGAGTCAACCCCTTAATACACAAGCAGGGCGGAGAGATAAGGCATTATCTCCCTTCCCTTAGCCATCACTTGTTCAACGTTAAGCAGTCTTGGTATAGCTCGCGCAAGGAACGATTACCGAAAAGTAGTGGTCGCCTTAGTCTCTGTTTTGACGTGTGTAAGTAGACACGTCGAGGGAGCGAGAGATGGGGCCGATGGAAATACTGCCTCTTCCAAGAAGATGAACAGATGGGGACATCGCCTGTGGAAATGAAGAGCGTAACCAGAAAACAATCCGAAGCGAATTAAACGCGCAACATATGTTTACGAATAAAATAACGATATTCTGCGAGGGGAACGCTCCATCACTACATAATAAAATAAACACACTTGGAACAAGACACGTATTCACATGCAGTGGAACTGAAACTAAAACCGTAATGTAACTATCACAATGTAAGACTGATTCTATCGATGTCGTTTCTCTTCTGACTTGAATATCATTCAAGTTATCTCGTGACTTTTCCTGTCGCTTACTCTTCCTTATCGAATTGTTTCTTTCGCATTTCTGTCGTCGGTAATCCCTGCTTGCGGACCTATATCCTCTCCCTACTACCTTCCCCTTTGCTGCGCATTGCAGACTGCATTTTATATGAAGTTTTGCCGACCGTAATGTTGCCCATCCTGAATGCGTAGGCATTTCAAATGCAAGGAAGAGAAGCTAAGAGACATAAAGAAGACAATGAGGTATATAGATGACGAAAACAAGGAATGGTATGAAGAAATAAATGCCTGGAATCGGTCTTAAGTCTGGTTTGATTTCCATCGCAGTACAGATGAACGGAATTAAAGCTTAAATGGACACCTTGAGAGAATAAAATAGGTTCAATTTGCACAAAAATAGTACATATGTGTGTTTTCCTTTGAAAAAAATAAAGTATATTAAAAAAAAAACTTGGGCATTAAATATTTGTTTTTGAAATGGCCTATGTTTACAGATTTCAAACTTTTTTTCTCAAAAAAATATAATCAGCGAAATATTAATATCTGGCTGGTCAAATTCGTTTCGAAGTAGAATTTATAACATTTTTATTTCAGCCTTCATTTGAAATGTTCCCCCTATAAGTTGTTTTTCTTAAATTGCCAACAATTTAGTATTCAAGACTTAGGCCCTTTCATAAATAACCCATTCAAGTATGGTCCCGTTAACATTTCACTTGAAATAGGAAGGCTATTGTGGTGCCAAGGGATGTCCGACATACAAATTCACTACTAGATTTACAGTTCGTTCAGAAATGTCAGATAATTGATCATACATAAACTAAATAAATTCCGAAACATGCACTAACCCTCAAAATATGCCCCTATTCATGGGATACTTGTCCACATAACTAATGCCGGTAATATATTCACAGGCCACATTATTTACATTAAATTATACTAAAAATTTATTTGTACAAGAAATTCATTCGTCTGGTTTTCAGTCGCGCAAATCGATCAATAGTTTTTTTGTTGAAATGTGGCAAAGGTTCCTTTTTCTACTGTAGCATTATTTAGATGGTCTCTCAACAATGTATTTTTATGTAGTTCCGAAATGAAATTCACTAAGCCGAGAAAAATACCGCGATTTTGTGATTTTTGTATTTCGTCATGTCCACGCAGTGCGAGTTCAAATATATCACAAAATGTAATGCACTCAATCATTTTCGAAAGAATATTCCTGTTTTTATCTAGGTCTACTTCTTGATTGTGACGTCTTACAGATTACTAACACACAGGGTCAAGTTGAGATTTACATATGTTGATGTATTTATCAGTGGCGTAGCATGAAATTTTGAGTAGGGGAAGCTAACTCAAGTTGTCTTTCATGCAATATGAGAAAACATATTACAAAAATAGTCTTAAAATAAATAGTAGTCAATTTCAAGTCAGCAGTCGAAGATTGGTTGGAACATCGTAAGTAACACTAATAAGGCATGGCCTCAAATGATACGTAATAAAATACGATTTCACGGTTTACACATATCTCTTAACAAATAGACACGTATACGTATAACATTAGCTCACTCCCTGTCATACTTAGAGAAATCACAATATTAGTATCATTAAGTATGCGTCTGTCTTTTGGTTGTGTCCTTCATTGACAGCAAGGGAGTCGGTCATTTGTTTTTTATATCACACTTTTGTTCGTAAGTCAGTTTTGATAATACAATTGTCCTAAAAAAAAATTCAAGTAAGTTAGTGTCAGGAACTGTTATTTCGCTCATTATTTATTATATCAGCCACAATGCACACTAACACTTCAACTGAACACAGCTGGCGAAAAGGGAAAACGCGGAAACTACTTATTTTAAATGTTAAAGCTAGCTTCTTTGCGAGCCTTGCGACTAGGGTAGATTAGAAAGGGATGGAAAATCTGCGTGGTGGATTACACAGAAGAAACCGGTCTGCTTGGAAGCTGGTGTGTGCAGGCTTCTTGTTTACTGCTGCATCATAAATCATCCTGAGCTGCCGCATCACAATATTTAATGCGTAAATATAAATTCTATTAAAATTAATAAATAATTTTCTTAATAAACTGCAGGTTTATTATGAAATTATTATTAACTAGGGAAGCTAAGCTTTTTAGCTTACATTGACGCTATGCTACTGGTATTTATATACGATTTTGAAGATTCGTGCTTAGAAATCCTTTCACATAAATCTTCCTTGTCGGTTAGGTTACACTGCGTAACAAATTTTAACTTTTGCGCTGGGCATGTGATACATGTTTTCAATATAATTTGAGCCTCCTGAATACGAATATAACAATAAAAAACAGTTATTGGTTACGGTTTTTGAGAAATGTTTGAATATATATCTATTCAAAAGACTGTTTTATATAATGACAGTAAGGTTAAATATTCACTGTTCAGAAGATTACGTTTGAGAGTAAGGATGTATTCCATTGAGTCTATAACACTAAATTATAAAAAAAATAGTGAACTATTGTAACTAGAATTTGTATTGTGTGAGAGTTGTTTTAAATACCATTTCGACGATAATTTTATGGCGTTCTGCAGCACGTAGGGAGACGCCGTCACTGGTAGTCGTAGATTTCCATGTTGGCGGCCATTCAAGTTGTATTCAGCCTCACCGCCTGCGAAGGTAGACTGCCAGCAGTACTTGTACAGACCTCAATGAGCGATGGTTCTGAGCTCGTTTCCTGGAAATAGAGTCGAAGTTGAAAAAACAATTAAAAACTATTGTAATTAGATAGGATTATGAAGACAAGTTACCATTGTTTTCTTACTTTCTACAACAGGGCGTTTCAGCAGGGTCACTTCACAAATTAAGGGAATCGTACCCGGAGCCTCTTGTTTAGAAATTACTGCGTTACACTAAAACGGAACCATTTCTTTAAGGTTTCGAATCGCTTATTTTCGTTATTATATTTTATCATTTTCGTTATAATAATTGTATATTACAAATTACGTGACAAGCAGAAAATAACTTCCTTAAAACCAGCAAAACAATCACGATGGTCTACTACGAGTACAAACCCGAACGCCGTAAAATTTCTCTCTTCCCATGCGTCTTTATCATCAGAAGTTCGCCATTGCGAGAGAACCAATCAATAATTTTATTCTCTTTCAAATATAAATACATCAGGGATTCTCGAGCGACTCTCTGTAAAATCTTGTATGAAACACATGCGAAACTAGCGTTTTCAGGACTTGCCGTGTTGTCACCTTCCCTTCGTGTAGGTGGAAGATCTTCATTTCTCGTACTTAAACGCTCTCATTTCGCAACTTGTTGCATAAATAGCTATTATACGACTCCATTTACAAATATACATTTTGTAAACATATCTAAATTACACTTTTCATTGGCAATAAATAATTTTGCATAATGTTGTTACATGTACGGTATAAGAGTAACTATTTTAACACTTTTGTTAATAGTAAATCAGTTTAAGTAATGGCTATTTTGCAACGCTGTTACAAGATGCGTACTCACCTTAGAGCTGAGCACCGCGGGGACAGGGTGTAAGGGCAGTCTCCTCGTGACTTCCATAAGTGCAGCAGGGAAGAATGTTTCCGTCTGTTGGCAAGTGCTTCTGAATTTACTGCGATGTAGCAATTTTTTCTGGAAATGAAATCGATTTCTTATTAAATATAAAGAACAAATGGCGAAGGAATATTCTGTTCCTTCTACCTTAAGGATTTAGTGTGTGAAGTTACAGTTATTGAACACTCTACACATTTTCTTACCACCTTTTACAGTTGAGATGCAGCTCTTTGCTTGTTTCATTTTCTATGAACTGAAACAACCCAGAACTCACCACGAGGAGGTGGCTGCATGTCGAGTTCCGCCCTGCCCATCCCAACCTCCCTTCCATATATGGGCAGTGCGTTATTCTTTGTCAATTTCAAATAATGTTCATTCTCTTCCACTTGAATCAATATTTAGGTTTCCAATTCATATCTTTTCTCAACTTATAAAAGTTGGATTATTAAGATACTCCAGTACAGTATAATCAATCAATGCATGTCAGTGCCACGAAATATATGAAGAAATGCTTGATGTCATTCTTTTTGTCTGTCGTAGACTATACTTTTTTTTTTCTTTTGTAGGACGCTGCATATAGGTGTAGATGTATATACGATAGCAAAAATGTAAGACAACTTTCGGTACGATGGATGAATCGCCCATAGATAAGTTATACTAAATAAATATATTTGTATTTTTTTAACTGTTTTGCTAAAGAAGCAAGCACGAATCTTTAGAAAAATGGAAATATAATGTAAGAGGAATTGAAAAAAAAAAAACGGCAATGGTGTTAGCGTTGTGGGTACTGCTGTAGCCTATATACAAAGTTAAATTTTCCGCGGTTTCGTGAGCGAGTGTGCATAATTATTTTCTCTATTGTTCTTAGTTATTGCTTTAATTATTAGACTATTTTAAATAATTAAGACTAATATTTGTTCATAAATCAGTGTACTTTAGGGATTTGGGTTTTTTATAAACAATTTTGTCCGCGTAAAGAGGTTTTTCCTACATGTTTCGCATTAAAACCTATTTGCGTAGTTGCATGTCACAACAAAGACTCTCGTCAATCGCAAATATTTCCATGCACAAACAAATTGTGCAAAAAATTATAAAAAAATCAGCCTTTCCACAACGATGTTAGTGACAAATTCGATTACATGAACAGAAGGATTCAACTTGTCTTCAAAATATTGGTACCGGTATGATTATTTATACCATTACATTATTATTATTATTATTATTATTATTATTATTATTATTATTATCATCATCATCATCACCGTCAATGTCACGTATTTTGAATATACCGCTATTTAATATACATAAGCCTATACATGTTTTTTGTTATAAAATTAGAAGTCGACCTAACACTGCTTCACGCTCCTACGTCACGAGCAGCCATTTTGCGCTCCGTAAAATCTAAATAGATGATGCAAACGCCCGAATATCTTTATTTGCTCTGATAGCCAGGTTACACACAGGGTGTGCTAAGTGCGCGTCTGAATGAGAAGAACGTGATAATGCCGGTGAAATCAGTCCGGAAGTCCAGCATTGAAAGTTACACAGCATTTGCTCATATTCGCTTGAGAGAAAACCCCGGAAAAAACCTCAATCAGGTAACTTGCACCGACCGGTAATCGAACCAGGGCCACCTGGTTTCGCGACCAGACGCGCTAACCGTTACTCCACCGGTGTGGACGCTTTCCTTCATATGCTGGCAATTATTACATTTATATAACATATAATTTTACAGATTTGTTCCGTCTGTCCTAGAGGTGTACATTTTTACTACCGTAATCATTTCTCCTACATTTCAAACATGATGTTTTCGTTTCCTTTTAAAGTATGCTTCATGTTCTGTGGCATTTCCTATTACATTCTGTTGTCACTTTTCACCATTGTTCTTGTTACTGATTCAGATCATCGTACAATACAATATCGTCTTCATCATAATAACATCAGGAGTTATTTTCACAGTCTGGTATATTGAGGCGATGGAGATCTCTTTCCATGCAGTTCTCGCTATTTGGCAATATGAATAGCCTAAGGCGACTGCTTGTCTTCTTGTTTTACGACTATCTTCCATCCAGAAGCCATTTGTCCTCTATCTTAAGTCACTTTTTCGTTGCATATCATTGCAGTTTAGTCCCACTTCGGTTTTGTTCATAAAGTTTTGTGAGTTTTCTGTTACAGCAGAAGAATCGTAATTTTTTATTGCAAACATAAAAATTCGAACGATTTTCCAGTGTTAGATGTTGTAACTTTCTTAAATAACTGAAATGATGCAAATTTTCAAAAATGGATATTCTGAAGTCTATTTTTGTGTCTACTTTGTTGTAGCATAACAAACAGTTGTTGAATATGCAGACAATAGTAACATTTATTGTAATTTCAGAAATTACGATTTTATCCTTCATTCTGGTGTTGCAATATCAAAGTTTTCAGTTTCTTTAGCTACGGTGTAAGTAAAGAAATTATCGACTGTTTAATATTTCACCGTTGTATATATTGTGAAGTCTATGTCTCTGTTGAGTATAATTTCAATTCTGTTTCCTATTTTAATTTCCGTTATTATGTTCATATATTTCTTCAGTAAAATACTGCAATTGCTCTCGAATACAAGAGTATTACATTTGTTTAATATGTAATGAGATTTCTTCACGTTATTCTTCAAGATTTAGACAAATACAAATGTTTTATGTTATAAAATTGCAATGACAGATCCTCTACTATTCGGTGAAGTAATTTAGAGAGCGGAATATTGTAAACCATCATCTAAAATTAACTATGCATTTTACTATTTCTTTTCCATGTGAAAACAAAGCATTAGGCTCTTTCCTTTGTTGATAGTATAGTCGTATCTAAAGAAACTACTGACTATACTGAAATCGAGGAATTTAATTTTAATTTACAAACATCCTAGCATCAAGTACATATTTTAAAATTAAATATTACGAACTACAACTAAAGTATTATACCTAATGTAAATGTAACGCATCCGCAGTTGGCACCAACTACTTCCAATCTAACGGCCGCTATCGTTAAAGATATACCGGGAGCATTATACCAAGTGGTATACCTGAGCCTGTTTTTTATTTTAATCATTTGTTCAGTGCTTGATAAGAAATAAAACAATATAAACAGCTGCATGTTGGAATAACAATTCATATGAACAATTAAACTGTTATAAAAAGCAACCAATCTTAGAAAACAATTTACATACCTAGTCATTACTCAATACTGAAAATAATTATAAAAGCAAATAGGCTACGTTCGATACGGATTTACGTGTTCACAAATAATCTAGTGTGAAAGCAGGCAATCTTGGTAATAAATTATGTAGTCATCTTTCTAATGAACACGATGGGAACATCAAAATTATTTCAAATAAATTCACCATTTTGTGTTTGTTTACAAATGAACTGATCTGAATGCAAACTACCGGTATGGGAACACAGTTCTCATGTTCGACATTTGATAACACATAATCTGATATCAAGGAAACACTCTTGAAAAAGAATTGCATAACAATTACTAGTGAAAACGATAGAGACAGCAAAAATTTTTAGTAAGTGCACATATAGTCAATACATGATTACACATTCATTGACTTGAAAACAAGTTTTTCCATAACAACTCGCATATTTAATACTTGCTAACTAATAATCTGATATGAAGGAAATAGACTTGAAAACAAAATACGTATCCATTACTAGTTGAACTGATATAAAAGGAAACACTTTTGAAATGAATTCACATATTCATTATTTGCTGACAAATAGTCTGGTATGAAGCAAACATTTTTGAAAAGAAAGCGTTAGTTACACTATTACAAATTCCAAAGAAATTTTGAAATAAATTCACATTATCAGTACTTGTTAAGAATTAACTGATTTGAAAAAAGGATTTTTCTAAAGAACTCATATATTCGATACTGGCTAACAATAATCTAATATGAAGCAACACTCTTGAAAGGATATTACATAACCAATACAATAAGAAGATATAAGGATCAAATACTTTTTGGAATAAATTAACATATTCAGTACATTGTATCTGATCTGATCTGATCTGATCCGATCTGATCTGATCTGATCTGATCTGATCCGATCCGATCCGATCTGATCTGTCCTGATCCGATCCGATCTGAACTGTCCTGATCCGATCCGATCTGAACTGTCCTGATCCGATCCGATCTGATCTGTCCTGGTCTATCCCGATCTGATCTGATATGTCCCGATCTGATCTGATCTGTCCTGATCTGATCTGTCCCGATCTGATCTGTCCTGATCTGTCCCGATCTGATCTGTCCTGATCTGTCCCGATCTGATCTGTCCTGATCTGTCCCGATCTGATCTGTCCTGATCTGTCCCGATCTGTCCTGATCTGATCTGTCCCGATCTGTCCTGATCTGATCTGTCCCGATCTGTCCCGATCTGATCTGTCCTGATCCGATCCGATCTGATCTGTCCTGATCTGTCTCGATCTGATCTGATATGTCCTGATCTGATCTGATCTTATCTGATCTGATCTGTCCTGATCTTATCTGATCAGTCCTGATCTGATCTGTCCTGATCTGATCTGTCCCGATCTGATCTGTCCTGATCTGTCCCGATCTGATCTGTCCTGATCTGTCCCGATCTGATCTGTCCTGATGTGTCCCGATCTGATCTGTCCTGATCTGTCCCGATCTGATCTGTCCTGATCTGATCTGTCCCGATCTGATCTGTCCTGATCTGTCCCGATCTGATCTGTCCCGATCTGTCCTGATCTGATCTGTCCCGATCTGTCCTGATCTGATCTGTCCCGATCTGTCCTGATCTGATCTGTCCCGATCTGTCCTGATCTGATCTGTCCCGATCTGTCCTGATCTGATCTGTCCCGATCTGATCTGTCCTGATCTGATCTGATCTGTCCTGATCTGATCTGATCTGTCCTCATCTGATCTGATCTGTGCTGATCTTATCTGTCGTGATCTGATCTGATCTGCCCTGATCAGATCTGATCTGTCCTGATCAGATCTGATCTGTCCTGAGCTGATCTGATCTGAGCTGATCTGATCTTATCTTATATTATCTGATCTTATCTAGCTAGGCTTACGCTTGTGCTTACGCTTACGCTTGAGCTTACGTCTAAAGAAGCGGCAAACCCCGCGACATATATCTATGAAACAGGACCAGCAACCATTCTTCGTTTTTCTGTCCTCATCTTCTTCTTCTTCTGCTGATAGCTCGATGGATAATGCTGGCATGGTGTCCGACATGGGTCCTAGCATTTGTTCTGCCATGGGTTGTTGCATTGAATCAGACATCTGATCTGGCATGGGAATTAGCATGCGATCTGTCATGGCCGCTGGCATTTGATCTGGGATGACAGGTTGGATGGAATCTGTCATGTGATCTGTGCTGACTGGTGGGGTGGAATCTGGCATGTGACTGACATGTGACCTGGCATGATATCTGAGATGTGATATGGCATGGTAACTGGCATGTTTCCTGGCATGTAATCTGGCTAAGAAACTGTCATGTGATCTGGCATGAAAGGTGGTACGATATCTGACATCAGTTCTCATGTGATCTGGCATGCTTAGTTCCCATGCTGATCTGATAGCTGGCATGGCTTTTGTTTCTGGCATGGTATCATGAATATCTGTGTTGCTAGGCATTAGGTCTGCAAGAAACAAAATAAACTTGATCGTTAAGCATGTTCGTTGCATTCACAGGCTTTCAATGAATGGCATATTAATAGGGCTAGGATTCATATGGAGATGCATATTTTTACTGTCCATTTGCAAGTCATGCAAAATCATTTTATACAATCCATGATCTACTAATCTGTGAAGCGAAGAAGTAATAAAAATTGGGATGAGAATTACTTCAGTAAGAGTAATAATATTTAAACATTACACACAATGAAGCAACAGGTCTCGACCCGCCCGCTCTCTGCAGCAGCAGCGACTGATATTTTCTATCCTTATCTGTTGTGTCTGTCTTCCACGTCTTGTGCACCGTGTGACAACGTCGTACTGCTACTAACACTCGATTGGCGTAGGCCATATGCCTTTTTATTCTGAAACCGCTTTAGTGAAGTACTTTGTGTGGGATGTGCCAATGTAAGGGGCATATATATGAGCATTACGACGAAGTGAAGTCAAACGACTAGAATCATTTGAAATGTGAATATGGAGAAGAATGGAGCGTGTGAAATGGACTGACAGAATGAGTGGGTGAAGGAAGAATAGTGCTGAAACTGATGAGGAAAGAAAAAAGAAATTGGCTGGGTTGCTGGCCGAGGAGAAACTGCTTACTGAAGGATCTACTGAAAGCAGTGCTGAACAGTAGAAAATGTTGATTGCAGGGGACTATATCAGTTCATAGAAATTAAATTAAATTAAATTAAATTATGGTTTATTTAACGACGCTCGCAACTGCAGAGGTTATATCAGCGCCACCGGTGTGCCGGAATTTTGTTCTGCAGGAGTTCTTTACATACCAGTAAATATACTGACCTGAGTCTGTCGCATTTAAACACACTTAAATGCCATCGACCTCGGCTGGGATCGAACCCGCAACCTCGAGCATTAGAGGGCCAGCGCTATACCAACTACGCTACTGAGGGCGACCAGTTGATAGATAACATTAAGATATAGGCTATGGATCATATGCAGAGACTCAGAGAAGAGCGGAAAATAGGGAAGATTGGAGAATGCTGGATTTGCAGTGAAGTGTCTGTCCTAGGACATTTGTGAAGGTGTGTACACCGCGCACCTCTTAGCTTTACAAACCACTCACTATTGCTGGTGTAGTGTGGATTTGTACGAAACCGGTCTCGCACCTCGCATGCGTCGTTTCTTCAAAAGCAAGCCTTGAAAGACTTGATGGTAGGCTCTCACATTTCGGTGCACCACACTGATTTCTGTCTGAGATTTAGACTCAAACATAAGCGCAGCTTAAATGATACTGACTAAACCGACCCAGTAATCATCAACCATTTTGAATTGTGAATATTTTTAATAAAATAAATAAACTGTTTCATTCAAGTGAAATAAAAAATTGAGGGAGGACTACTCTATTAAAAGAGGAAAATGAAGTATCTTAGTAATGTGCTTAATAGTGTATTTTCTACTTATAATATATTTATTTTTTTAAATTGTGTTTTTGAATAATAAACAATGGTTCATTGTAGTGTATGCGATATTAGCACTCAAAGGGAAAGGGGGATTGGTAGACGACTGCAAACTAATTGCAGATGGCTTTCAAACCTTCAAGCATAATATCCACGGGCCAGTTCAAAAGGGAATCAACTCAAAATTTTAAGTTTTGAGAAAAATGAAATTCAAAGCTTCACGTTGCTGTGGAAATCCAATTAACAAAACATGATTTCAGTTTCATTAATTTCAACCCGTGACATACTCAGAATTTTTTTAAATGGGGGAGGCGTTATTAAAATTGTTTACAATTTGCATATCGGTATTAATATTTTGTGTATTATTATTATTATTATTATTATTATTATTATTATTATCATTATCATTATTTTTAAAAGACATGTTGGTTCAGAAAAGTGTGAATACAATTAATAATTATATATAATAAATAAATTTTCAGTCATATTAAATATTGTGATGTAACAGATTATCTGACCTCACAAACTGAAAAGTATATATGACTGAAAATTTATTTATTATATATAATTATTAATTATCATTATTATTATTATTATTATTATTATTATTATTATTATTATCAGCAGCAATTCATTTTGCACAGAGAGATGTGAAACTAGTACCGGGAAGAACGTTAGCGACAACGTCGTCAGGCCGCGGCTGCAAAGAAAAATTTGAAAATGTAAAACTTTCACTATCCTCGCGATAATCACTACCGGTACGCGACTTTTTTTGTTTAAAAAAGTTGTAAAATTGAGCTCTGCGGTTGCTTAGAAATATCAAAGAACCCAGAACAATAATGTGAAGTTTATATTAAAAATATTAACTGACAAATGCACAAAACGTTAAACGAACGTTTCACAATTAAGTCAGAACTCTAACGAACGGGTGAATACCGCTCTTAAATTGAGTTTAAATTCGGCAGTGCACAGTATTTAACATCTGCACTACAGGATTGTCAAACATCCTTTTCAATTTCATACTGTGTCAGCTTCATTTTATTACAAGGTTGGTACGAGGCCGTAGGTCTCTCTGTATAAAAAATATAACATTGTTATAATTTGAATGTGCCGTAGTATCTATGACTGGGATTATATTGAAGGAAAGGTAGGAAGACTATGCCTTATGTCGATGTTGATTTTGTTACTCTGACAGTGAAAAATTAGAGAAGGGGAAACGATTGTGGATTAAAAAAATACTCAAATCTAAATCTGTACTCTTTTTTTTAAGTTCAGGGGGGTTCAAACCCATTAACGTACCCCTTGCGTACGCTCGTGAGTTGAACGATTCTTCGATTTTTCACAACATAAATCTTAAAAATGCAGGTTTCTCAAAACTTAGGATTTTGAGTTAAACCAACTCAAAATGGGCCGTCGATATTGTTTGGTGTTTTGACTTCCTGCACTTTGTTAAGAAACGACTTAATAATATATGATGTGATTATGTTTTCTATCACAGTCTTATTAAAACTCTAGAGGATTTCGCGGTAAAACTGTTAAAATAATGTTCTTTCTTTCTTTCTTTCTATCAAGAACCTAATATGTTTAACGTAAAACATTTAAGAACAGGTTCTGCGAACTGCGACAAATTCAATAAGTGAATCGGACGACTGGTGAGCAATGGCCGAATGACACCTCTGGATAAAACCCTATTCGCTACCAGTCATCATCCAAATATGCCTCCACTCGTCTCTATCTTTCCAAGCATTTTTCCTCTTTATTTTATTTATTTTTAGTTATTTAACGACGCTGTATCAACTACAAGGTTATTTAGCGTCGATGACACTGGTGATAGCGAGATGGTATTTGCGAGATAAGGCCGAGGATTCGCCATAGATTACCTGGCATTCACATTACGTTTGGAGAAAACCTCGGAAAAAACCCAACCAAGTAATCAGCCCAAGCGGGGATCGAACCTGCGCCCGAGCGCAACTTCAGATAGGCAGGCAACCCTCATAGCCGACTGAGCCACGCCGGTGGCCTTTTCCTGTTTATTTCTTCCTACTTGTATCCCCGTTCTTTTAAGTTCTTCTGAATTTTATCTATCCATATTTCCCGTGGTCTTCCCATTGGTCGTCTTCCTTTCACTTTTAAATTTAATATTGTCTTTGACAGACTTTTCCTGTCCATTCTTTTAAGGTGTCAAAACCATTTCTAGCTCTTATTTTCTAATTTCCGAGGCGTACTTGTACCAATAATAATTCAAATGTCCTGAACTTGTGCATAGCTGAAACCGCTACTACTTCAGAATATAAACAATTAGCTACTGTACCTTCCCATGTATAAGTTTGGCCAACTTCGAAGGCTCTATACTGCTGTTGCTGAAACCACGGGTTTTCGCCGAACTCATCGCTGTCACTGCTGCTTGTTGTTTCTTCATATCCATCTAAAAGACAATGTAATTCTGAGTTGAAATCTTCATAATACACTGTTTGCTAACTATGAAGAGGATAAATAGTTACTGTCACTTTTAAATTTAATATTCTCCTCGACAGACTTTCCCTGTCCATTGTTTTAAGGTGCTCAAACCACTGTAAGCTCTTATTATCTAATTTCCGAGGCATACTTGTACCAATAATAATTCAAAATCTCCTGAACTTGTGCATAGGTGAAAACGCCACTATTTCAGAATATAAACAATTAGCTACTGTACCTTCTACTTCAGAACTTTGGCCGACTTCCAAGTTATTACTCTCTGCCATGTTGTGAACCCATTCGATGACATTCATACCGAATGTCACCAAATCGTCACTGTCGCTGTCCTCTTCAGTAGGTGTGGTAGCCGCTGTCTCTATCACCTCACTCGATGTTTCTTGTCCAGCTAGAAGACAATTTAATTCTGAGTTGAAATCTTCATAATACACTGTTTGCTAACTATGTAGAGGATAAATAGGTACTGTCACTTTTAAATTTAATATTCACCTCGACAGACTTTCCCTGTCCATTCTTTTAAGGTGCTCAAACCATTGTAAGCTCTTATTTTGTAATTTCCTAGGCGTACTTGTACCAGTAATAATTCAAATCTCCTGAACTTGTGCATAGCTGAAAGCGCCACTACTTCAGAATATAAACAATTAGCTACTTACCTTCTATTTGAGAACTTTCCCCGACTTCCAACGCATTCATATCTCTCATGTGTTGCACCCACTCTCGGACTTTGCTGTTGAATGATGACAAACTGTCACTCCCGGAATCGCTGTCCTCTTCTGTATGGGTGGTAGCCGCTGTCTCTGGCATACTACCCGATGTTGTTTCATGTTCAGCTAGAAGACATTGTAATCCTGAATTGAAACCTTCATAATACACTGTTTGCTAACTATGAAGAGGATAAATAGGTGCTGTCCGGCCGAATGGTTATGTTCCATCCCGGTTTGCACCACTCGTTTCTCCTGTCCTCTCTGAAAGGGCTAGTGTCTGAGTTGTTAGGCTCTTCTCTGCAAATATTTTCTGTACGGGACTGGAAGTTTGCGCAGCATTATACAGCTGTTTAAAGTAATTAAAGAAAAAAGGCCCTCGTAAGTAAGTAAATGTCATGTGATTTCCCCCGTTTTGACGACCACGTGACAACCACTCGGATGGACAATAGCATGACAGCATTTACGTCACCAAACTGTTAACAGTAAGTGAATGATAAAAGTAGTCTGAAAAGAAATCAAAAGATGAAGCACATAGCTACGGTTACTTCTAATATAGTTATAACCTCAAAGAAAAACAAATTCAGGGAGCTGAAATAAAGGAAGTTTAGACTTTAATTAAAAATTAAATTAATTTATCCATATTCTTTTATTTACAAGTGGCTCCTACATGTTGTATGCCTGTGTGTATCAGCAATTACCCGAGTCCTATAATGAGTGTTATCCTACAATTCTCAAATTTCCAACTGAAAAGGATAAGTTACGTGGCTAGTAGCTGCTCGTATACCACGAAATGTCTTCACGTTAACAAAGCATTCAGTTGTATGTATTGAACACTTTGGAGTAAACGAATTAGAGACGGATCTTTATTTAGTCGTATCCCCTATTATAATAACATCACCTTGGCATACAAGAAACAATAAAAATTCCAAGCAAGAAAATAATAGGCTTATTTTTAAAGTAGATTCATTGAGAGATAGTAGTATTCAATGGCTTTAACATACATTTTAAGAAAATGTTGGCCTAAAAATTTTTGGCGAAAGATAAAAGAGGGATATGGGATGAAGATACCAAAAGGTGATAAATGATAAACGTGAACGTTATCTCCGGTTTTTACAGTTCGTGCATAATAAAATTATGTGTATAATTTAAAGATTTACGTCTCGTCACGAAGATGGGGAGTAAACTAAGACACGATCTGGGGCACTGGGTGGACATACGAGCGCTACAACAAACTACAAAAGTATCATATAGGCCCGATCATAATATTTCGTGTCTGCTCGCGTACTTTGCGCCAACGCGTATTTTACGCACCCTAAATTTTAAAGGATTATTTTGAACTTTAATTTTGGTCCGTGTATTTTCCGCACACATTTTACGCACAATTTTGTTTCAGTGACGTATGAGTTTTCCCCTCCCTAAATGCCATTGCCAATATTTGCATTCCACGGCATTGTACCCAACCCAACTACCTGCTTCATGAAGAAACCCTAAATAACGTTACTTCAACACTGATGCTTGTCCTTGTAAATTACTCCAAAGGACAGTGACTGTGACAAGTTTTATTGTTTAACATGTATAGTGCAGTCGAGCCCCTACAGCCGAGGGTGCGCAGAAGTTTAGAGTAGGGACAAATTGAAGCTTGCGTCCGCCGCCATGCTTTGGGGGAAGCATCGGTTGGCAGACGCCTGTACTATCAGCGTATTCCGAATCTCACCGGTCCGGTGGTATCAATGACGTCACGTTGCAACGAAAATAAGGAACAAAACTGCTGGAAGAATCGATGCTGTCATGGCGACTTGTTAAGTGGTTATCTGTGCTACGCTAGCAAAATTTTGCGAAATTTCCTTACTGCCATCTCGTTCAAATAAAAGAGATTATAAACAACTTATTTCTTGAACCGGTAGTAATAACTGGTCCGTTGACATGTTCGCTCATAAGCCAATAACATATTGATTTTACGTTGTGCTCATGACAAACAATACAGCAGATCACACCGCCATGGCACAACAGTGCACGATGTCATTCGTCTGCTAATTCCCGCCGTATACAAGAACCAATCAGATTCACTGATGGCGGCTGATGGAGACTGCCACCACCTCTGCAAGTTGATGGCACCAGTGCGACACCGGTGGAGCATCAATGACGTCATCGGTGGAATTCGGAACACCGTGATGCCATCGGATTGCTCACCGGTGAGATTCGGAATACGCTCTATACAATGCTGAATGTTTAATATATATGTTTGGTGTCTATTATAAATCAATCTGAATGAATAAATGAAAAAAAAAATCTTATTAACATTTAAAGCGACCACGTTAAAAACATAATCAAGATTAGTTACTTTTAGTTTGACATGAAACGAAAGAAAACTGTAACAATTTGATACCTTAACTAAAGAGTTTGACAACATATAGAGCGAACAGAAATACAAATGCATACTGGATTGTAGTAATA
This sequence comes from Periplaneta americana, assembly GCF_040183065.1. Taxonomy (NCBI): domain Eukaryota; kingdom Metazoa; phylum Arthropoda; class Insecta; order Blattodea; family Blattidae; genus Periplaneta; species Periplaneta americana. The sequence goes on along the minus strand of NC_091122.1, from coordinate 44,639,643 downwards.
GTTCAGATGAAAGAAAATTATTAGTATTAACTATTATTAACAAAACGCTGCCTGTGTAAGACGTTACATTAGGCCTACATTGTAAACACGTTTGCTTTGATGTGGACGAGAAATGAACAATACTTATTCGCTTCCGTATCACTTATTTTACACTTGTAAAATAGAAACACGTACCTAATGTTTTGGTTAGAAATATAAGTAGGCCTACCGTGCAATAGCTTGTTATCACAGCTGTAGAATGAAATAAACGTCACATGCATGAATTAGTCAATTAGTCATATAATAGAACTCAGGCCTAGTGTACAGAACATCTTGCCTATTGATTTATTATTATTATTATTATTATTATTATTATTATTATTATTATTATCAGGGAAAGGATTTATATGTAAATACATATTTACTTATAAAGCTAATATAATTTATATTTTGCATTATCTTTATGTTTCACAATGTGTAGGGTTGAAAAATCCTACTTTTATTTTCCATATTTTTCCATATTTTAGAGTTTAGTACATATTTTCGTTAATTTCCATATATTTTCCATATTTCATATAAAACAGTCCATATTATATTAGGTTTAACAATAAAACAAAACAAAATTCCATTAACTTTTAAAAATACATTTCAACAATAGAGATTTAAACACATGTTCAGTAATCCCTTTAACATCAGAGTTATTTGAAAATTAGCAGTCCTATCAACAATGGGAAAGTAAGTTACAAAACTGTATTAATTTAATTTAAAATTTTTAACAGACTTCAGTTGTGCAGCTCAACAGTTAAATGCCAGTCAGAGTACACATAGGTTCAGTTTTGTAAATCATACTATAAAGACGGTAAATATGCCAAAAGTACGTCATTCAGTCAATTTAAAATCAAAACTAACAAGTTACATTTCAGAATTTAAAGAAGATGGTTTATCAACTGACAATAAAATATTATTTTGTAATTTGTGTCAGTGTGCAGTATCATCTACACAAAAGTTCCTGGTGCAACAACACATTACAACTAGTAAACATCAGGCCAACAAACAACTAAATTCCAAGCAGAGACAATTGTTTTTAACACAACCAACAACATCGAATGTAAGATCTGAGTTTAACATCGACCTGTGCCGTTCTCTCATCTCTGCTGATATTCCTCTCTACAAACTAAAGAATAAGGTCTTCAGGGAATTCCTTGAAAAATATACTCAACATACAATCCCGGATGAGTCAACACTTAGGAAGACGTATGCTCCATCCATCTACGATGAGACAATACAGAAGATAAGAGATGAAATTAAAGATAGTTCAATTTGGGTTTCCATTGATGAGACTCCCGACAAAGAAGGTAGACTTGTTGGTAATGTAGTTATCGGTTTGTTAAGTGAACAATATTCTGAACGAATTCTTTTACATTGTGATGTTCTAGAAAAGTGCAATAACAAAACTATAGTTAAACTGTTCAACGAAGCTATGGGTATCCTGTGGCCAAAGGGTATTATGTACGATAATGTGTTATTCTTTATTAGCGATGCTGCCCCTTATATGGTCAAAGCTGGACAAGCATTATCTGTTGTATATCCTAAATTGACTCATTTTACTTGTGTGGCGCATGCATTTCATCGTGTGGCAGAAGTGGTCAGAGACAATTTCCCTAAAGTAGATTTGTTGATTTCATCAGTGAAAAAAGTATTTCTCAAAGCTCCCAGTAGAGTTAACGTGTTGAAAGAAATGTACCCTGAAATTCCATTGCCACCAAAGCCAATTTTAACTAGATGGGGTACATGGCTAGAAGCAGTTGAATATTATGCCGAACATATAGACTCTATTAACAATGTTCTCCTTGCATTGGACTCTGAAGATGCAGTCTCAATTGATACTGCGAAAACAGTTACCTGTGACATAAGTGTGAAGAATGACTTAGCTCACATTCAGCATACATTTTCATGCATCATAAAAACGCTCAAAAGTCTCCAAAATAGGCACCTTTCACTATCTGAAAGTTTTGAAATTATAAATAGTACTGTGGAACAACTGAATCGTGGTAGAGGTAAAGTTGCAGATGCAGTAAGAGCTAAGGTGGACACTGTACTTTCAAAAAACCCTGGATATGAAGAACTACAAAAGGTTGTTGCTGTGATGAGTGGTGAATCAACAGTGAAGATTAACTTGGACTTATCCCCAGCAGACATTGTGAAATTGAATTATGTACCAGTTACTTCTTGTGACGTCGAACGCTCTTTTAGTCAGTATAAATCTATCCTCAGAGACAATAGAAGAAGATTCACTTTTCAGCACTTGAAAGAAATGTTTGTAACCTATTGTTATGGTAACAGACAATAAAAATTGTGTTTTGTTGAAACTACATTGGAAGATAAGGTACGTCCATTAAATTTTTTGTTTAGTTTGATTAAAATGTACCAATATTTAACGTACATAGTCATTTTTTTATAATTTTAAGTCCATATTTAATTCCATATTTTGGTAAAAATCCATATTTAATTCCATATTTTGGTAAAAATAACTACATATATATTTACATATTTCATATATTTTTAGTCCATATAAATCCGTTCCCTGATTATTATTATTATTATTGACTCCGTTAAATATTGTCTTACAACATTTTTATGTAAAGTCGTGTTGTACTGGTAACCTTAAGGTGTGTGCTAAAATCTTCTCTTTATGTAATACTTTCTTTTATTTGGTTATTTAATGACGCTGTATCAACTACTAGACTACTTAACATCGATGGTATTAATGATAGGGAGATATTTGGCGACACGAGGCCAAGGATCCGCCATAGATTACCTGACATTCACCTTACGGTTGGGGATATAAGAAAAAAAACCCAACCAGGAAATCAGCGGGAATCGAACCCGCGACCGAGCGCGACTCCGGACCGACAGTCCTTAGCCCACTGAGCTACGTCAGTAGACTTTTATGTACTTTTATGGTCAGTTTAACAAGTTTAAAATATGATTCTCCGGAGGAATCTGGAATCCATTTTCTAAAATATGTTCCTGTAAGTGTAGAAAGATTGTACAAGCGTTCTACTTCTAGAGCACATTGTTTTCACACGATGTAAGAGTGGGTGGTAATATGCCATTGAACTGTCAACATCTGTATAATCGCTCTTTCACTTAAGCGGCATATTTCTATGATGATGGTATGGCAAGACTCCCATTATTCTTTCGTTAAAAAAATAAAAGAGATTCTGTTTACTGCTGATAGGCTACGTACATGTTCACTGTCTTCAATCTATCAGTTACATGTTTAGTTTTCTAGAGACAGAAGGAAAAAAAGGTCCTGATGCTGTTATTTCATTTGTTTTTTTTTTATACTCTTCTGGAACTTATGAAGAAAAGGCCATTTAAACGTGTGATAATGTTTTCTGATGCTGCCGGAGGACAGAATAAAAATTTTAAGTTTTTGACATTCTGCTCGTGGTTTTCCAAAGTGTACAGTGTAGACATACTTCATATTTTCCCCATTAGAGGATATAGTTTTAGTCAATGTGATCGGAATTTTGGTATTTATACCAAAATTTTTAAAAAGAAGTCCATCATCCAAACACCTGTGGCGTATTTACAACTAATATCATACTGCCGCAAGAACCCTGAGCCATTCCAGGTACTGTGGGATACCTCGATATTAAAGGAGTAGTCTGCAGTTCTTCTTCCTTTGTTCTTGAAGAAACCTACCAGAAAGGAAGTACCACTCTTGATGCAAAAGTATAAACAACTGCAATACAGTACATCAGGGATAATTTCAGCTTCAACCTCATACTCGGCATCATTTGTTCCCTTCAACATTTGGAAGACGGGAATGAAAGTGTCGCAGCTGAAACTTTTGAGTCCAACACAAATGAATCCAGTGCCTTTGAAGTCCTCCAAGGCGAAGGACTTAAGAGACCTCTTACAGTGTTTAGATGAAGATGGCCAAAGTTATCTGGACTCAATCCTGAATGAAGCCGGGACATCATCACACAATGGTGAAGATGACTCTGGAGACAATAATGATGATGCATAAAGAAGAAAAAAATATAGGCCTACAAGACGAACAAGAAAATCATAAACTGAAAATATAATGTTATTTTGTAGAACTAATTGTGTAATTATTCAATTTTGTTTTTATTTAATATGTTATGGTAAATGTATAATTTGATTCTGTTGACTCTATTTTATTTTATTTTTATGACAAAATTATTAATAAAGTACGAGATGTTCTCATATAAAATTAATTTTCATGCAACATTAGACACCTGACCAGCCTCATGGTCTAGTGGTCAGAGCTTCTGGCTATAGTTCATGAGGTCCCGGGTTCGATTCCCGGTTAGAGTACAGGAATTTTTCCTTAAAGGGGATTATTCCTGTGTTCGTCCATGGTCTGGAATTTAGGTTAAGTTTAGATTTAAGACCTCTCCTGGCACCACATTATCATAATCATCCTATCACATCATCGGGGTAATGTAACTCCGCCTTCCAGGCGCCCCAACCTCAGAAGCGGGTTACAACTAAGCCATGGCCAGGAGAGAAGACCAGAAATGTCGAAAAGACAACCTGGTGGCATTTGATTAAAAAAAAAACATTAGACACCTAGAACATCAGAATAATTGAAAACATTACAAAAATATATTGTCGCCGGAAGAAGGGCGTATACAGAGTTCTACATTATATTTATTTACTAATAGCAGAACATACTATTTGCTGTTATGTTTCAATAATTTTGTTTTAAATATCCACGAAATAATTTAACAATGATTAAAAACTTTTTCGACGCAACTATGATGAACCTGATGGCTTATAAACATTGCAATTAGATTATATCAGAACTACACTTTTCTGTAAACGCCCTTATTCGGGTGACGTCCTCAATTGAGTCTTTAGATTTATTACACCATATTTTTATTAATGATTTAACAACTAAGCCAGCAATGAATACAATCACATTTTGACAATATTGTGTTATAGAGAATGATGTAAGAATGAGGAAATTGCTATCAATGTCTGCAGTAGAAGAGTCAAAACACTGAGGATTATTATTACAGTGCGTTAGGTTTTTGGAAAATACCATTGGGTATATAGACATTTTTAGCGGACATCCCTCTCTTTGTAATATAATTTAAATAAATTATTTACCTATTTTCTAACGTATATAAAAACATGAGTAAAAATATGCCATGTATTCCGTCATAGGAAATAAAAATAAACTAATAAGTCTATTTATGAGCAATATAAGGCGTTTATATTTAAAGCCATGCTTAGTGGCAATATTTAGATTTACTTCTGTTATTTTATATTATACGTTAGAAAATACGTAAATAAGTTTAGTTATATTACAGTGAAGGAGGAAATCCACTAAGAAAACGCCAGTATACCCAATGGTAATTTCTAAACTCCGAATACTTTATAGAAACAATCATTCGTGCTCCCAAAACATGGCGTCGCGCGAACCTGCGCGGGAGGTTTCAAATTTGTACACGACACCAGAGCCAATTGTGTGTCTAGATATATAACTACAACGCCTTTGAGTGCAGTTGCACCGCTACATGAGGAATGCATCGATCAACCATCTGTAGGCCTATAAACTCGTACAATGTACTCAATTAAAGACTACCTATTGAGAATGCTACGTCTGCTATGTAGTTCGCATTCATTATGATTGTCATATATCCAATTTAATTATTATTTATAATTCAAGATTACCAGTAGTCTTAGGTGACAAAAGTACTGTAATCTTAATTACCATATACTTGAATAAAACCCAGATCAAGAAGAGTAATTAAAAAAATTCGCATGTTTTACGCACCCTAATTTTTCAATCAGCCAAAGTACATTAAAAAGTGCGCAAATTACGCGAGCAAATACGGTATATATCGTATCATATCATGTCATGTCATGTCATATCAATAGTATAAGTAAAAAAACCTAATAAGTCACGTTTTGCTGTTTTTACAGGACAGCAAGTTAAAAGCTTCAACATCCATTATATTGCATTATCTTTGGTTGCGTGAGAGAGTTGTTGAAATTTTAAAGAAAGCTGAACTAGAGGCGGCCTACTCTACAGTTGTTTGTGAGCTACTAACAATTCCTACAACTACTATCGGTAACTCAGGAGAAGACGAGAGCGGACTGAGGAGGAAGGGATGTGAACAGATAACGTACGACAACACGTGCAATATTTGTACTGCAGTAAGCGGAAACATTAGGTCTCCTTCTGTTCAACTTAGCTTTAATTTCCATACGAATTCTTACTCATGTTTCCTGTACGAGTAATAACCTGGCTACTGGGATGCTTATCTGAGCAATGTTTATAATAATCAACAGCGATAGTCAAGAAGGTCACATTCTTTCCCCTCGTCTTCTCCTGAGTTACGGACTATACTTCCTCTCTATTCGCAAGAGGGTAAAGACATTTGTGAGAAACTCTATACGCGAAGAGCGAATGTCACAGTCGGCAGTTTTGAAATTGAAGAATCTTTTATTAAGGAACTGTCCCAACAATTTCGATTTTATGATGTCATAGACGAGTTTCACAATCAAAACGGGAAGGTCGTTCTGCAGTTTAAATTACAGATGAGTAGGTATTTTTTTTTCTAAATATTCATTGTATTTAGCATTTATTTCCTACTTTGAAATATTTCTACGCGGCACTGATGTGAACAATAACTAACCTGCAGGAGTACCGGTACTTGCTATTTCCGGAGTAGTTGTTATTTCCGGAATACTTGGTACGTCCGGAGTGGTTGGTGTTGTCTGTGTCCCTACGTTGGTCTTCTCCATCACCTCGGGCAGCTGTGTTGCCGCGTCCCTCTTGTTGCTCCTCACTGCTGTTTCTGTCAAAAAAAGTAATAGCCCCTTGAATATTCCAATTTCCAGATACAATGAAATGCGCATGCCCAGAGACATAGAGCATAGATACACAAGCTATCGCTAAGGGACTTATCGAAATTCGTTCTTTTTCGAGTGCTGCCGTATACCGTTCTGAGATGCTCTTGAGACAATACAAAGGAAATGAATTTGTTGTGTAAGTGATATAAACGACCCATTTAAGAAGAAAACAACTGATAATTTAAAGTTTTCAGGAAACTACATTTTAAAGCTATATGTTGCTGTGAGAAACCAAAGGATCGTTGATATTACTCCAGAATTCTGTTAATAGTGTTTCATTTAGCTATACTATAAGTTTCAATTACTTAAAATGTGTTAATTGTATTTCAAGGAGATGCACTATCACCTTTACTTTTTAACTTTGCTCTAGAGCAGCGGTCATCAAAACACTGCACGCTCGGACTAGCGTCCCTTACCCGCGGACAAGACATAGCCCTAGCATGCAATCGTCGCTGCTGGCGGGTACGCTGTCTCTCTATCCCTTGTGCACGACGGAGCAGAGTTCCTTACCCTCCATGCACTCTACCCACTTCAGCGAGTGCTGACGACCACTGCTCTAGAGTATGCCATTAGGAAAGTCTAGGATAACAGAGAGGGTTTGGAATTGAACGGGTTACATCAGCTGCTTGTCTATGCGAATGACGTGAATATGTTGAGCTATAATTCACAGACGATTAGGGAAAATACAGGAAGTTTACTTCAAGGAAATAAAGAGATAAATTTGGAAGTAAATTCCGAAAAGACAAAGTAGGTTATGTGATTATGTCTCGTGACGAGAATATTATACGAAATGAAAGTATAAAAATTGGAAATTTATCCTTTGAAGAGGTGGAAAAATTCAAATACCTGGAAGTAACCGTAACAAATATAGATTATACTTGGGAAGAATATAAACACAGAATAAATATGAGAAATGCCTGTTATTATTCGGTTGAGAAGCTTTTATCATCCAGTCTGCTGTCAAAAAATCTGAAGTTAGAATTTATAAAACAGTTATATAGTCGGTTCTTCTTTATGGCTGTGAAACTTGGACTCTCACTTTGAGAGTGGAACATAGGTTACGAGTGTCTGAGAATAAGGTTCTTAGAAAAATATTTGGGGCTAAGAGGGATGAAGTTAAAGGAGAATGGAGAAAGTTACACAACACAGAACTGCACTTATTGTATTCTTCACATGACATCATTAGGAACATTAAATCCAGACGTTTGAGATGGGCAGGGCATGTAGCACATATGGGCAAATTTAGAAATGCATATAGAGTGTTATTTTGGATGTCGGAGGGAAAAAGATCTGTGGGGAGGCCGAGACGTAGATGGGAGGATAATATTAAAATGGATTTGAAGGAGGTGGGATATGATGATAGAGACTGGATTAATCTTGCTCAGGCGGGATTATGTGAGGGCGGCAATGAACCTCCAGTTTCCTTAATAGCCAGTCAGTGAGTAAGTAAATATTCATTGTATTTAGTTGCTGCTTCCCTACTTTGAAATATTACTACGCGGCACTGTTGTGAACAATAGCTTACCTTCAGGTGGAGGAGTAGTTGGCGTTGTATGAGTCTCTTCGTCGGTATTCTCCATCACCTCGGGCACCTGTGTTGCCGCGTCCCTCATGTTGTGCCTCATTGTTGTTTCTGTCAGAAAAAAGTAATAGGCCCTTGAATAGATACAATAAACTGCGCATGCTCAGAGACATAGACCTTAAATACACAAGCTATCGCTAAGGGACTTATTGAAATTCGTTCTGTTTCGACTGCTGTCGTATACCGTTCAGAATTGCACTTCAGAAAATACAAGGAAATGGATTTGTTGTACAGGGACATCATTTTATTTTTACTTCAATTTTTATTGTACCTGAGTTTTTGAATGTACTTCACTCCCACCCCTTCTACTAATGAAGTTCAACCGTCCTCCACACAGATCCAAGACCACATATACAGTCATAGTAGCCTTATGGTCATAGTAAACAGTACGTTCCAAAAATATGTTCACGTTTTCCAGTGACGAAAGAGCTTTCAATATTGAATCATTTTCGCACAGGTACTGTCGTCCATTTGCCTACGTCGCATCCCGGTTCCCCCCCCCCACCTGCTTCTATTCGCCTCTCTGTAAAGGCTAGTTAGTGGCTTGCCTGTTTTAGCTCTTTTCTGAGAACATTAATTTCTGTTAGGAATTGGACGTCTACGTAATATTATACCCCTACAACTGTTTAAAATGTCTTAAATAAAAGGGCCTCGTTAAGTAATTAACTATTACGTGATTTTCACCCTTTCTATACCCTGCGACATAACCACTTGGGCGGACGGTAGATAGCATGTCTGAATAATTTTATCTTTTCAGATCGGGCAGAAGTGAAGATTGAATTTACAGTGCTAAGGTACTCTTTTATAGAATAGGTACAGAATTATTTCAACATGAGTTACTGCTACGAAGGACGAAATTGGTAATTGGAATTACACACATTAGAACTGAAACCTGTATCGACATGAACGGCCTCCATTTTCAAAAATGTGTTCAGATATCCTTATTATGATTATTTTTTAATTTAACTTCATTCTCTATAGTGTATGCTTATGTGCTGTAGACAGTATAATATACACTGCATAATGAATACATCCGCATGGACAGCTCAGTTCGTGAGTATAAACACTCATTGTTAATACTGTACTGTATTTTGATTAAACAAAAACCTAATGAAAATTATCAAACTTAAAAGCGTGATATTTCCTAGTTTACTACCGTAGAAGAGGGTAAAGTCGATCAAAATTTTGCAATTTTTAATGATATGGAGGTTATGCAATGGAGCGAAGTTCCTCAGAAAATAGTATTTTGTCGTCATATCCTTCACTTATGAAATCACATTACAAGAAGTGAATTACAATTTACCAAAATTTTATTTTTTTTTATTTTGCTTGTGATCGAAGTTACCTGTTTAAATAGGGTAAAGTCGATCACCATTGAATTTTTAGTTTTAGATCGATTTTAAAATATTGCGAAGTAAAGTCGATCACTGTTTATGTATTTAAAAACAAATTAAGTGTATTACATGTAATTTATTTGTTATAAGGGGTGTAGAAAACAATAATAATCTATTATATAAGTCCATAGGATTATATAGTGTATATTTTGTTACTGTGATCATACAATTCGCTTCAATTAGGCCTATAGGTCTCCACTGTACAAACGTGACTATGATTGCCAATATATGAAACATAAAAAAATTAATACTTCACATATCAACCAGGTTAAATAAATAAATATCAACAAGAATTCAAAATTTACATTGAAATACCACAATTCAATTATAATCTAAAATGCTATTCAACATTGCTTAGGTTTATGTCAGATGTTATTTGAAATCTCCCCCTCCTCATGTCACTTTAGAAACTACGTTGTTCCCATAGTCAGGTACAGAGGGGTATACAAAATACGTTCCTTTGGCAGTGCTTCTCTTATGCAAGAAATTCACCATAAATTCGTCTTCCTCTTTCCCCACTATCCCATCAATATAAGCTATACTATGACACTTTTCTGTTTATAAGTGTTAGTTGGAGGTATTTCGGTGAAAAAATGTATTCTTCCTGCTGGTCCTATCTGCTTCGAGTAGGTCGATGGCATGATCGATTTAACCCTACAAAGGGACAAGTTTTTTGAAAATAATAAGTTTCAATACTAACATTTACGAACTGCAAAACTATTATTTCAGGATACAATCTCAACCAAAATTACTTCCATATAGGCCTACTTCTTGTATCCTTTCACTGCTGACGATAATTTAGAGTTTGTAAGACTTTGTTTTCGTTTAAGAGAAAAAGTTGAGAATAACCATTTTCACTTCAACGGCAATTACACTGTGTTCCCATTGTTGGCATGCGCAGGCATTTTGTTGTCCCTCTCGCTTACATTTGCAATGACAGGCAATGAAATCAGCATAACAAAATTTTAACAAGTAACTGAGATAATATATAATTTTCAATAAAAATCGCAAATGATCGATTATACACCCACTGATCGACTTTACCCATTTCTACGGTACTTTTCTTCCCCTCTATACCTAGTAAAGTGATTTGTTTGTATATTGCGTCAGTATCATCGAACTCCAGTCGTGGAAGGGGATAGCAAACGGTGTTTTCGGTTCTTAACCATTGATCCAAAGGTATAGCCATGTTAATATTAGAAATGTTAGTAAAAATAAAATGATGTCCCTGTATAAGCGATATAAACGACCCATTTGAGAAGGAAACAACTGAAAATTTGAAGTTTTAAGGGAACTATATTTTAAAGCAATATGTTGCTGTGAGAAACCAAAGGATCGTTTAAATTACTCCAGAATTATGTTAATAATGTTTCATACAGCTATATTATAAGTTTCAGTTAAGTAAAATGTGTTATTATTGCATTTTTCACAGCAACATGAAGCTTAAAACTTCAGGTTTATCATAAGTAATAACGGACCATTACTTGGTAGATAGTTTGTCTTCTTCAAACAAAATAAAAAAGATACAGAAAAACGGTGATGAAAAAAATTTTCTCTAAAACATAATCTTAATGTTATTCTGCTCGTAAACTAATGTGACCAGCGTACTTGCTAATAACATTTCCTAAAAAGTGACTATTTAAAAATACAAGACAAAAAATGCAAAATAAAAGAAGACATAGACTGTATTGGTTCGTGTTAAAATGAAACGAGATTATATTGTATCCTGCATTGTCTGTGTTATCTCAGAAAAAAATATATTTTATCAACTTCCAACCCTATTCATCACTCATCAACTCTCCGCTATTTTCCTACGTCCCTTCTGATATTCCCATCACATCCACTCTGTTTCTTCTCATTGCTTGGAGTTTTCCATCTTACCTCGTAGCCCAGAAGTACTCGCATTCGGCGTCCATCTTCTTTCTTGCTGTCCATTGTTGTACGTCATGACGAATCCTTCCTCAGTATCCCCCTCCCGGACATCCGATTGGGGGGATAGTTTACGTCCGGAATTTTTTACTGAGGAAAGATCCATCATGCAAACTATTCTTGGGATATATAAATGCGGAAGCTTCCCATTGCTTTCCGCATACCACTCTCTCTTTCGCATCTTAAAAGATCCCAGGGGGCCCCGGCGTGGAGGTGAGGAGAGTGGATTTGACTAATTAGGCCCTCCGGACTTCACCGAAATTCACCGCAAGGGTTAAATATCAGTTCCATCAGGGTTTTTGACCCGATCAGAGACCGGGAAATCCCAATTAGCCTTTGCCCCCCTCATTGAGTCTAAAGCATTGCAAAGGTCATCATTGTGAAACGACCAACACTGCTGGAGTAATAGTTCATGCTAATTCAATTATGTGACCTAAAAGAGAAGATGAAGACCTCAAGATCTTACCTTGTTGGCGAAACGTTTAACACACCATCATTAATTCCGTTGGGTGTCCCATTCCTTTGTCTGGTATCCTTATATAACGAGATGTTCGGCTGGGTTAGTTGCAGGATCCCACTCGATGGGCTGTATGAAATATTTTAGAGTTCTTTCTTTGGAAATTCTCTCTGTCGCAAGTGCAGGCGATGTCTTTGTAGACCTACAATAATGCAAGGAACTTCGATGATCCGTTCAATGAATTACATGTAGTTTCCTGGAATTGTTTCGAAAGTTCTGAAAGAATTACAAAGCCCTTGGAATGTAATTTAACACAGATTAAATCCAGACGTTTGAGATGTGCAGGGCATGTAGCACGTATGGGCGAATCCAGAAATGCATATAGAGTGTTAGTTGGGAGAACGGAGGGAAAAAGACCTTTAGGGAGGCCGAGACGTAGATGGGTGGGATGTGGGATATGATGATAGAGACTGGATTAATCTTGCACAGGATAGGGACCAATGGCGGGCTTATGTGAGGGCGGCAATGAATCATCGGGTTCCTTAAAAGCCATTTGTAAGTAAGTAAGTAAGTGATAACCGCCATAGATGGAGTAGGGAAAGGGACTCGTGTGCTGTGGATGTGAGTTTGATTACACTCCGTCTGATTGATTATATGTGCACATATTTTTTCTTTCCACGCTGTCGGAGGCAGTGCAGCTTTCCACATTCGAACGTGGAAAGATAAAATGTATGGCCCACATCTGTGGAGTAACGGCTAGCGCGTCTGGTCGCGAAACCAGATTGCCCGGGTTCGATTCCCGGTTGGGGCAAGTTACGTGGTTGAGGTTTTTTCCGGGATTTTCCCTCAACCCAATATGAGCAAATGCTGGGTAACTTTAGGTGCCGGGCCCCGGACTCATTTCACCGGCATTATCACCTTCATCTCATTCAGACGCTAAATAACCAAAGATGTTTATAAACCGTCGTAAAATAACCTACTAAAATTAAATTAAAAATTAAAATGTATGCACCTTTTTCAAAATGAATCGATGATGAGCTACGGGATTATGTGACCTAAACAAGTGATCAGACCTAATAGGAGTCATATATTTCAATTTCTGTCAACGTTGAGACCGCTTCGATAATAGGAGCACCACAGAAGAAAGATAAGTGCAGTAGCCTACATATCAATTTAGCTGTTAATCGAAGGACTTGTGATCAGTTCGTAGCCCCAGTAAGACCTTTGCTATTGTGAGTTCGTAACGTAGTTAAAAAATTACAAACATTTCGAAGTCAGTTGTTCATTCGTACAATATATTCCTGTTAAATTAGAGATGGATGAAGATTTTCGTAACAGTTACTTGATTTTGAATTACATTTAGTGACTGTAAAAATTTTGTGATACATTGTGCCAGTATTTCTCAAACATTTTCCACTACGAATCATTTTAACGTATTGTACAATCTTGGAGTTCTTGCAGTCCATTTCTATTTCTCTTTTTATTATTATTATTATTATTATTATTATTATTATTATTATTATTATTATTATTATTATACTTAGTGAAAATCACAGCAGAGTCCAAATAGGCCAGTTTCTATCTGATGCTTTTCCAATTCACTGCGGGCTAAAGCAGGGAGATGCACTGTCACCTTTACTTTTTAACTTCGCTCTAGAATATGCCATTAGGAAAGTTCAGGATAACACAGAGGGTTTGGAATTTAACGGGTTACATCAGCTGCTTGTCTATGCGGATGACGTGAATATATTAGGAGAAAATCCACAAACGATTAGGAAAAACGCGCAAATTGTACTTGAAGCAAGTAAAGAGATAGGATTGTAAGTAAATCCAGAAAAGACTAAGTATATGATTATGTCTCGTGATCAGAATATTGTACGAAATGGAACTATGAAAGTTGGAGATTTATCCTTCGAAGAGGTGGAAAAATTCAAATATCTTGGAGCAACAGTAACAAATATAAATGACACTCGGGAGGAAATTAAACGCAGAATAAATATGGGAAATGCGTGTTATTATTCGGTTGAGAAGCTTTTGTCATGTAGTCTGCTGTCAAAATATCTGAAAGTTAGAATTTATAAAAGAGTTATATTACCGGTTGTTCTGTATGGTTGTGAAACTTGGACTGTCACTTTGAGAGAGGAACAGAGATTAAGGGTGTTTGAGAATAAGGTTGTTAAGAAAATATTTGGGGCTAAGAGGGATGAAGTTACAGGAGAATGGAGAAAGTTACACAACGCAGAGCTACACGCATTGTGTTCTTCACCTGACATAATTAGGAATATAAAATCCAGACGTTTGAGATGGGAAGGACATGTAGCACGTATGGGCGAATCCAGAAATGCATATAGAGTGTTAGTTGGGAGGCCGGAGGGAAAAAGACCTTTGGGGAGGCCGAGACGTAGATGGGAAGGTAATATTAAAATGGATTTGAGGGAGGTAGGATATGATGGTAGAGACTGGATTAATCTTGCTCAGGATAGGGACCAATGGCGGGCTTATGTGAGGGCGGCAATGAACCTACGGGTTCCTTAAAGCCAGTAAGTAAGTAAGTATACGTGACTTACAGGTGGCACATATGATTTGTGTACAAACCCTGATTACGTGTGCATAAGAAAAACTACCCCTTTATAGCGGGTGCATTGATACAGAATTAATAACTTCTCTCCTATCTGGAAGTTACAGGGAGTATATATTTTTGTGCACAAACTATATTTACCGTTCCATAAGTGAAACTACTCCTTTTAGGGATTAGTTTAAATAAAATTAATAAATTCTTTCCTATCTAACAGAATTTTATGAAACTTTATACAGAAGTTACAGATATGATATATTTTTGTCTACAAAGTCTGATTATGTTTTATAAGAGGAATTGCCCCTGGTGTATTTAGACAAAATTAACAACTTCTCTCCTATATCATATATTTTTATGCAACTTTGTACAACTACTGGGCCTACAGGTATCATACAGATGTAATCAGAATTTGTACACAAAAATATATGCTACCTGTACTCTGTACAAAGTTTCATAAACTCTGTTATGTAGGAGAGAAGTTAATCTCGTGTAAATGCCTTCCCTGTAAAGGGGTACTTCCTCTTTTGGAGCTGTAAATATAATCATTGATTAAAGTTCTAGTTAACACTTTGTTAAAAACATAAAATTTACTTCGTCATACAACATAAACATGCAGCTTTCCGTACAATGACACACAGATTAATTAATATACCAATGAACAATGACAACTACACTGAAGAATTAAACACAATAAAATATATAGCACAAGACAATGGATACAACCCTAACATAATAGACACACTAATAAAAAAGGCAAAACAAAAACAGAACAAACCAACACAAACAGCACGCGAGATTAAATACATAACAATAACATATCACAATACCAATACCCACAAAATTGCAACTTCATTCAGAAAACTAAAGTACAAAATTGCATACAAAATAAATAATACAACACAGAAATACTTAAATAACCACACTATTCATTCAAATAAATATAATTCAACTGGAGTTTACAAATTAAAATGCAATAGTTGCCCACATTTTTACATAGGACAGACAGGAAGATCCTTTCAAACAATATATAATGAACATAGCCTATTAAAGCTATAACCAAACCTTACATCACATCAAATTATGCAGACCACATTATCAACAATAATCATGACTACAATAATATAGAAACAGATATGGAAATTTTACACATCACACCAAAAAGTTCACAGTTAAACATCCTAGAAAAGTACGAAATATATAAGAATACAATAACACACCCACAATATATACTTAACACACAACTACAGTTCGATACGCACACATTATTTGACGTCATAATACATCATAACATACAAACAGCCAACCCCCCCATAGGAACAACACACCCCCACCCCCACCATCGACAACTGCACATCGCAGAGTCAAGATCACCAGTGGTTCAAGAGACACTGAAGACGACGACACATAGCGTCGAAACGGGCCGTCTGTCGAAGGTAAATACCTTTTTTAACAATTTTAACACTTTTAACGCATGACGAAGTAAATTTTATGTTTGTAAATATAATTTGTACACAAAAAAATATTCCACCTGTAACTTACGTACAGTTTTTCATATAAATTTGTTAGATAGGAGAGACGTTACTATTTTTGTCTAAAACCACCCCGTATAAAGGGCTAGTTCCTCTTACACAATCATAGTCAGAGTTTGTACACAAAGAATATGTGCTATCTATAAGATCTGTGCAAAGTTTCATAACAATCCGTTGGAATGCAGAGAAGTTATGAATTTTGTCCAGATAGATTTGCGTTATTGTACACTGTCGTTGTTCAATATGGTTGTGAAAATTGACCTCTCACGTTGAGAAAGGAACAGTGATTATGTATGTTCTAGAATAAGATGCTTAGTAAAATATTTGGGGCTGAGGGGGACGAAATTACAGGAGAATGGTGGAAGTTACACAACGCAGAACTGCACGCATTGCATTCTTCACCTAACATAATTGGAATATTAAATCCAGATGTTTGATAGGCAAGGCATGAAGCACGTAGGCCTATGGGTGAGTCCAGAAATGCATATAGAGTGTTAGGTGGAAGACCTTTGGGGAAAAGGACCTTTGGGAATGCCGAGACATAGATGGGAGGATAATACTAAAATGGATTTGAGGAAGGTGGGATATGATGGCAGGCCCTGGATTAAGCTTGCTTAGGATAGGTACCAATACACAGTGCGCAGTTTTCTTAAACTATCTGGACAAAATTCATTTTTCGACTTGCTAATTTCGCTATATATTTTTATGAATATATGTCCGTGACTGTATGTTGAAAGCATCTTGTAAAACCACTGTGCGACATATCTGCCGGATATTTATTTGTTTCAGAGTAGCGTAAACATTACTATCTGCATTTCTTTGCTCTCCTAAAATGTAGCAAATTTTGACTCAGTTCCTTACTAAAAAGTTCTATTCTTTGTAATATTAATACATTTCTCATATTCATTTCTAAATTTAACAGAAGAAATACTGAAATCAGAAGTAAACACTGAACTACTGAAACAATTGTCTTTAGAGACAATTAATATTAGGTACCCTCCACAAAACTGGCTTCATTTATACACCGACGGATCCTTGATCTCCAGAGAACAAGGTGCCGGTGCAGGTGTTACGTGCTGTCTCTTCTCACTTTATACATCTCTTGGATATGGAACAACAAGTTTTGATGGTGAAATCATTGCAATAAGTGAATGTCTCAGGAATCTTCTATGCCACATCAATAAATTTAGGAATGCAGTTATATTGTCAGACTCCAAAGCAGCTATTCTATCAATCTTCTCTAAACACACACCTTCATCTCAAACAGCAGAAATAACTAAAATGCTCTCTCAATTAATATCACTCAATAAAAGAATTGTATTCCAATGGATACCATCCCATTGTGGAATCCTGGGAAACGAGAATGCTGATGCTTTAGCAAAGAAGGGCAGCACTGCTACTTACAGACCTGTTACTAAATCTACATATTACTCTGTGAAGAGATTTATTAAATCTACATACTTAGACTTCAACAAACAAAATTTGATAACTCAATCCCAAGGGAAAAAATGGAAATTTCTGCATCAAAATCCACAGTTAATTCCCGATTTGCCACGAAAATCGTCTGTAGTTGCATTTAGATTGGCAACAGGCCATGATTGTTTGGCCAAACACCTGCATAGAATTGGAATATATCTGTCCCCTAACCAGTGGCGGCGGCTGGGTATTCGCACGATCGCAAATGCACACCCTAAGAAACTTAGTTTTAAAAATACGTTGCTTGAGTGTTCATTTATCTGTCAAATTTCGAGCATGTGAACCAAGAAACAATTTTAAACGAATTTAAATCTGCCGCCGTTTACTCTTGCCTCTGCCGCATCGCGCTGGTGTAACAGGCTTCAAGAGACAACTCCTGGTTTTGCTACAGAATGTTGGGAAGGTGTGGCGAGGAGTGAGAAGGGAGGATTGTTTCTATATACGTGGAGAGGAGATCGCCAAGAAGAATGCGAAGGCGCGTACGCAGCCGACTCGGCCCAGTTGCTCTCTCGCGCTCTCTCGTCTCTCCTTTTCAAACATACGGTATGGCCAAATCAACAACTTTCTTTCTTGGCGAACATCATGATATTTCATCTTTATAAAATTGCTGTAATCCTTATGTTGATGGTTTAAATAATGTATGTTTGTAATTTAGCAACTCGATGTCACGTAGTAGATGATTAAACATAAACTTTTCATTTAAATACCGGACTGTTAAAAAAAAAGTTTAGAAACTCTGTGCAGATAGAAGTTTGCGATACTGTAGATCGACTCCGGTTTCTCAATCGTTTCAATTTCAAAGAGTTCGCACTTTGCAGCCAGGAGCCAGCACCATGCTGTGATATAAGTGTGAATCTTCAGTCTTGCTTTATTGTCACTGTGTATAGATATTGCAAAAATGAACCGCGTTCGAGACCTGAAAGTAGTGAATTTCTTTAATCTCACGATTGAAGAAAAGCTTAGAATAAAGGAGAGAGGTAGGCCTGTTCCAGATATTAAACTAATTCAAACAACGAAGTGCAAAGGAAAAGAAGTTAAAAGAAAATTCAATTGTAATGTCTACTCGACTTATGAGTGGATATGTGGTTGTGACGAAACTAATTTTCTCTATTGCTTCCCATGTTTACTTTTTGCGCGAGGCCAGGATGTAAGCGGTACGTGGACGAAAGTTTGTTTCGGAAATATTAGTCACTTAAAACAAAAAGCTTCTAAGCATGAAAATTCCAGATGTCACTTGAATGCAGAATTGGACTTAAAAATGCTCGGTAGAAGTAACATTGCACAACAATTGGACACTGCGTTCAGAAGAAATACTGAGCAGAAAAATATGCAAATTAGTAGAAATAGGTATGTGCTATAATAAACTGTATAAAGTTTTGTGGTGCATTTGAGTTAGCTCTACGTGGCCACGACGAAAGAGACAGTTCCGCAAATCCGGGAATTTTTCGCGGATTAATAAGTAAAGCGATCGGTTTGGAAGTAAATCCCGAAAAGACGAAGTATATGATTATGTCTCGTGACCAGAATATTGTACGAAATGGAAATATAAAAATTGGAGATTTATCCTTCGAAGAGGTGGAAAAATTCAAATACCTTGGAGCAACAGTAACAAATATAAATGACACTCGGGAGGAAATTAAATGCAGAATAAATATGGGAAATGCGTTTTATTATTCGGTTGAGAAGCTCTTATCATCCAGTCTGCTATCCAAAAATCTGAAAGTTAGAATTTATAAAACAGTTATATTACCGGTTCTTCTGTATGGTTGTGAAACTTGGACTCTCACTCTGAGAGAGGAACATAAGTTAAGGGTGTTTGAGAATAAGGTGCTTAGGAAAATATTTGGGGCTAAGCGGGATGAAGTTACAGGAGAATGGAGAAAGTTACACAACACAGAACTGCACGCATTGTATTCTTCACCCAACATAATTAGGAACTTAAAATCCAGACGTTTGAGATGGGCAGGGCATGTAGCACGTATGGGCGAATCTAGAAATGCATATAGAGTGTCAGGTGGGAGACCAGAGGGAAAAAGATCTTTAGGGAGGCCGAGACGTAGATGGGAGGATAATATTAAAATGGATTTGAGGGAGGTGGGGTGTGATGATAGAGACTGGATTAATCTTGCACAGGATAGGGACCGATGGCGGGCTTATGTGAGGGCGGCAATGAACCTTCGGGGTTCCTTAAAAGCCATTTGTAAGTAAGTAAGTAATAAACTTTACAGCTGAGTTGGATTCCGCACTTAAAGAGCACATGAAAGAAGCAACTGTGTTTAAGGGCACTTCAAAAGACATACAAAATGACCTGTTACAGTGCATGTTGGAGGTGTACCATGAGAAGGTGAAGGAAGAAATAGGAAAAGCAGACTATGTATCAGTCATAGCAGATGAAACTACGGGCGTATCATCCCTAACACAAACGGTGATAGTGTTTCGTTATCTTTCATCCAATGGGAAGCCTGTGGAACAATTTTGATCTTTTGTGAACCCAAATAATTGTAATGCGGTGTCTGTCAGACTGTGTTAAAGATGTTTTGTCGCAAGTAATCCATGACAAAAATAAGCTAATTTCACAAAGCTATGACGGAGCTAGCGCTATGAGCGGCGGAAATGCTGGTGTTCACGTTTTAATCAGGCAGGACTATCCTTACGCGCATTACGTCCACTGCTATGCTCATAAACTGAATTTAATTATGGCGCAAGCCACTAGTCAAAATACTCAAGTGAGGATCTTTTTTTCTGATATTAATGAAATTCCAGCTTTTTTTTCCAACTCACCACAACGTGTACGATTACTTGATGACATCGTAGGCAAGAGATTTCCTGGTATTTCAAACATAAGGTGGAACTTCAAATCAAGATTGGTCTAAACTGTATATGAGCATAGGGAATCTCTGATAAACTGTCTTGAAGAAATACAAGAACAAAGCAAGCAAATGAGTACAATTACTCAAGCAAGAGGGCTTCTTCTTCGAATCCAGCAGCCATTCTTTCTCTTTTGGTTGAAAGTGTTTCATCTGATAATGCCTCATGTGGATATTCTGTATAACCAACTGCAGAAAAGGCAAATAGACTCTGTTTCAGCGAATAAAGCAGTCACAAATTTTCAGCACAACATCCAACAGGTCAGAGATAGCATTGGTACGATCAACGAAAATCCACCATCTGAAAAGAAACGGAAAGTGGAAACGTCCGATACGAGGAAAGTTGCTGCGAAAGAAATATGTGACACTGTCATTACTCAAGCTGTGGATCGGTTTAAATTTACCGGGCATCTCACGGCATCTAAGCTTTTCGTTACAGAGAAATTCAACAAATACAACAAGGAGTTTCCAGAAATGTTGTTAAACGAAATCCACAAAGCCTATCCATTCATTAATGTACCTAGACTCCGAACAGAGTTAGAAATCATTTACATGCGTCAAGACTTTAGTAACACCTCCAGTGCAAGTGTTTTATTGAAATTTATTATTGAAAACAATTTGGAGTGTACATTCAGCGAAAGTGTGAAACTTTTGAAGGTTCAAGTGACAATACCCATGACTACCAGTGAAGAGGAAAGATGTTTCTCGACATTAAAACGTGTGAAAACATTTCTACGTAGCACCATGGGGGAAGACAGATTAACAGCTTTGGCAATGTTGTCCATTGAAAAGCAAGTGATTAGTGACATGTGTGACTTCAACGAGAGGGTAATCGACAGATTCGCTCAGAGAAAGGAGAGAAGAATGGATTTTCTACCCCGCCATACTAATATAAACGTAGTTAATTATTAATTACATATAAGTACCAAAGTTTATGTTTGTTTTAGGCCTATTACTTGTTTCCTAACTGCACACCCATTGAAAAATGTCACCAGCCGCCACTGCCCCTAACTGCCCATTGTGCAACTCAAACCAAGAAATGGATTCGGAACACCTCAAAATCTGTGCTTCAGTGGCTGGTCATGATAATATCTTTGAAAAATATTGGAGTGCAAGAGGTCAAATGACTTTATTGTCAAACGCCTGGCATTAGAAAACAACAACAAAAACATATTCATTTGATCATGAATTAACCTAACGCAAATGAGATAACAGTCCCATGTGTGGTATGGGAGGATTTCGAAGTTTCATTAGTGTTACAATATTATTATTTATTGAAGTGGGTGTAATTGTAGAATGAAACTATGTTAATAATGCACATACCTACATTGTCAAAAACTTGCATTTTCAATTTATTTTAAAGTGCACATTCGCTATGCTCAGTAGACCCCGGTAGACCCACTAATGAACTTTTATAGGATTATTAAAAGAAAAATTCAAATATCTTGGAGCAACAGTAACAAATATAAATGACACTCGGGAGGAAATTAAACGCAGAATAAATATGGGAAATGCGTGTTATTATTCGGTTGAGAAGCTTTGTCATCTAGTCTTCTGTCAAAAAATCTGAAAGTTAGAATTCATAAAACAGTTATATTACCGGTTGTTCTGTATGGTTGTGAAACTTGGACTCTCACTTTGAGAGAGGAACAGAGATTAAGGGTGTTTGAGAATAAGGTGCTTAGGAAAATATTTGGGGCTAAGAGGGATGAAGTTACAGGAGAATAAAGAAAGTTACACAACGCAGAGCTGCACGCATTGTATTCTTCACCTGACATAATTAGGAACATAAAATCCAGACGTTTGAGATGGGCAGGACATGTAGCACATATGGGCGAATCCAGAAATGCATATAGAGTGTTAGTTGGGAGGCCGGAGGGAAAAAGACCTTTGGGGAGGCCGAGACGTAGGTGGGAAGATAATATTAAAATGGATTTGAGGGAGGTGGGATATGATGGTAGAGACTGGATTAATCTTGCTCAGGATAGGGACCAATGTCGGGCTTATGTGAGGGCGGCAATGAACCTCCGGGTTCCTTAAAAGCCAGTAAGTAAGTATTAAAAGAAATACAAAACAAAATAATCCTTGCAATACAAATGTTAATATAGTTCAATAATATGTAATAATTAACACACGTGATTATATAAAATCCAGTAATTAATTATTCTGCCCGGTGGGATGAATATGTTCATTTTTAATTGCTAGGTACAAATTTTTATAACTAGCCTATCTGGTTTTAGAGCGGAATGCTATAGCTTCTTTTGTGCTTCTGCATTTAGCCTATTTCGATAAATTTGTTTTCATGGTTAGATACGCTGAGATTTCAGATATTAAACTGATAAATATTATATTCCTTTTTAGATATTTAATACTATTAATA
Organism: Periplaneta americana; assembly: GCF_040183065.1. NCBI lineage: Eukaryota > Metazoa > Arthropoda > Insecta > Blattodea > Blattidae > Periplaneta > Periplaneta americana. The sequence goes on along the minus strand of NC_091122.1, from coordinate 44,616,575 downwards.
ATAATGAAATATGATTATTAATATCTATTTTGTAACATGATTACATTACAAATTATTGATGACGTTTCATATTTTTATTGATTCGTATTTTCGTGACTTTGTATACACTTTGTTGTAGGCCTGATCTCCAAATTTAAAATACTATTTAAATTTAATTTACGATTCACCGAATTCCACTCTTTCAGAAGCACTACATTATACGATTTATATTGTTCGAATTTATTGATAAGGAAGGATGGTCATAAAACAATGTAATGTATTAAAAATATAAAACCTCATTGTCCTCAGTAATTTTTAAATTGCGTCACGATTTCTGTAGTGTTTTTAATTATGCTTGTGCAACGGAGGCTTAATTATCAGTCTCCAATATAAGCCTACACATTTATTTCTAGACTCGCCATTGACGCTACAAACCGTAAATGCTTTTTTTTATTCCCTACTTATTGTTGCAGTTTTCAAGCAGCAATCTTAATATAACTTAGTAAGCTTACCTCAGTGGGAAGAAGTTCATCCTGGTTGTCTCGTGGAAATCGAACCCAGCTCCTCAATTCACACTACGCTCCATAAAACGTCATCTTTGCTTGCTTTAATCGAAATCAAAACTCAAAATGGCGGTTCAATATGTCATTTTCATTGTTGAAGACGGCATTGTTCCGCGTTCAGAGATGAACCCCAATTCCATAGAGAATGAAAAAATGGAACTAGCGTCAGTGAGTAGGAGCTGTAGACAAGAAAATCGATAGTCCTAGTGTTGTAAGAGTACCCAACCGGCCGCAAAGGAGTTTAAATATTCTCGTTTTCATATTTTATATTTAAAACGTATTTTTAAGCTTTCTAAAGTAATTGATATAACAACGTAGCTACATTTTATGATGCAGTTACGTATTGTATTAATGTTACTTGATTTTTATCAGTATAAAAATCACAAATCTTTAATTTTTGCGAGAATATTAATTTCAAAACTCTTTGGCTTAGAGATCTTCTTCCCCTTCTTTTATTAATTTTGTAGCTGAAACTTCATTCTATACCTACTATGTTGGCTGCGTGTGGAATAGGATTTGAACTTTAATGTTGGGACTGTGTTCTTCCCACGTGTTCGTCTGTGTATTCGGTTTTCAAAAAATTAAATTTCTTTGCTTGTGTCCCCATTTTCTCAGGAACAATTGAAAGTAGACAGTTTAAATTTCACCGTTTTTTATCATGCCACTTGATGTCAGTAATGTGATTTAACGTACTGATAGAAAATATAGATCAGAAACCTCTGTAGGAGTCTAATGTTGATAATTGACATTGCACTCCAATTTAAGAATCTTAGGCCTACATTTTTGGAAAACTCAATAATACTTTCGTAAATGTCGGTCAAAGCGTGTAGATTTGTATAGGGAAAAAAAAAAAACACGCACGCGCACACATACAAAATTTTCTATATTAAGATTTTTTGTATTACTTCCATTTTTGTCCATGGATGTGGAGATAATTACAAATAATTCTCTCCATTTCGTATTGATTTTATACCATTTTGTAAAGTTTCGCCACACACAGCAAGCGATTTTCAACTGTCGGACAAAAATTAATAATTTTATTAGTTTAATTATTCACAGATCTTTTTAGATAAAGTCATAAAACATGGGAGATGGGTTAGGAATAAGATTTTCTTTAATACGAATGGAATTCGCTTGAATTTAATTTGTTGCATTCGAATATAAAACTATTTTTTTTTTCAATGAGGTGTTCTTATGAGCATGCCTTAATATTATTCGGATTAGTCTTTAAGATAATAAAATATGGTTATTCCGGTTTACAATGGCGTCTGTTTAGTTTCGATGACACTTCATATAGGGTATCTAGAATATTTTAAATGATGGATGACATGTAACTGCCTCCCATTTTTCAGTCATCCGTATGACTAAAATATTAATGATATGGCGGTCATAGTTGGCAGTTTAATTTATTTCCATAATAACATTATTATATTAAAAGCCGAAAAAAATCATGACATCGCTGGCATATCCTTAAAATTTTGTATGGAATGACCCTAATTTTAAAACTCGCTCGGATGTAATGCTAGCAGTTTGCTAGAGGAGGGAAATATTGTTACTTTTCGGGCGTTCATGAATCTTGAATCCAGTTACATGTTGTAGATTCTATTCAAATTTCAACTAAAGAATGTGAATGAGCATTACTGTAATGAACGATATCTGCACTAACAAAAGGAATATTCTCCTAGTAAGAGAGTTCCTAAACTTTTGTTCCTAAAAAGTGTTGGACCACAAATGTCAGCGTTTAATTTCTTGCCTCATGTGCAAATTGTGGCTGCGATCTGCATGATGAAGAAGTAACTTTGGAAAAGAAGTGCAGTACGAGTCCAGAGAGAGTCTAATCTGACCAAGGAGATTTCAACAGTACCCAGGGGCGGACGCAGGATTTTTTTTCGGGGAGGGATTTGAGGAGATAGTAAAAATGGAGTAATGAGAAATAAGTTTATATACTCACAATTTGTTTCCGAGTCAGAAACATTTACAAGTTGGCCTGAGTAGCGTAGTCGGTATAGCCTTCTGTGCTCGAAGTTGCGGGTTCTACCCCAACCCAGCTCGATGGCATTTAAGTGTGTTTAAATGCGACAGGCCTCATATCAGTCGGTTTACTGGCATGTAACAGAAGTCCTGAGGGAAAAAATTCCGGCACACCGGTGACACTGATATAACCTCGGCAATTGCGAGCGTTGTTAAATAAACCATAATTTTTTAACTTTACATTTACAATGACTGCAATACAAAAACAATGACAGAACGACATTTACAGAAGAAGGCGACGAGACTTCTTAGACATTTCATCCAGTACTTCATGAGCTTTTACTTCTACATTTTTATGTATATACATCAAGGCCAGTGCATTTAACCTGTCTGCTCCCATCGTGCTCCTCAAGTAAGTCTTCAAATACCGCAATGTTGAGAACGACCGTTCTGATGTTGCTGTAGTTACAGGCAACGTGCAGACAAAGTTTCAGAGCCTTGCGAGTGCAGGGAAAAATAATTTCATTGCACCTGTTCAAAGATGATATAAAGTCAGTAGGTATTAGGTGAAGATTTTTCTGATCAAGGAAATTTCTTCTCCACATCTTCAATTCACTGAAGAAAGACTCTGGTGATGCATCAACATCATTGGGCCACTGATTTACTACAGCCTGAACAGCAATTTCTAAATCTTCATCTGATGCTCGCATTATGTTTTTAGGCAGCAAAGCTTGTATGGGCTTTAGGATTCCCTTATGATTTAAAAACCTGTCCTTGAGCTGACTAATGAAATAGTCTAAGAAGAGAAGGAAAATTAAAAGCCTAAAATACTCTTCATGACTCTCTGTCTTGAAGTAAGAACACTGTGTTTGTCTTCCTGCAGTTCTTGGAATTTAACATTTTAGCAAAGAGAATTTACGTGGAAAACTTTCTAATTCCTATGTACATTCACGAATTAAAATTAATATTATTTTTGTTTCTTGTTTCGTATTTTTCTCAAAATTTCGGGAGGGGATATATCCCCTTAATCCCCCCCCCCTTGCATCCGCCCCTGACAGTACCCTCTAAAATTTGTTTCCAACTACAGCACTTCAATGCTGTGTGTAGTAACATCTCCCGGAGGTGCTTTATGTAGCTCATTGCTCTCAGTGCGGCGTTCACTCTGTCTTCAATATGTGTTATGAATGTCATCCCTGACGTCTGCAGCATTACTCCTAGCTATTTGAACTGCTTTACTGATGTCAAGTTTTTTCCTTTGTATACTAGATGTGCCTCTCTTCTTCAGGAATTAATGTAGATAAGACGTAAGCGTCTGACGACTTCCCGTTGTTGCTCTGAGCACCACTCGTGGGGTCGTGGCTAAATGCGAAAACATCTATGGAGTAAAATCAACCCCAGGCCATAAGCTTGAAACGGTGGAACCAAAAAAATGTACTAGTATGGCCGTCAAATTACCCATAGTTAATCTCTTTTTCCGGTGTGTTTATCAGCTGTTTTGTTCATATTATTACGATTACAAATTGTTTCGTGTTGTGAATATTTCAAAAGTGTAGTCAAGTTCAGCAGATGCCACAGAGAGCTAGAAACACTTGCACATGCCCTGGGCTCTTGTCCGCACTGTGAAGTACTCCGTAACTCACGACACCATAGAATTCGTTCGATGATCGCCGAACAGTTTAGATCAATAAATTTTCAAGTGTTCGAAGAAGTACACGGACTGGCAGACAATGGCAGTACAAGAAGAATAGACATGATTGCCATCCCACCAAATAACAACAAAGGTTACATCATCGATCCCACCTTTAGATTTGAAAAACAAAAGAGCCAACCTAAAGATGTAAATAGGGAAAAAAACGAAATCTATGTACGTACCGTTCCATATTTCATGGACAAATACGGCCTACAACAAATTGAAGTAATAGGCCTTATAGTTGGAGCGCGCGGAACTATTCCCGGTTTCTTCTTCCAAACCTGGCAACATTTCGGCCTACAGAGGAAGGTAATTGATGACATCGTTCTTGCAGCTCTGAGAGGATCCATATTTCTACTCCAAACCCATCTCTACGGTCAACAGTGATCTTCAAATAATTAACTAGTACCTAATTATTTATTCAATCATTTCTTGTCATTGCTGTGTGACGCCATTAAACTTAAACATATGTATGTTATTTATACTTTCAACTGCCTATTGTACAATATGTTCTGTCTTTATGGCAGCCTGTTAATACAGAGAGCTGTTATCATTTAGATAATTAAATAATGTCCGTTGATATTTCCCTCTATGCTTTAACATATATGAAGGAATGCCAACATCCTTCTTGATAAGAGAAAGAATGTGGAAATGAAGTGTTCAGTCCATGTCACAACCATAACACTTTTAATAAATATATAGTGAAACATACAGTGATATAATAATCTGCTAGTAGTCCTATTACCTCCAGATCCATTCTAATCCGTTTACGTATGACTAATACCGATAGTAGCAATTTAATATTTGGCAATTGGCGGTGTCTACCAAATCTATATAGATTTCAAACAAGCCTACAACAGCATAAATCGGAAGCAAATTTACAGGATTATGAAAGAATTTGATATTCCATGTAAACTTATAAAATTAGTACAAGCAACGATGAAAGGAACAATAGTTCAGGTCAAAATTCAAACTCAATTAACAGACCCCTTTGACATAGAACAGGGACTCAAACAAGGTGATGGACTGGCCCCATGCCTGTTCAACGTAGTACTGGAATATGCAATAAGAAAGCTCTCTATCAATATGAAAAGTACTCTGGACTACCAGGGGCCTGTTTCTCAAAACTCACGGACTAGTAATACTAGTCTGTACAGTAGTAATATTAGTTTATTTTACAAGTCTGTGTTTCTAGAAACTACAAGGGTAAAGTAGTAGTTACCAGTTCACAGACTAGTAATATTGGTCGATTTCACCAGTTCATAAGTGATTCTGGTTCTCAAAATGCTAATCTAGTTGATTATACTAGTATTTAACAGGAATATTCCTACAAGACTCTAAAGACTGGTGATTTCTATATCAGTTACCAGTGGCAATCTTTCTCAGATAATCAAAACAAAATATTGTAGCTATTTTTTTAATAAATGTGGTTTAGTGATTTCGATTGAAGTAGTAAAGAAGTTGTTGTGAGAAGAGCTAAAACTATATCGAGAAAGAACAATTATTATTCCTTTACGGGAGCATTGTTTAAATATAATGAACTGTTTAAATAAAGTGCTGAAAAGCTTGGAGAGTTGTAAAATATAGTGGGACCTGCCATAACAAGACAAACAAATAGAAGTCATGCATTATCAGCAAAGCTTCAAATACAAATTGCTCTACAAATCGGGATGTTGATTATTTTCCAATGCCATCTGGTTTTTCTGCCCTAGACCAGCAACACATGCAGAATTTTTTTCCTAATAATGTAATACCAATTCATCAACTGCAGTAATTTTTGTTGGCTTTCCTCCTCCACTGCCAGTTCTTCTGACATTGTCAACTTTAGCCTATAAATTAAATACAAAACGACACTAATTTATGAATAGATCAAACGTAAAACTGAAAAAAAAAAAAAAAAAAAAAATAGCGAATTTTTCAAGTCATAAGTGGCATCCATGTCGCCAGTAGACTCACTTGCTACATAATGTGTTCATATTATGATACTGTGAACTTGAATTGGTACTCGTCAAAGTTGCTTTCTTAATGTTGGGCCAATAAGTGTCCCTAACGTATGCATAATCTTTGTTCTGAAGTATCAGTTCCATAGCCTCACTTATTACAAATTTTTTTGTCCAGTCGTTTACTTTATCATTCTTGTTATTATGCTTGAAAACGCACCGAATGATATATCCTTTGAGTCATTAATCATATTGAGTATAGTTAATTTGCTTTCAATTGATGGAATTTCAAGAGAAGAGAGAAGTAAGAACCAAAACACAAACAACTTAGCCTCCTAACCTCAAATAACAATACCTACCAATGGGTATAAACAAATGAACTCAATCAGCTGACTAATGAAAGAGATCATGTGACTAGTGAAAAATTGTCACAAGTTACTAGACTGGTGAAATAGTTTGAGAAACAGAATCTACTAGAGCTGGTGAAATATACTCTGGTAACTAGTAACTGGTGAACTACTAAACTAGTATTTTTGAGAAACAGGCCCCAGACCACTCAAGTAATCGACTATGAGGATGATATATGCATATTAAGTAGAAATATCAAGACTATACACGAAACCTACAATGAATTGAAAGAGGCCACTAAGGACATAGGTCTTAATATCAATCTAACCGAAACACAGGCAATTAGAAATAGCCGGCAACTTATGATCGTCGAACCAGAGATAACCGTGGTTGATAGTTTTGACTACTTAGGCTCAAGGATTACCAATAATAATGTCCTTCTTAATGAGATCCAAAAGCGCATAAGATCGGCCAATAAAATTTATTATTCCCTAAACCAGGTTATGAGTAATCGAGACGTCCAGACGGCAACTAAAACAAGACTTTATAAAACACTCATAAGAACTGTTCTCATGTATGGCTGCAAAATATGGTGTCTTACCAGAAGGGCTGAGGAAGCTATTGGTAGCTTTGAAAGGAAAATACTTAGGAAAATATTTGGACCTATAAATATAAATCAGGAATATAGGATACGAAATAATAAAGAACTTTATAGAGAATACGATATACTTACCTATATAAAAATTAAAAAACTCCAATGGGCAGGTCACGTACAAAGATTACCTCTGGATCGTCTACAAAAAAAAAAAACCCTTAGAGCTAGTTTTCATGGAACTCGCCGTCCTGGAAGACCCATGAAGAGATGGGAAGATAATATCATGGAGGATGCGGCTAGTCTACTACATTGCAGAAATTGGAAACTGGCAGCGCAAAATAGAGATTTATGGAGGCAAAAAATTCGGCAGGTCAAGGCTCAAACATGAGCTGTAGAACCATTCGATGGATGGAATTGGCGGTATTTCGCGGTGGATTATGAGGCGTAAAAGGTATAGTTTGACGTCATATCCGTCGCACCGATTTCAAGGATATTTGGCTTGAAGTACTCCCTCCTTTCTTTTTATCCTCTCAGAGTAAAATATATATTCAAGCATTAACCTATACCGATATGCAATTTATTTACACTGCTGTACAATTAATGTCTCACCTACAATCATTTTCTATATGCTATTTATTAATACTGATGTATGATTAATGTGTCACCTATCTACTTCTTTGAAGACAAAATTAAACTGTCTATAATTTATTTTATTACAGTATTTTCTTAATCGTCGAATAATAACAAATGAATGTCACCTATAATAAATGAATGAAACCCAGTGGCGGCTGATTGACTGAGACAAGTGAGGCCAGATCTCAGTCACTTGCCTTAATTGAAATCAAGTTTTGTGTTTTGATCTAATATATTAGTCATTTGAATGAAGCATATATCGCTGTAGAAGTATTTGAAAACTTTGTGATGAATATAGACCTGTTTTGCAGTAAAATTTGTTCCTGAGGACAGGAATTCTCGTGTCGGATCTGGTTTCTGCATTTTGTATGTTTTCGCGGGCTTTGAGGTTGTACTTGAAACGGTGTAGCTAAGACACAATTCGTCTGGCATCGTGGCCTGATCAGCTTTCACTCCTCCCTTTCATGGACCGGTCTCAAGGGTGGAATAAGGTGGGTATAGCAGTGGTGACTTGTCTTCCTAAATGGGCCATAAATAACATAAAAATTCCCGCTGTTTAGCAGGCAGACACCCACACTGTTCTCTCCCCTTATGTCTTAGTTTATGACTTAAGCGAGGGTGTGTGGCATAAGGTAGAGTTGACCACACTTCGTAACGTTACAGGAATTGAGAAGGGTTCTTAAGAATAAGAAGTCGTCGAACTGTGGTATAACTATTATATTGGAGAATAGGTAGTAATACAGTTGAATGTGTTGTAGACTACATGACAAGTAACGAGTAAAAGCCCTGAGGTTAGTGGTGACTCGTATTATATAGTCCAGGTTTGGGGCGTTGTCAGGACGCGAGTCCATGTCTAAACCTGACCATACATGGTAATGTTAGGAGTTGTAGTCACGTGCAGTACGATAGACGTTTTAGTTCCACATGATCAAGTATAGTAATATTTTAGGGAACGTAGTCCAAAAATAACTCAAAGGGGTGAGAGGGTAACGCGTGGGTGAAAGGGAGATAGCTTTTTATGCAGTCACCAACATCCTTAGGAGTAACTTATACATTTGCAATGATGCAATTGCACAGAATATAGTAACATATAGAGTGGACTCTCCTGAGTTCGACAAAACAGAATTGAAAGTTCAGTCCAATAAGGATAGTGGGAATGGTAGGTGAAATGAATACAAATTCTTATTGGTTATCCATCAACGAATACAGTACTGTACTTGCATTTCCTGCCCGCCCCGAGACTTGTGTATGCGTTTCTAGTACCACAGTGGGTTTCGACAGTTCCGTCTCACAAACGGCACAATTCTCAAATAGAGAAAGAAGAGTTCATTAATTTAAAACCAGTGATCAATATGGATGTCCTAATCAATAAAATATTCTGATTTCTGTTGAACTTAAGAGCTTCCACTGTAATTTACAAACACGGTTCATAATTATTAATTCACACTACAGTCTACAAGGGCTACAATATTATTCCACATTTCCCTTCCTATTAAAAGTTTGACCAACTTCTAAGAGGTTAAAATTTCACTTTATCCCATTCCTTCTGTTTTCTGGATGATAAGAGAAATTTTGAGACGACTGCAGGAATGGATTTATGGGATTTTGCCTTTATTTGTTGAAGGGCCTGGGGGAAATCAGCTATTGTGGCGTTAGGATCAGGTTGGTACCTACTAGGATTCATAGAAAATATTCATTGTCACTATCTGAGTTTTCTCCCTCCCTTGCTCTTTCCTTTGATCTCTGATTGTATTGGCTATTCTTAATAATATTATTATTGAATTTCCAAGTTTATAGAACCCTATTTTACTCGAAGGTATATTAGAGCTGTAGTTAAATCGTACATATTATAGCCCTGTACAAATACTTACATAAAATATATACATAATTATGACATGAAATACACATATTGCATTAAATGTGTATGACATAATAAAAATCGTAGTTATATTAAATAGGCCCCTACAAAAACGTAGATTTGAGATAAAATAGATATAATACATAGAAATAGATACACAATATATGAAACACAGACATATTACATACAATACTTTCCCAGGACACATCACACACAGACTTGTTACATAAAAAAGTAAGCATTTCGTAGAAACGTACAGTACATGTTACTTTTAAGGACGTATATGACATAAAAATGACATGAAATAGACACATGACATACAAATGCATACACAACACATAAGACATAAACATATTATACAAAAAAACACAGACAAGACATAAAAAATACATAAAAACTTATATACGATATGAAACAGTGATATTATAGCTATTATTATTGTGATTATTAGTATTATTATTAATAGTAGTAGTATCTCCTTTTATTGCAACCTATTTTGTCTTGTGGCATGTTAGATTAATGATAAAAAAACCTGAAAATATAATTTATATATACAAAAAATTAACACATTCTTATAACCTTACTAATTGCATTAACTACAACTTCTCTTAATGGCAGAAACACATAAACTAGCTATTTACAGTGAATTGTGAATATGTGATATGAATTTCTGAAATTCTCTTGAACAGCATTTCTTTTTAGACATAAAACACAGGGGTTTTTCAAATTGCCCAGAACATGAGATGACATGCGACAGTAATAACAGGCGAGCTCTTTCGAATATTGGGCAATCAAATAGCAGGTGATGAACAGTCTGGTCCCTTTCCTCGGATTTACAAATGGATTTATTTACATTATGGATTTTGAACCGTTTAAAATATGTTTTAAATTTTCCATGGCCTGAAATGAATTGCATAAGCACGAAATTGAGTATCATGTGTTTACAATTTAACCTAGAGATTATTGTAGGAAAGAATAAGTCCCTAGTTAGAGAGCCGTTATTACTTTCTTGCCATTGAACATCCCAGCGTGCTAACATGTGTTCCCTTAATTTATGTTTTATGAAACTGACAGGAATTTTATGGTAATTATCAACGAAATTCATGGAACAAGCAAGCTTGGCTAGCTGTTCTGTCCTTTCATTCCCTAGAATCGACGGCAATTCGGAAGGCTGTAGTCTGCTAGTGTTTGCGTCGAGAGAGACAGATAGAGAAAGCAAGGCAGCGTACAACATTGCCACATCGTACTTCACGCGTACGTGCAATACAAATAGCGCAGGAGAGAATTTAAATTATCAAAAGACAATAATGACCTTAGCCGTTGGTTACTATAAACATGACATCAAACATGAACTCTTTCCTTCACTAACAAAATTCTTTGCACGGTTCTCAATCCCACACCACATGCTTCTGCACTCGTTTCTTGCACGTTGGCAACATTGCAGTTAGCATCAAGATGGCCGGCAGCGTTCTGCTCGTCAACGTTTTTAAAATAATTATACTCCTCAAACAATATTTTCCGCGCCTGCCTGTGCAATACTTGTATTTTTACAGTCTCTTCTTTCATTTACTGTATTTATCTTGCATACACACAGTAAATGTTAGTTTTACTTATTCAATGTATTGAAACACTCACACGTAAACAAATAAACTCTGAAAGTACTTGTTACAGAGTGATTCTGATTGGTTCTACTGCACAAGCTTGTGACGTCACATACTAGAAATGCTACGCGCGCATATAGCAGCCGACCGCCTTTCGAACTGCCGTCTAGTCTAATATACCCAAGTGCCTTCGAACCCAGTTTAAACAAATATGTTTGCTGGAGTTAGCAATATTATGTCTGACATTTACGCCAATCATATGCATATTATATTTGTCCTTAATACAGTTCAAAGTTGCCTTATTCTTAGTAATAATGGAACGACAACAAGCACTACATCCCTTCCTGTAATCTGAACACGTCTCTCTCTAGTTACATTGTTTCAACATCCACAGCCCACACTTTCTACGACTGCTACAGCAACAGCACCACACACAAAAGAGTAACATTATTCCGATTGCTGAACTAATATAGAGCCAAGAAGAATAGTGACGCCAATCTTTCATATTGAATTTTGGATTATTCTTCTGATATTTGTTTTTGAAGATCATCAATTCTTACTCCCATGTATTTAAAATCATGAGTCGTAGATAGAATATTTGGAAATGGCAATTGCATCTTAGTTTTTGTCATTATTTCTTCCTGTCCCTGTGAAATACAACAGTCAATATGCATGGGAGCTATAGGGATGATATCAGTAGTAGTTTGATTAATTTCAGTATGCTGTAGTGGATATAACACACCTACTGAGGTCAACCTTTTACAATTAACAGCTAACACAAGTTTCCCTCTATTGAATAATTTTACTTCTTCCTTTACTTCACTCTCACATAGGGGAGTTAGGCCTAAAATGACATACTTGGGTAAAATGACATACTATGTGTTTTGTGAAAACACTGTAAGCTGAGTTTGAATTTACAGCTCTATAGTGCACAGAAGCTGGAAACAGTGGTTACATCCAAATTTCAGTAAGTGAAGGCACTTTTTGGTGAAGCAGGTGCAACTAAAGGAAAAAAGTGCAAGACGATATAATATTGTTGAGGTATGTTATGTATTTTTTTGTCATTTTAAGCTTCAGATATTGCTGAAATAATGTTCATGATTGAAAACATGAATATTTCCCTCTATAGAAAGCATTACAATATCCAAATTAATAAAGAGGTTAGGTCGTACTAGCACTACTTCTTATTCTTCTTCATTCCGGGTAAAATGACATACCACCTACTTGGCTAAAATGACATACTATGTCATTTTACCCAAGTGCATGTTTCTGACTGGAAATAAGAAGCCATATATATTGCGGGCGATAGCGATTTGCAAAATTGGTGACAAATTTGTTTACAATGGCTGTTTAGTGATTACTTCTGTGAAATTATGTAATATATAGTGGCGTCTCTCTCATTGCTCGACTGAATTTTTCGTAAAGCTAACTGATTTTAAAATAGGTGAGATGGGGATTTCTTTAAAATATATAAAACCCTAAAGTTTCTAAAATAAATATATTTTCAATATGTATATGCACTGAATTTTGTTACTCTGATTTATCCTCTTATGAATGAGCTAGGCTTTGCGAGTCTGAAGTTTACTTGCACCTACTTCACCAAAAAGCGCTTTTGTGGAAAACATTGTAAGATGAGTTTGGATTTACAGCTCTATAGTGCACAGAAGTTGGCAACAGTGATCACACGTCATGTTAGCCTTCCCTCGTCACTGCACCCACCGACTCCAGCCACTTGATGTCTCTTTCTTCGGGCCTTTGAAAACATATGATCAGGCCGTTACAAAGTGGGTGAGGAACCATCCTGAATGGGTGATAACACAGTTTCGAATTGCGGACTTATTTTCTGAAGTCTACGGAAAAGCTGCAACCATCACCAATGCATTGGGTGGATTTTCTTCAACAAGAATTTGTCCACACAATTCGGAGATATTTCCTGATCACTTATTTAGTCCTGCAGCGCCCACAGACAGACCTCTAACAAATGCAGTCCCTACAGACGGGCAAAAGGGTGCAACACAGAAGAGCAGTTCAACAACAAGGAATGCAAAAGAACATATGATAGAGCCATCAACAACAACTGTTCCAGCAGCGGAAACGTCACAAACGAGACCTTCACCTCATGTGACACAGCAAAAGATCTCCCCGATTCCCTCTGGCACTAGATCTGTGGCGAGAAGAAAGAGAACACATGAAGGGTCCCAAATCGGACATCTCTTTTATTAACCAATTAAAATTAAAGGAAGCTGAAAGAAGAGCTATAGAAGAAAGGTGTTCAGCAAACAGAGGAAAAACACAGCTTCAGTTTGATCTAAGCAATGGAGACCAAGATGAAGAGAGTGACTTCGATGGTGATGTTGAGAACGATGCACCTTGTCTGTACTGCAATGAATTTTACAGTCAATATAAACCAGAAGAAACATGGCTACAGTGCAAGAAATGTTTCTCATGGGCACACAATGAATGTGCAAGTGTATCTAAGAGAACAATTTTTTCTTTTTTTGAACTATGTAAAAATTAACTTAAGTGTGTCATTTTACCCTAGTAACTTGGACGGGCTTATATGAGGGCGGCATGAACCTCCAGGTTCCTTAAAAGCCAGTAAGTAAGTAAGTAACTTGGGTAAAATGATATAGTTTGTCTATTTTCAAACATGCCTTTCAGTTAAAGATTGTCAGTATTTTTCACTTTCTGTTGATCTTAATATATGTGTTTATGTTGTAGTATTAGTTATATATAATTGACCAAAACAAATTTGGTAAGAATACATATTTTTTTCAAGATTTCCTTAAGGTATGTCATTTTAGGCCTAGTTCCCCTACTACAGTTATTTCATCCTTTTAATGATGTACATACAGCCATTCATTACTATGTGTTAACGGTATCCACATGGTATCTATTATCGGTCTTATTAATAAAAACTCTATATACAGACGTTTAACTGTCTTATACAATGAGTAGCTCGTTTATACGTCATGTGTAAATTCCTTACAAATAATCTCTACGTACGTCGTGTATAACAGTATAACTGTTACACAGCTACGTCATAGTTTCGTCATTACTTCGTTACGAAAGATAATAGAATATCTGAGGTTCTCTATTGCATCCGATAGAGTGGTCTAGTGTGGCGTGTTAAGTATCGATAGTACAACTGACGCTAATTGATTACCACACTATATTTTGGTCAAAGCGTACAAGATACAGCAATATTATTCTAATTATTCTATGCTCTTTGATTTGTTCTTCTGTGGTTACAAGGCAACCATCATCATAAAATGACAGTCGATACGAACAGCTGTTAGAGGGGCGGCCATTATTTCTCTATATACAACGCTTAAACAAGGAGTTTCGTGTATGTAACTACTGCAAAGCAATTCCCATTGTATAGTTACAGCCTGTTTATACATCCATTGCTTATGAATGGTTTATTAGTAAAGTTTTCTGTCTCAACTCTGCAAAAGTCTCGTATAAAAACTATACACGGTTTATTAGTAAGACTATATATGTATACAGAATGTCCCATTTATCTTGTGCACCTATTATAACCTTTTTTTTTTTTTTTTTATAGGAATTGGAATTTTTGTTTTTGAGCGTTATGTTAGAACGAGGGGCTAACATGAGTGCATGTAACTACATTATGGTACAAGATACACGTGACGTCATCAATTTTTCAAGTAGCACTACATACTCTAATCATGTTACATTGATTACACATATTAAGACCAGTTCAAAAATGTATCACAATGTCACCTTCCTAATCAATAACGACAACAAAACGAAACAAAAACGTACTTTCAATGTGATAATGTTATGTTTTGAGAGTCACAAAAGATGTTCCAAATGGTGACCATTCACATTAATGCACATTCGAAGGCGTTTCCCGATAGACCGCATGACTGACCGGCATGTTGCTGGCTGAATGAACACACAAGCCTGTCGAATGCATTGCTGCAAGTCATCTGGTGTTGTCAGAATGTTCTGGTACACACTGTCCTTTACAGTTCCTCACAGGAAGAAATCGAGGTGCGACAGGTCCGGAGAACGTGCAGGCCACTGTACTGGATTGTGGCGTGGACAGTTATTGTGGTTTGTTTACATGCTAGATATCAAACACACAATACACGACGTGTACGGACGTCAGTCGTCTTTCAATTTGTGTAGGCCTAAGTTAATGCACCACAACAAATGACACATTCTGATGGCATTCATTTTGCATTTTGTTGTTGTTATTGATTGGAAAGGTGACATTGTGATACATTTTTTAATTCGTCTTAATGTGTGTAATCAATGTAACATGATTAAAGTATGTAGTACTATTTGAAAAATTGATGATGTCACGTGTATCTTGTACCATAATGTAGTTATATGCACCAAATCTCTACACTCATGTTAGCACCTCGTTCTAACATAACTCTCAAAAACAAAAATTCCAATACCTATCCAAACAAAAAAAGTTATAATATGTGCACAAGATAAATGGGACACCTTGTATATTGTTCAAATGCTTTACATACTCCTGGATATTCAGTCGTAGTAGGATGTATCAGGTAGGTGAGGCAATCCTCTTTCACTGTATGATTTATTGGTACATTCTCCATACAAATCATATTAGCAATTATCGTTTTGCATTCTCTCACATGCTGTTGAGATAAAAATGCCGTTTTCGTTCTCAACGTATTGGTTGCTATGTAAGGGTATTGAGATTGTATAAATTTAACGGTTCTATTATTATTCATAATTGCCGGAAAAGGAATAATTTCATATAAATTGAATTTTTCGCGTGACAGTAAAGGTACTCTCACAATGTATATCAACGTAGATGATGTTGTATAAATAGTTGCGGTTATAACCTGGTCCACTTGGTGTGATGGAAAAGGTGGTAATTGCAGATCGATAGGAATTGTTTCACATAACACCACAGTCTAGTATATACAGTCACGAAACTTGAGTTGTGAGGGTGCTAGGAACAATAGACTGTGCAGGTACTATTTTGCATTGTATGTAATGAGCCGATATTAGCGATCCTAGTGGTTAGCAACTATCTATGGATGCATAATTACCTCGTATTGAGCTTCGTGACTGTATCTACTAGACTGTGGTAACACTTTCTTAATTTTCTCGTAAGTTATAACCTAAGGTTGAATAATTCCAAGTCGCGCATTTGTTATTGTGATCAACAAATTGTAATATTCATAACAATCTTAGTATCCTAACTCAACATGTTTAATCTTTAGATTAATTGATGTAATCTCATTGTCTCCATGCGTCTTACTTTCCCGCTGATTTTGGTAATGTGAAAGGAAAGTATTGAAACTTTCTTTTATTGCTTTTTGATTTAACAATAATTCCGTAGTTGTTTCATTGACTGTTACCAAACTTGACTTTAAAAGTGTTAACTATTCTGAACTAATATGCAAGAAGTTAAGTTGTTCTTGCTGCATTTTATCCATTCTTTCCATATACATTTCTATCTCAGCTTCAGTTGCAGTGCCGAATAGAATTTTAGAAATTTCGCCTACAAAACATGTTGTTGTTATTATTATTGACCATTGGTCCAATAATTTCTTCAAGAGTTTCTCTTAGCCTTTGTACACTAGTTCTTTTAGCCAGGATGTGAGCTAATCCTTGCTCACAAACCGTTTTGTGATACCATGTGTATACTAATAAATTTTTACATTCATTCTGTATAGTTGCAATCCCTTGTTTGAGCATATCATACAGGTGTTGTACCAGTCCTATGTCTACGTAACTAATGGCATCCCAGAGATGCGGAGTGAACCACACGTTTGCTACAAAATCAAAGTATATGCCTGCCTGTCCTTTGATTTCTTCATTTTGAGTTGCTGAAAAGCATTCAACCTTAACAGTAGTCATACCAATGAGTAGTGCTAACCACTTACATAAAATCATCTTGGTATGCTTCTGAAAAGAAAAGAAACACAATTATTCTTTGTATTCCTTTACTCTATTGATGTGTACAGTGAATCTCTTATTTCCGTGATATCCCTAATTCCGTGATACTATTTTAAAATTGAATGTCAGTCAAAGTTTTTTCGTTCGAACATAGCGCCAGACATCTTTCTCAAAAGATTGCACCTTTCGCCTACTTTTGAGACATCGGTGAACTTCCTAGCAAGATACCCAATCCCATGACATTCGATGAAAAAAAGTATCACGGAATTAGGCAACTTTACCCTACCCTCAATTCTGCACAACTCGAAGTTAACTTTATTAACCCGAGTAACCTCAAATGGACCTTCTCACAGAAGGTCCAACTTTTTCCTATTCTCCTTTCGAAACAAGACCTTGGCTCCCAGAGCTATGTCATAGTTCCCTAATTTTCTTTCTGTGCTACCCGAGCTACGTCATTAGTGATCTCATGCTGACCTACCCACAATAAGTCAAGCTTTTCCTTTTTTTCCTTTCTTTGCTCCCCGAGTTTCGTCATTAGGCCTATGACTTTTCTTATCTTTATTCCTATTATCATCGAGTACTCGCTTTTCCTTACTTTGTTTGAGGAACTCCCTCGCTTCCTGCCAAGTGAACCTCATCCTTTGCTTCAACTGTGCCGCGTAAACATCATTATATTACCTTCGCTTCCTGCCTTAAAGGTCCACGAATATTTTCCATTCGACCAAACATAAGCTCATAGAGAGTGAATTTCATACTACAATGAGGAGCTGTGTTATAAGTAAAGATTCCAAAGGGTAACCATCTATCCCGTTCATCCTGTTTAGTGGAACTGAAACATCTTAAATATCACTGGACAACAGTCATTCTCTATTCTCCATTCACTAAAAAGATTGTATCATTATCCATCTAAATTAAAACAGACGCTGGTACAGACACTCATTCTACCTCACTTCGATTATTGCGACGTTTTGTTCAGTGATCTCAGGATTGATTCCGCTCAGAAACTACAGCGTGTTCATAACGCGTGCGTCCGCTTCATTTGTAATGTTCGATACTATGATCATATCTCACCTTCTTTCAAGAAGTTATCATGGCTTAGGTTACATGAGAGGAGAAATCTGCACTCGATTTCATACTCTCTCTCGCTATAATAATATTAATACTCGAGCACAACGCGATAACACGCTAGAAATTCCACTTCACGCATCGTCTCTGTATTACTCATCCTTCACTGTTGCTACCTCTCGTCACTGGAACTCTCTGCCGCCTGAAGTCAAGGGCTGCCGAACATTGAATTCTTTCAAATCCAAGTTAGAAAATTATCTTATGACGAGTTGCCAAACTAACTTACTATTATGACAAGTGTTGTATTGCATGTTTCCACATATTCACATTTTTTTATGTTCTAATGATATTCAACTTATTTTATATTTTTGTTTTCATATTTTCCGATAATGTTATATCTCTAATGTGATAAGTTGAGCTATATATAATCTTAATTTTCTTTATTGTGTGTACTTAGAAATATTGTATTCACTGTATACTTTGTACTGCACTATTTTATTACTACTATTAGTATTATTATTATTATTATTATTATTATTATTATTACTATTCTTCTTTATTATTATTATTATTATTATTATTATTATTATTATTATGAATAATTGTCTTTTTTTTTTGTATGCCTCATTTATTTTGACCTGCTGTTCACATATTATTATGCTTTTTTCTTTCTTTCTGTATGTTATATATTATGTCTGATTTCTTCTTATTTGTTGTTTATTTTTTATTATTATAATTATCTTATTCAGTTTTCTGTGTAAAATTGTAGTGTAATTTGTTAATTTGTAGTGTTTTTGTAACGCAGTCTTTACTCCTGGTTGAGTGTTAGAGAAGGCCGTATGGCCTTAACTCTGCCAGGTTAAATAAATCATCATTATTATTATTATTATTATTTTGCGCCAGACATAAAACTAACAAATTCCTACTAATTTCGATTTATTAAAAAAAAAATCACAGTATTTCGTCTGTAATTATTTTGTTTTACAAATGTGACGACCCATTATGTGAAAACAATATTAGTGTAAGTAGGCCACCTTGCTTGAAGCACTTATTTTATTGCCTTTTTATGAGTCTATTAGGAGGGAGTGAAACAGGTTCGCTGTATGAATTCGCTTGAGTTTACCCGATTTTACTTGAGACGTGTATTTCTTTCATGTGAGCTTTAATTACATTACTGTAGTTTATATTTTGCAATAGACCATCCTGTTAAAATCACTTCTAGAAGCGGAAATTGTTGTTGTTGTTTTCTAATGCCAGGCATTTGACAATAAAGTCATTTGACCTCTTGCACTCCAATATTTTTCAAAGATATTATCATGACCAGCCACTGAAGCACAGATTTTGAGGTGTTCCGAATCCATTTCTTGATTTGAGTTGCACAATGGGCATTTAGGGGACTGATATATTCCAATTCTATGCAGGTGTTTGGCCAAACAATCATGGCCTGTTGCCAATCTAAATGCAGCTACAGACGATTTTCGTGGTAAATCGGGAATTAACTGTGGATTTTGATGCAGAGAGTTCCATTTTTTCCCTTGGGATTGAGTTATCAAATTTTGTTTGTTGAAGTCTAAGTATGTAGATTTAATAAATCTCTTCACAGAGTAATACGTAGATTTAGTAACAGGTCTGTAAGTAGCAGTGCTGCCCTTCTTTGCTAAAGCGTCCGCATTCTCATTTCCCAGGATTCCACAATGGGATGGTATCCATTGGAAAACAATTCTTTTATTGAGTGATATTAATTGAGAGAACATTTTAGTTATTTCTGCTGTTTGAGATGAAGGTGTGTGTTTAGAGATGATTGATAGAATAGCTGCTTTGGACTCTGACAATATAACTGCATTCCTAAATTTATTGATGTGGCATAGACGATTCCTGAGACATTCACTTATTGCAATGATTTCACCATCAAAACTTGTTGTTCCATGTCCAAGAGATCTATAAAGTGAGAAGAGACAGCACGTAACACCAGCACCTTGTTCTCTGGAGATCAAGGAAATTGTTTTATTGCCCTTTTCGGTTCCATTTGGAGAAAGAGAAACAGGTTTGCCAAATGAAATCACTTCAGTTTACCAGGAGATTTCTGTGGTGTTAGTATTCTGTGTCAGACGTGTATTTCTTTAAAGTGTGCTTTAATGATAATATTTAAAGCACGAAAGGTTTATTATCTGCGGATTTGAAGGTTGTAGCATTGCTTCTTGGAATGCAATTACGCTACACAAAATTTTGCTGTTTTATGTGCAAATGGGACAGTCACGCTCGAGATAAGCATTATAAAACGAAAATCACTAGAGCCAGGGAAAAAAATATATTATACATTAATCCTTTGTATCTGAAAGTAAAGTAATTTTACCCCCTTTACACATTAAGTTAGAGTTGATGAAGATTTTTGTTGAAGAGATGAATCATAAAATTGAAGCATTTAAACATATCCAGGAAAAATTTCCTGCTTTTAGTGACTCAAAAATAAAAGAGGGAGTTTTCAGTGGACCACAAATTATAAAAAATAATGAAGGACCATCACTTCGAATCTTTGTTGAAAGGAAAAAAGAGAGCCGCCTGAATTGCATTCAAAGAGGTTGTATTAAATTTTCTGGGTAACCGTAGAAGTGAGAACTATGAAGAACTAGTACAAAATTTACTGTTGGCGTATGAAATTATGGGTTATAACATGCCCTTGAAAACTCACTTCCTTCACTCCCATCTTGACTTTTTTCCCCGAGAAATGTGACGGTTTTAGTGATGAGCATGGTGAGTGCTTTCATCAAGAAATTTCAACTATGGAAAAAAGATACCAAGGACAGTGGAGTACCAATTTGCCAGCAGACTATTGTTGGACTTTAGCTCGTGATGTACCTGAAGCCCAGCATAAAAGAGAATGCAGAAAAGAAAGCTGTAATCTTCTGAACAGTGACTATTTAACTTTATTGTCATTATATAAAGCAGCATTTTGAATGGATATAAATTCGAAAATTTCTCAAAAACCGTAACCAACAACGGTTTTTATTGTCATATTCGTATTCAGGTGGCTAAATTGATATAGAAAACATGTATCACATGCCCCAGCGCAAAAAGAAAGTTACAATTTGTGATTACTGCAGTGTATTCCACTATAACTTTGTGGGACCTTTCTAAGCTACCATTAGACTCTGGGTGGTATGCACGGGTATGAATGTTATTTATTTTGAGTAACTTACAAATTCCTTGAAAGAGTTTATTTATAAATTGACTACCTTGATCTGTAAGAATTACATCACATATTCCATAAGTTAAAATAATATATTTTACAAAACATCTGGCTACAATCTCTGTAGTCATTTCTGGCATTGGAACAGCTATTAGATATTTACTTAAGAGATCCTGACATGTCAAAATATATTTATTTCCTTCCAATGATAAGGTGAGAGGGCCTACAATATCAAGTGATATCTTTTCCCATACACTCTGGGGTATGTCTGTTATTTGTGACGGGGCTTTTGGAATAGTCTGTTGACTTTTATTAATTTGGCAAATTTTACATTTCTTAATGTATGTTGTGGCTTTCATGTAACTGTTTTCTTAACGGTCACCAGTTTTTACAATGTGGCAGTTACATCACCCGACTTAAACCCTCATTATGCAAGGAGAGTCCTTAATACAACATACAAAATGTATATTAAACCAAACCTCTTGTACTGTTCTGAAGCATTAATAACAGCAGCAAATGCTAACATCAATAAACTTGAACAAATATAAAATCAGGCTCTTCGTCTAATCACTGGAGCAGTTAAACCCACACCTGTTGATGCCATGCTTACCTTAACACGGATCCCACCAATAACAACAAAAATAGAAGAACAAGCACTACTCCAACATGAGAAAATGTTATGACTGCCAAACTCTAAATGGACAGAAAAGAACCTCCCTTCCTCAATCCTTAAAACTCATAGTAGTTTCCTAGGAAAGGAAACACAGATTAAATCCAAATTGAACATTCCTAACACAAGAGAAAATTTACTCATAAGAGAAAATCCATTGGAATTATTGCAACCTACCTTCAGTTTGGAATTAACAGAGGAAATAAATAAATCAGACACACCAAAAGAAATACAAAAACTTCTAGCACTGGAAACTATCAATACTAGATACCCTACAGAAGAATGGCTACACATATATACCGATGGATCCACCACAGAAAACCTTACTGGAGCTGGAGTTACATGTACACATTTTTCCTTTTATCATTCTGTTGGCAGAGACACAACAAATTATGATGGTGAAATAGAGGCTGTACACATTGCTCTCGGACAATTATTAAATCTTCCCTTAAATAAATATAACAAGACAGTAATTCTTTCAGATTCTAAAGCTGCAATTCAGGGAATATGTTCCAATGCTACAAAGAAGTCAACAAAAATAAGAGAATGCTACAAAATGATAACACAACTCCAAAAAGTTAATAAGATTGTCCATCTCCAATGGATTCCAGCACACTGTGGAGTCATGGGGAATGAAACCGCAGACACACTTGCAAAGAAAGGCACAACAATGAAACAAAAGCCTAAATTTAATTTTTCATATTCCTCAATAAAACGCTTGATCACTACAAAATTTTCTCATTCATACCTACAAGAAATAGAATCAAATGCTAAAGACAAAAAATGGATTACACTACTTTCCAACCCAGATATAATCCCCCAGAGACCAAGGAAAACAGCAGTTGCAGCCTTCAGACTATTGACAAATCATGACTGTCTAGCAAGTCATCTTTACAGAATAGGTATCTCAGCTTCACCCATATGTGTCCTGTGTAACGATTCAGCAGAAATGAATGAAGATCACTTGAAGACCTGTGAAGCATTAAGATCAGAAGAAACTACAGTTCAAAAGTATTGGAAAGCACGATTGCTAATGGCTTCATTGCCAGATGCAAGGCACTAGACAACAACAACAACAACATTTCTTAATGTACTGTGTAATGTCTTCCAACATATTGGGCCATTTGCAATGCAATTTAATCCTTTCATGGGTTCTTTGTATTCCTTAGTGACCTCCGATGGGACAATCGTGCGATTCTTTCAATAATAGAGATTTTCGAAAAGTTAATAAGATTGTCCATCTCCAATGGATTCCAGCACACTGTGGAGTCATGGGGAATGAAACCGCAGACACACTTGCAAAGAAAGGCACAACAATAAAACAAAAGCCTAAATTTAATTTTTCATATTCCTCAATAAAATGCTTCATCACTACAAAATTTTCTCATTCATACCTACAAGAAATAGAATCAAATGCTAAAGACAAAAAATGGATTACACTACTTTCCAACCCAGATATAATCCCCCAGAGACCAAGGAAAACAGCAGTTGCAGCCTTCAGACTATTGACAAATCATGACTGTCTAGCAAGTCATCTCTACAGAATAGGTATCTCAGCTTCACCAATATGTGTCCTGTGTAATGATTCAGCAGAAATGAATGAAGATCACTTGAAGACCTGTGAAGCATTAAGATCAGAAGAAACTACAGTTCAAAAGTATTGGAAAGCACGACTGCTAATGGCTTCATTACCAGATGCAAGGCACTAGACAACAACAACAGCAACATTTCTTAATGTACTGTGTAATGTCTTCCAACATATTGGGCCATTTGCAATGCAATTTAATCCTTTCATGGGTTCTTTGTATTCCTTAGTGACCTCCGATGGGACAATCGTGCGATTCTTTCAATAATAGAGATTTTCGTTCTTCTGAAATTTCATTAGTTCCTTATTTCACAAAGATGGTGATTTTACTTAAGCAATCGACATTCACGTTTCTTTTTCCCGCCTTATGGACAACGTCAAAATCGTATTCTTTTAACAGCAACCTCCATCTCAGTATTCGTGAACCCGGGTCTTTTACATTCTTCCTCCATTTCAGAGGCTGATGATCAGTTACAATGGTAAATTTTCAACCTAGTAAACATGGACTTAAAATGCTTACATGCCAAGAGTTCCTTATCTGTCGCACCATAATTTAATTCTGCTCCATTAAGATTACGTGAAGCGTATTCTATGGGCTTATCTTCTCCTATTTTACCTTGACTAAGGATGGTTCCTATCACAAGATTAGTAGCGTCGGTTATCAAAATAAAAGCGTTCGTAAAATCAGGAAATTGCAATATACTGGGTATTCCATTAATTTCTGCTTTAAAGTTTGAAAACATTCTTCTTGTTTTTCTGACCATTTCCATTGCATTTCTTTCTTTAATAAGTCATTTAGTGGCTTTGCTATTTGACTGAATTTATTAATAAATGTTCGGTAATATCCTGCAAGTCCTAGGAATGATTTTACATCTTTAGCATTTTGCGGAGTTGGAAATTGTTTAACAGCACGAATTTTCTCTTCGTCAGGGATAATACCACATTCTAGTATAGTCACGAAGCTCAGTATGTAGTAAATATGCATCCATTGATAGTTGCTAACCACTAGGATCACTAATATCGCCTCATTACAGACAATGCGAAATAGTATCTACACAGTCTATTGTTTCTAGCACCCTCACGACTCAAGCTTCGTGAATGTATATACTAGACTGTGGTAATACCTATTGTGTGTCCTAAGTATTTTAACTCTTTCTTAAAAAAAACTCTCACTTATCCGGTTCGATTTGAACTTGCTTTTGTCGAAATGTTTCAAATACATATCTTAATTTCTCGTTATGTTCTTTAGACTCTCCTCAAATATAAGCAAATCATCTAAATGAACACGAGAGCGAATTCCTATCAATGAAAATAAGATAGTATTCATAAATCTTTGGAAAGTTGCCTGAGCTGACTTTAATCCAAATCGCATTCGTTTGAATTCAAAATGACCTAACTGTGTACTAAATGCGGTCTTACACCTATCTTCAGGACTAAGCTGTATCTGCTAACACAATCTAGGGCTGAGAAATAATAAGCTCGACCAAATTTATCCAAAATGTCCTGAATATTTGGCAAAGGGAAATTATCTCCTACTGTTTCTGCATTCAACTGATGGGAATCTATACAGATTCGCCACTTCTTTTTCCCAGAGGCATTCGTCTTTTTAGGAACTACAATTAGAGGAAAATTCCATGGGCTACTACTTGGTTGAATTATATCTTCTTCAAGCATTGCTTTCACCTATTTTTCTACTTCCTCCTAATGTTGTTTAGGTAATCTGTAAATTTTTTAAGTTATGGGTTTATAGGCATCTATTCTCGGTGTTGGGATTGAATGGACTACAGCTTTAACTTCAGTTAACTGATCTCCTGGTAAACGAAAAATATCATTGTACTCACAGCACAACTGAACGATTTCATCTCTGCCTTCATTAATATGACTTAGTCGTAATGACTACAACAATTTCCACAATTTGGGACATGTGGCCGAAATCTACGGCTGACCACTAGGATCCAGAATACAAAGCAGAGGTTAAATGAAAAATACAATATGATTGCGGAGAGAATACGGAACAATAATAAATTTAAAAATAAAGTACAATTTGAGTTCGGAGAAACATGAGATGAAAAGACATTGAAGAGTAATGAGATGAAGCGATTATTTATTCTTTCTGTTCCTTCCAATTTTTGAATTGATTATTACTCATGAGTTTATCCAAAAGAGGAATTCCATGTATAGTTGCATCACTCTCAGAAATATTTATTTTATTTATTTATTTATTTATTTATTTATTTATTTAACCTGGTAGAGATAAGGCCATCAGGCCTTCTCTTCCCGTCTATCAGGGGATTACAACTATGGCACATATGTAAAATTTATTATCAACACAGTTTACTATACTGTACATTCAGCTATATAATACATTTGGTGCTACTTGTTTAGGACAATACCTTGGTCCAATTTCATTAGTAGGAAAACAACAAATACTTTCACTTAATTTAGGGATCGTTAACGAGGGTTGTAATCATAAGCATGATGACTGTGTTATCCAGTCCCTCCCCAATATCATATACAAATTAGAATTGGGTAGTTGAGCCATGACATACACTTTTAACGCAGTACCTGCTATATTCAATTCTATCCATCCCTCGATATGCAATTTTCCTGCTATACCAGAAATCTGTATCTTTTCCTTTTGGATAGGTATATTTGATCGTATTTTATCTTTAATAATTAACCTTCAGACTACCAAGTGCGTCAGAAGAGACCCCGAAGCAAATCTTTTTATTATTTTCATGTGAAAACGGTATCTGTGCACATTGATACTTCTTGTTATTGTCAGATTTGTTTATCGCGTCATGTCTGTGGTGTTGGTTACATAAGTGTTCCATCCCTAAGAGAATAATATTTATTTTTATTCAGTGGGGTCTCTGTTGACCCCTCTTGGTAGTTTGTGTTGTACAAAACTTTTGTCACCAGTTTATTTTCTTTGCCCATTTGGTGTTGTTGGTAAACCTTTCAGGCATCTCTTATTGTTTTTCCATTGTTGTTGGGAATTTGTCTTCACTTTTAATTCAGAAGATTACTAGTTTAGATTGAATTGTACACGATTATTCTTCTTGATACCTAAAAATGTCAGGAAGGAAAATATATAAATCCACGGCGTTACAGCCCTTTGCAGGGCCAAGACCGACCAGCTGGCTGCTGGCCTCACGTCCACATGCCGAAGTAGAGGTGGACGATCATCCAACCAGAATGAAGGTATCGTGTGGTTAGCACGATGATCCCCCCAGCCATTATAACTTGTCTGCGAAGCTGGATTTTCGCTACCTATCATAGCTCCCCAAGTGCATCACAATGCTGGGTGGGCACTGGTCCCATACACTGGCCGAAATTTCATGAGAAAATTTCTTCTCCCATGAGGACTCGAACCAGCGCGCATTCCGTAATGCAAGTCCTCGGCAGGATGCCTTAGAATACGACGCCACGGAGCGGGACAGGAAAATATATGACATACATAATCAGGAGCATGTTGATGAAGTGACTCATATGATACAGAGTGAGGATGAGAGTGAAAATGAAGAAGTAGCTGATCTGTCATAATTAGGAAAGACTAATAGAAGACGTTGAAGAAGTAGCAGATGAAATAGAAAATAGTGATACTGATGTTGGTGAAAATAAAAATGATGATAAGCAGATTGATGAAAATTATACGAGTAAAAATGGAATGTCATTGTCTAAGAGTCCGCCAAAAGCCACGCGACGAACAGTTCAAAATATTGTTGGAGTGCCTCCGTGGCTTATGTGCGCATCTCAGAGAATTCAGATAATGAATGATGCTTTCAAGATATTTTTTGATGATAGTATTTGAAAAATTATAGTAGATTACTAATAAAAGGCTCAGGCTTTTCATGAAGAATGGAATACAAAAAAAAATCCAGAAAAACAGAGACAATGGCTGCCAACAGATGACGATGAAATGTATGCATTTTTGATAACCATGAGTGTTTTGAAAGCTAAACGGGAATCTTAGAGTTCTTATGAACTACAGATCCCATGTACAAAAGAGACATATTTCTTGCTGCAATGTCTCGAACTCTATTTCAGCATTCATCGACATTCATCAGAACTGATGACACTAGTACAAGAGATGAAAGGAGACGAAATGATAAACTGGCTGCTATCAGAGATGTCTTCAGTTTGTTTTTCGACCACCGTAAGTCCATCTACTGTAAGATGTGTATTAGGATTGCAGCTGAACAACTTGTTTCTTTCCGAGGACGCTGCCCTTTCATTGTGTATATGAAGTCAAAAGCTGCTAAGTATGAAATAAAAATTTGGGCCCTGGTTGATGTAGAATCAAGTTACGCAATAAACTTACAGGTGTACACTGGAAAAGAAGGGGCTGCTCCTGAAAAAAATCAATATCAAAGAATAGTGTTTGATCTAACCAGCTGCCTACAAGGAGGATACGGCAATACGACAGATATTCTTTCCTACATCTATTACACTTGCAAGTGAACTTTACAAGAAATATTTGACACTGTGTGGAACAATGAGAAAGAATAGGCAATGAATACCCAAGGTATTATTGCCTAGCCCTAAAAGGGGGTGTCGATACTATGGACAAAATACATATATACATTTAATGTCCTGCGTCTCCCTATGGGGAGCATGGCGCCACAACAGAAAAGCGCCATTTTTATCTATTTGCGGCCAAGACCTTCACTTCTCTCCAGTTCTTCTCTAGATTTTGGGCTTCTTCTTGAACAGACCTCCATCACGTTATCCTGGGTCTTCCTCTTCTCTTACTCCCCTGAGGATTCTATTCAAATGGTTCTTTAGCAATGTTTCCTTCTGAGCGTCTCAGGGTGTGTCCCATCCAGCGCCATTTTCTCCTTTTTATCTCCAGATCAATGGGCTTCTGTTGCATCTTCTTCCAAAGTAATGTATTGAAAATGACGTTCGACCACCATACCCACAATATGTTTTGTAAACAACGATTCACAAATATTTGCAGTTTATGAGTGAGGTATTTTGTCACTTTCCATGTCTCACTGCCATAGAGAGGAACTGATTTTACGTTGCTCTCAAACAAGCGCAGTCTATGGACAAAATGTTAAATGAATATTCTGTGAAAACAACCACAAGACGATGACCTTATGTTTTATTCCTGAACATTGTCGTCATTGGGTGTCTCAATGCTTATATAGTATGGAAGGTGAAGAATCCACATCTTCAGTCAAGTTCTACGCACGGAAGAAGGAACTTTCTGCTCCAATTTGGGAAGGAGACGATCATTCCGAAAGTGAAACGACAACTTCAGCATCCCACAGTATTTCACAAACCAGCAATAACTGCAATGAGATATCTTGTTTCTGAGCGAGAGCCTATTGGAAGAGAAGATGGTGAACCTCTAATCAAGCTATATAATAAAGCCGATGTCAGTTGTGCCCTAGAAAAACTGACAGGAATGCTAGTGAATCCTGTGAAATGTGTAAAAAATGCATTTTCGAAAGCTATATAGAGAAAAAAAACCAAAACAGTGTGTCTTCCATGCAGTGAAACTGTGAAGTGGACTTCAGATGTGAAATTTTTTACATAACTTTCTTCTGTTCAGTTGTACACCCTATTTATTTTTTGTGAATATTTTTACTCTTATTGTCAAAAGTATACCTGCCCCAAATTAGTCTGAACTTTTAATTTGAACTCACGAAAGAAATTGTGAAAAACATGAATGTATGAATTCGAAATATGAAAAAGTGTACTAGAGAAGGAAATTTCAGTTAGGTTAAGGTAAAAATGGACTTGTATTGTTTCCGAACTCATTGATTAAATATGTTGTATTTTCAAAATGCACTATTTCATTACAAATTGTTTTCATTGTTCTTTATAAAGCAATTTCTCCTCGGGGTCTTGGCTGACCCCGCTTGGTAGTTGGTGTTGGTCTTAGAGCTTGGTAGTCTGAAGGTTAAAGATACACCTGATCCTGTATCTATTAATGCAGTTCATATCCCCCGAATCTTAGCTTTCTCAATATGTATTAAGAATTCTTGATTTTCTTCACAGCAGTCCGTGTTAGTGCAGCAACACTGCCTCGACTGCGTAGGTGTGTCCTGCTCTAGTTTTTCTGCGTGGTTGCTGTCTGAAAGCCACCACCTCGAACTCCTCTACCTGCAGATTTATCTCTTACACTACTCCTGCTCTCCCTACTATTATGGCCTATTCTTTTACATTTATCACACTCAGGCACTTGGCAATCTCTTACAAAGTGACCTGTCTGATTGCATCTGTAACATTTGATGGGTTCTATTATGTGCACGTTTTCTCTTTTTACTTTTACTTGGTTTTGTAGGAACCTTTTGGGTACCGTTGTACCGCTTACTTCCTTACTACATCTTACGCCAGACCTTCTGCCAGAACCTTATATTACCGCTCTGTCTGTCACTTCTAAGGGAACCAGGTAGTGATTAGGGGTCAAAAGTCCGATTTTATATTTTGTTTTAAAAATTAAGTACAAAACTTACTCTTTAAAACAATATAAATATTGTGTGTGTGTGGAGGGGGGGGGGGGTATTTCTGCATATAAGCCCCCTAAATAACCTCTTTAAATTTGGTGGTGCATGTAATTCATACATCCTTTTTTTTTTCTTAATGCAGTTTTCCGTAAGTTGGCATTTTTCATACTTAAGTGCATTTTTTTCTGAAACTACTGAATAAATTTACCTCAAATTTTTACAGTGTTTTCTGCAGCCTATGTTGTACATAGTAAACCTGCGGGTTTAAGAATATCACACACATAACAAGAGAAAGAAATATATATATGGATTGAAAAAATTTCAAGAAATGTTAAACAAAGTTCAATGTTTTTTTCTGTTTCACTAGGGGTGAAATATTTAACTAAACTTTGCTTTAGAATTTACAATATACATTACTAGATAACTTATAAAATTCAAGGTAGGGTAGTTCACCCTATTGTCAGCCACCTCCCAGTAGTCAGCCATCTTGGCATAATTATGAAAAAAATAAGTACATCAAAGAATATGTACATATTCTGTTGGCTCACCAGTACTCTGCCATTCTTTGTCCTGCCCTCCAACCTCTAGTAACCTCTGATGTGAGAAATATAAAGCAATAGTTAGCCTCTAAACATGTTGTGGAGAGCACCATGTTGTTGTTGTGTGATATTCTTCTGCGTTAAACAACGTGCAGTGTCATTTTTATAAGGTCAGTATTTCGTTATTATAAGTCATAGCCACTTAAAACAATGATTGAGTGACTTGAAATATTCTAGAATAGTTAAATGAGCACTGAATTTGTTTTTTAAAAGTGTTAGGTTAAGTATTTCAATGGAGCTGACTATAGGAGACTTCAGTAAGATAGAGAAGCCAGTAGTCAGCCTAGGCGGCTGATTACTGGAACTATGGCTCACACTGAGTTTAAAGACCATTTTCTGTCATCTGTAAGCTTAAAGCCTGGCCTTTAATGTCAGACCATGATATTTTAGTTTAAATGCATAAAATCCAGTAGTCAGCCTAGTAAGACACATAGGCTGACTATTGGTATCTTGATTAACCTATAGTCAGCCACCATCTCAAATATTAAAATCTAAATAAAATAATGTAATAATAATAACAATAATAATAATAATAATAGTGTAGAACTCATGAGAAGTTCCCTACAACTTGCTTCCTATAGGCCTATAAATAAAAATGTTTTCGACTAAAAAGGTGAAACGACCGATTCACCAATATGAAGAGAGGGCGTTAGTGGAAGCTTTGCTTGAGATTCGGCAAAATAATTTAAACATTAGTATGGGACATTGCAAGAGGGACACAATTTTGAAGAGCATCTGTTCTGGCCAGGTCCCTTATCAAATACAAAAAAAGGAACGACGTGTTAAAGAGAGAGTTCCATGTACTATTTCATCAGCAGCATGACATGAGTTCTTCCATAAAAAGAACTTGACCAAAATCGAGGAAACAAAATTAAAACAACAGAGAAAAGGGGAGAGGGAGAATCGAAAATCTCTTATGAAAAATAGCAAAGACAAAGAAAGGAAATCTACATTCATCTCAGATGCAAATGCTGATCCAGATGATGAATCTCAGGAAGAGGACAGTTATTTAAGACAACTGTGTACTGCTTGTATTGATGAACGTATTAGTGACGTTGAAGATGAAGATTTGAAAAATATTGGGTGTGATAATTGTTCAAACTGGTTTCATTTCAAATGTACTGAGCTTAATGCATTGCCATATGATATTGTAGAGAGTAAATAATTTCACTGTCAACTGGGCCTAACACACAGCATTGTGAAGGAAATAGCCATTAGTGCCCTCAAAGGATCGGTTCAGATATTGAGAAATCATTTGTATGGGAGTGATAATGGAAATTTCAAGTTATCTTAACCGATGGCTGTTCATTGGTTTAGATATCAATGCCAATAAATCCGTACTATTATTTTTCTAGCGGTATATGGCATTCCAATCATTCTAAACTATCTGATGATCTCCTCCCCCCCCTTTCTTAACTGTAAATGAGCACAAACGCTACTTAGGAGTAAATTATTCTGACATTTTGTATATTCGATTCCCTAAGCGTTTCAAATGTATATCATTTTACCTTTTAGGTGTGTTTCCAAATTATATGTAATACGCTTTGTCAAATCTGGAAACCTTTTCTTAAGGGAAGCTAAATTTATATTACATTTTGCTGATTTTTTTTTTAAAGGAATATTGTTTCAATAGTGTCTACCTCAGAAATGCCTTCTATCTTTCCTTCTAATTTTTTTTTTTGTAATACTGTATACATTCAGTAAAAATATCTCTAAACTCTGTCTCTCCCCTTTATTAAAACCTGATCAGAAGGTAACGATTATGAATCAATATCTCTGGCCTACTCTTACTTATCCCTTACAGTGTGCTCCACTCTACCAAATCAAAACCAAATTTCTTAATGATTTAGATAAAGTTACGAGAGGAGCATGCAAAGAGCTTATTGGTCTTCCTCATGACTGCCCAGACGGAATGCTTTACTCCCCTAAAAAATATCGTGGTCTTTCGTTAATGAAAGCATCTTGGGAAGCTTATGTGCAACACATAAATATCTGTAATACTCTTCTTCGTGTTGATGACTCCCATCTCCACAAAGTTAGGGACCTTGTAAGTGAAAAAGTTTCTGCTCTGTCAAAATTGAATATCACAGCTATTGATGCTATCAACTGGTCAGGTCGTAAAATTCGTAAACACTTAAGAAATGACGCATTCCAAACTTGGACAAACCATACCTTGCGTGGTAAAGGGGTTATTGTTTATAGTGATCTCTGATCTCCCCAAGGCTAACTCATGGGTAAGCAATCGAAAGGGCCTATCTTCCTCAGAATGGACCAATGCTTTAAAAATGTCAAGCAATATTTCGGCGGTTCGCACAGTACTGGGCAGAACTCTAAGCACAACCCACTGCCGTCATCCAGACTGTAGCAAGCTTGAAACACTTGGACACATGCTTGGACAATGCCCTAAAGGCGAGCTGCTGATCAGTGCTAGACATCATCGTGTACAGCATGCTTTGGCGATATCGTTAAAAACTTTAAATTGGGAGATTCATGAGGAAGTACATTGTGTATCATCAGATGGTTCTTTTAGACGGGCAGACATTATTGCTATCAACGGACGCTTAAAACGGGCTCTTGTTCTTGACCCTACTATCCGTTTCGAAAGAAACCTAAATCAGGCCACCGAGGTTGATATTGAGAAGAAGTCCATATATGAACCTTGTCTGCCGTATCTTTCTCAAAAGTACAACGTCCCTCTTAAACAATGGTCCGTCATTGGTTTGCTGTTTGGCAGTAAAGGTTCAATCACAAAATTCACATGGAATTATCTTAAGGAACTTCACATTCCTTTTGATTATGTAATGTCTATTCTTATAAATATTATCAAGGATTCTCTTCAAATATTGCAACATCATCTCTATTACAATTAATCAACTTATATTTGCCTTCAACAATTAACTTTCTTTTTTCTTTAATGTATCACATCACATTATTGTACATGTTTATTGTATTCAGGACCCTTGTGGTCACTCAAAATTCTTTGAGCTGATGTCTATAATTTAGAAATTTATTATTATATAATGTTTATTTTATCATATTCTAACAGTAAAATTGAATTTAACCTAAATTTGGTTTAGAGGCTGAGTACTGGTTTCAAACTGGCTGGACACTGGATTTATGTGGCCGAATACTGGAGAATTTGTTACTACTAGGAAAATGTATTATTTTTAGTCCAAAAAGTGTAGTTATAATGTTATGTCATGTGAAATTTCAAAACTAGACTATTTGTTTGTAATGGTGATTAATAAAGGAAATAATGTTAAATGGTTTTCTTATCAGAAACTACTCTAGTGTAATACAGTACTGTTAACAGGCTGACTAATGGTGCAGTCACCCTATATGAGTGCAGCATGTAGCAAGTAATATGCACCTGAAGAATGAGGTACACTTAGCAAAGCGGGAAAACAGGTTATCATTTAGAACCTTTCTTTTACACTTGGATACGAAACTGATTAGTTGTCTTTTATACCATTGAATTCAGAATGACTGATTGTATAATCATGAAAATTCTTATACAAATCTGAGCAATAAAAGCCTATAAATATTGAACTAAACTTTTGTACTGAAATTTTTTAATCGCACAGGCATCACTGCCCAGTCCCTTTAAGAATTTCTCATCCGCAACTGCTTCTCTCACAGAATCAACGAAAATTCCATTTAGAAAAACTTTTTTTCCTAATTTAACTCTCACAGAATCAACGAAAATTCCAGTTAGAAAAACTTTTTTTCCTAATTTAATTATTACCTTTTGTCCACCCTTTTTCTCGTCCTCTGACCAAGAGTTAGTGAAGCGATTAGTACTGTCTAAAGTAGATTGAATCAATTGTTCGACTCTTGCTTTCCCCCCTCCCCCCATTGAGTAATACTTTCGTTGGGTTTCTGTTTTACCTGACAGACTTGGATCGTATTGTACATAAATGTTCGTTGTACAGCAAAATGTGTCTCTAGTTTTTCCTTTACATCCCCCCATTTTGTTTCACTTGTTGGATGGATGTTTAAAGTTCTCCTAACATTACCTGTAATCTTTGTTAAAATATGTTTGATTAATATATTCTCCTGATTTGTGTTTATTAATGACCTAGCTGACTCAACATTAACAATAAATTCATTTAGCATGGATGGTTCGCCTGAAAAACCATTTTCAAACAATTTAGCAGCAGGTGTAACGGATAATTCAGCACTTATTCTTTGTTGTCTTAGAAAAGTGTTCAATTGGTCTTCTAGAATTGAATTCGTTGTTCTTGATCTGCTTGTGCCATTGTCTAATGGGCTTTCACTCTAATTATTAACATTCACCAATATTTTAGGAAATTATAACAAGGGTTATAGCTATCCTACAAGCAAAACTCAGCTCGAACACCTCGCGGTGCGCATGCTATAACCCTCTCACCCCCCTGCAGTAGACGTGAGAGCATGCTGGGAACGGGAGCATATGTCATCTGCGCGAGACAGTCATGCCCGCTGGTTTCTGAGCACTGAGTTTTCCTTGTTGGATGCCTGTAACAAAGTCTCTCGAGACTAGTAATACACTCACCCAGATGAAAGATCTCTTGACTAGTTGGCCGTCGATCCTCGGACCTCGTCACCAGCAACTGGTCAGTGAGCTTCTACGCGGGTTGCTAACAGCTGGAGATACCGGAGACCTTCAGGTAACGGGCATCCCGAAGAGGAAGAGCCACGCTGGAACAACCAGGCAACTAGGGTCGACGTTGATGACGACTGTGGATACACTGGCCCCTTCTCATCTGTCTTCAAACTCTAAGACACCAGAATCTGCAGCAGAAAGTGTTGCTGTCAGTAAACATCATAAATATAAACATTTTACAGATAATTATATTTTCATCCTTAAAGTATTGGAATTGGTATGGTGAGATTTGCCTAAAGATGTCCCCACCCGGAGATCCGATTGGGGGACAGTTTTAACTCCGGAATATTTATCTTTAGGACTCATACTCATATATGTTGTGGCTTTCATGTAACTTTTCTTAACGGGCACCAGTTTTTACAATGTGGCAGTTACATCACCCGACTTAAGCCCCCATTATGGAAGAGGGACCGCACCTGTCATTGGTCAACGGGTCCTTCGGACCTAACCGGGAGGACTAAATAGATGTTATTTAGATCCACCGACCTTTCCCTCATGTGCCGCTGAGGGACGCTGTTGTGCTGTGATAGGCCAGCACATATGTAAATGGCATTTCCTCCATTTTAGATGAAACAGTTATACCGCTGTGGCTCGGTCCACAGATCCTCATCTGTTAAAAGCAGGGTGTACCACGGGCAGGTTGAGGTTGGGAATTGGGTAGGAGAGGCTATAGGAGGCGCATCAC
The DNA here is from genome assembly GCF_040183065.1 of Periplaneta americana. NCBI lineage: Eukaryota > Metazoa > Arthropoda > Insecta > Blattodea > Blattidae > Periplaneta > Periplaneta americana. Next base: position 44,580,590 of record NC_091122.1, on the reverse strand, counting down.
TACCTTACATCAGTTTGGAATTAACAGAGGAAATAAGTAAATCAGACACACCAAAAGAAATACAAAAACTTCTAGTACTGGAAACGATCAATACTAGATACCCTACAGAAGAATGGCTACACATATATACCGATGGATCCACCACAGAAAACCTTACTGGAGCTGGAGTTACATGTACACATTTTTCCTTTTATCATTCTGTTGGCAGAGACACAACAAATTATGATGGTGAAATAGAGGCTATACACATTGCTCTCCGACAATTATTAAATCTTCCCTTAAATAAATATAACAAGACAGTAATTCTTTCAGATTCTAAAGCTGCAATTCAGGGAATATGTTCCAATACTACAAAGAAGTCAACAAAAATAAGAGAATGCTACAAAATGTTAACACAACTACAAAAAGTTAATAAGATTGTCCATCTCCAATGGATTCCAGCACACTGTGGAGTCATGGGGAATGAAACCGCAGACACACTTGCAAAGAAAGGCACAACAATAAAACAAAAGTCTAAATTTAATTTCTCATATTCCTCAATAAAACGCTTGATCAGTACAAAATTTTCTCATTCATACCTACAAGAAATAGAATCAACTGCTAAAGACAAAAAATTGATTACACTACTTTCCAACCCAGATATAATCCCCCAGAGACCAAGGAAAACAGCAGTTGCAGCCTTCAGACTATTGACAAATCATGACTGTCTAGCAAGTCATCTCTACAGAATAGGTATCTCAGCTTCACCAATATGTGTCCTGTGTAATGATCCAGCAGAAATGAATGAAGATCACTTGAAGACCTGTGAAGCATTAAGATCAGAAGAAACTACAGTTCAAAAGTATTGGAAAGCACGATTGCTAATGGCTTCATTGCCAGATGCAAGGCACTAGACAACAACAACAACATATTTTTATCCTTTTGCGGTTGAAACGTTTGGATCATGGTGTAGTGAAACTCTTATCTCCACCATAGGCAGACGTTTAGTACAGCTTTCTGGGGACCCTCAAAGCAGTCAATATCTACGTCAGCGCATTGGTATCACCATTCAGCACGGTAATGCAAGTAGAGTAAAGTTGCCTAATTCCGTGACATATTTAATAAAGTCTATATTTATGCCAAAATTGTAATAAAAATTTCAAATACCACCTAAATGACGTTATTTGGACCTTTAGCTACAGTTTTCACAACATTCAGTGTCAACAGTTTCACAAGTTTTTTTATTTATCAAAGCTTCCTCAAATTAGAGGCTGCCATTAGACAAAGCATACAAAACAATACAAGAACAAATAGAAGATGAGAGCTAAAAGAGTAAGATATGATTCTTCATTGTTGTACAGTGGCTCCTAAATCCGTGACAGGGATCCAAATTCCGTGATAGTGGTTTCCTAATTCCGTGGTACTAAAATAATCCTCATTAACTGCTCAGAAAACAAACAAGTATTTGGAAAAACACATTAAAGTCATGGTATATTGTTTTAATATGGATTAAGCAAGAAATTACAACATAGAAGAAGGGCCTAAGTAACCAATTTCACAGAAAATACTTGTGTAACTACAGGAATACATATTACATATTAATATATGTATTAAAAACAAAATAAACCGAAAGTTAAATTCAATACAAAATTAAATTGGAATAAATTGAATTATAACACAATTATTTCTCATTATTTATATTCCTAACAACAACAGTAATTAAGTTAAATATATGCCCTATTATTATATTATAATTATAATTGGTTTTCTATAACTTATTTCTATTATTATTTCCAAGAACTATTTTCTTTCATGGACATTAATTTTCACAATTTAGCGTTGGCATCACTGGTCGAGTGAGCCAGGAAGAAGAAATATGAAAATAAATCCGAAAATGAGAAAGCTCCTGTAGCATTGTTATTGTTTCATAATGTTTAAATAGTTTCCTTGGCTCTTCAAGACACGTCGTTGACAACCGAACTTAAATTAGTGAACTTCTGATTCACTATCTAGCGTGTTAAAGAGAAGACTTCGGAGGAAATTCCTAAAGTTCAATTGTTATTCATTTAATTTATGAAAATCTTTCATGGTACGGATTATTCCATGTTTTTGATTAACCGTTCATTCTATCCCTTTCATTATCATGGATAATAAAGGTTCTACTGTATATGGTTCATAATTATTAATTCACACTACAGTCTACAAGGCCACAGGTGTTGTACTATTGTAATGTACTTCGTAGTACAGTAGTGAGTGTGGTTCAATGTTGTTATGTGTTTCGGGAAAATATAAACACAAATGTGAGAAATAATGATGATGTAGGCGTAGTTAATCCATTGTTAGAGTGTCCTTTTTCGAGAAGAAATGATATTGAAAGAAAGGAAATTTTAAATAAAGATATAGCCTACCGAGATGGCTACGCCATCGCTGACAATTTTTCTGACAGATAACCTTAAAACGCGAGTTTCTATTGAATCGTGATATGTGCAACCTAAATGGTTAAGTAGTAATGTGGTGCAAAACAATCTTAAATAAAAATAAACCTTGTTTGTTGCTATTGAAGGAAAAAATAGAAAGGAAAGAAAGAAAGGAAGAACAGTGTCTATTGAGGGCTTCTGCTATCTGAAAAATATTTCCAGGGAAATTTCAACATAATTATACTCTTTCAGCTGAGCATAATATGGGTTGCTTCATAACACACAATCACTGAAACAAACTCACAGCATAACAACTTATTTGGTGAGTGACAGTATTATTTTTAATTAATAGTAGTAGTAATAATATAATAATAATAATAATAATGATAATAACAGGCATAATAATACAGTAATAATTATATTAATAAGTAGTAGCTTGTGCACCAAATGCTGCAAACTAAGTTCATTATAAGTTCAAATAAAAATTTTTCAGATTAATTTTCAATGAAGAATAAGCCTACCAGTCATTTTAAAGTTATTTGCTTCCATAACAATGAAACATACTCTCTCTGAATGGTTTTTTATGCCAAATACTTTTTTTTAGCCTATCCATCTTCAGTTTTTGAGTTTAAAAGCGAAAACACAACTAACAATGTTAGGACGATCAGTGGATTTTTCATGTGGGAGTAAAGCAGTAATAGCTATTTCAGGTCATTGCTTTCGAACAGTAGACATAGCATCTTGGTATAGCTGCTGCATGTTTCGTGAACTACATTGAAATGTAGAGGATAGAATCATTTTATCCTAGGTCTTGCTGAAATGATCGGGAGACTACAAAATCTTGTAGGCCTCTTATTTTATCAGCAAGTAATATCTTTCAGTCTTTCCTTAGGAACTGTAATTTTTGCGCTCTCTCCAGACATTACTGGAGAGAATCACACATATGATTAATATCAACATCACACAGCCATTAAATGTATGAAAAAGATTCACACCACTTGATTAATAACTATAAAAATATTTCACTTTTAATAACAATAATTTTAACTTATATACTGTATATATTATACAGCCGTCACTCAGTAAATTATAGAAATGAAGATCTAATTTAAGATATTCTCTACGTCTACTTGTATAACTCCAAAAGATTTGAGCTTCTTATCATCAATAGGCTATGTCATTAATATGTATATTAGTGACAGATACTCACATCATGGCAGTAACTATAATAATATTTCACTTTCAATGGTGATAATGTCATCAAACGACCTCAATTTTTGTAGTTAATATCCAATACACAGCTGTACTCAGAAAATTACACACCACAGAATCAGACCTGTAAATTATTTTTAGTAAGTCTTGAAAATTTTTAATAACGAGTTATAGAGACATTATAAAATTACACAAATGAAGATCGACACATTATTGTCATTATGATGTCACAGAATTTGCTCTGATTCGCTCTAAATATGTTGACAATCCTGTAGGTCATGGCCTTCGTGTAATATTGCTTATTGTAGTGTGTGTGTGTGTGTGTTTTATTTTTATTCTCAAAACTGACGACAGATGGATTTTGGGAAATAGGAAAATGATATAGGAAAATTAACATTTCACTGAAAACTACTATTTTTCTACAAATCTTTGGGTTCCTAACTTCAAAATGAGAAGTCATTCATTAAAATCCGTTCAGCCATTTTCCCGTAATTTCCATTACCAGTTCAAATTATATATATATATATATATATATATATATATATATATATATATATATATATATATAATAATAATAATAATAATTAATATCATGAATAAACATTTTCTACCGGAGGCACTTAAGACTAGTTGCATTTGGCCTCATTGAGGATTTCGGTCACCGGCCACTACTAATGACATCTATCGACAAATTTAATAACAAACAACGGCGATCCCACATGTAAATGTTAGATGCATGGGGGTTTGCTCCCCGAACTACTATGCATCACTTGCAGGTTGTTCAAAATAAGGCATTACGAATTATCGGTGGATATGATTTTTACACAACTCAAGTTCAAATGCATGATGACCTTGAAATATCAACTATACCTGAATATATCAAAATAGCTTCGAAAACTTTCTACCATACTGCTAAGGAAAATGAAAACAAATATATTTCAAATCTTGGAAATTATAATGCTGCAATGTACCACAAACACAGGACTCCAAAACATATTTTAATGTAAAATAGTACAGCAGTAACTTATATTTGAGTTGCTGTGCATGATGAATTGACTATAATATTCTGGAAAAAGAAGAATTGTCAAGGCTTACATGAAGTCGGAACAATAATAATACTACAAATGAAGAAGGTCGTCATCGTCGTAAATGTTAGATTGGCAAGGTATGCTGATGACAGTGTCATCTTCAGCCGAAAAATAAACATATTACCTGCATATAGAGCTGTACAGAAATTGAATTTGGTATTCCCAAGAAACTAGTTCGATTGATTAAAATGTGTCTCAGTGAAACATACAGCGGAGTCCGTATAGGTCAGTTTCTATCTGATGCTTCTCCAATTCACTGCGGGCTAAAGCAGGGAGATGCACTATCACCTTTACTTTTTAACTTCGCTTTAGAATATGCCATTAGGAAAGTTCAGGATCACAGGCAGGGTTTGGAATTGAACGGGTTACATCAGCTTCTTGTCTATGCAGATGACGTGAATATGTTAGGAGAAAATACACAAACGATTAGGGAAAACACGGAAATTTTACTTGAAGCAAGTAAAGCGATCGGTTTGGAAGTAAATCCCGAAAAGACAAAGTATATGATTATGTCTCGTGACAAGAATATTCTACGAAATGGAAATATAAAAATTGGAGATTTATCCTTCGAAGAGGTGGAAAAATTCAAATATCTTGGAGCAACAGTAACAAATATAAATGACACTCGGGAGGAAATTAAGCGCAGAATAAATATGGGAAATGCGTGTTATTATTCAGTTGAGAAGCTCTTATCATCCAGTCTGCTGTCCAAAAATCTGAAAGTTAGAATTGATAAAACAGTTATATTACCAGTTCTTCTGTATGGTTGTGAAACTTGGACTCTCACTCTGAGAGAGGAACATAGGTTAAGGGTGTTTGAGAATAAGGTGCTTAGGAAAATATTTGGGGCTAAGCGGGATGAAGTTAGAGGAGAATGGAGAAAGTTACACAACACAGACCTGCACGCATTATATTCTTCACCTAACATAATTAGGAACATTAAATCCAGACGTTTGAGATGGGCAGGGCATGTAGCACGTATGGGCGAATCCAGAAATGCATATAAAGTGTTAGTTGGGAGACCGGACAGAAAAAGACCTTTGGGGAGGCCGAGACGTAGGTGGGAGGATAATATTAAAATGTATTTGAGGGAGGTGGGGTGTGATGATAGAGACTGGATTAATCTTGCACAGGATAGAGACCGATGGCGGGCTTATATGAGGGCGGCAATGAACCTTTGGGTTCCTTAAAAGCCATTTGTAAGTAAGTAAGTAAGAGCTGTACAGAAACATCTTCAGTTAATAGATAAGTGGGCAAAAACCTGGAAGATTAAAATAAACAACATGAAATCAAATGCTATTCTCTTTACTAAATGTCGACCAGTGCCACCACCACAGCTAATGCTCCATAAATTTAGAATAGCATATGTACAAAAAACTAAATATTTGGGCATTCTACTTCACCCACGTCTAAGTTGGAAAGATCATATATTAAGAAATAAGTATACAGCACTGAATCGCCTGAAACAACTTATACCACTTCTATTAAGTGTAAATTTATCCTTGAAATGTAAAATGACATTATATACAAAGTGTACATACGCAGCCAAATGACATATGCAGTTCCTGCATGGGGGTTTGCTCCCCGAACTATTATGCATCACTTGCAGATTGTTCAAAATAAGGCGTTACGAATTATCGGTGGATATGATTTTTACACAACTCAAGTTCAAATGCATGATGACCTTGAAATATCAACTATACCTGAATATATCAAAATAGTTTCAAAAACATTTTACCATACTGCTAAGGAAAATGAAAACAAATATATTTCAAATCTTGGAAATTATAATTCAGCAATGTACCACAAACACAGGACTCCAAAACATATTTTAATGTAAAATAGTACAGCAGTAACTTATATTTGAGTTGCTGTTCATGATGAATGACTATATATTCTTGAAAAAGAAAAATTGTCAAGGCTTATATGAAGCCGGAACAATAACAATACTACAAATGAAGAAGGTCGTCGTCGTAAATGTTAGTGTCCAAACCATTTATTAAAATTAAAAAATGATTAATAATAATTTATTTTTTTATTAAGATCGGCAAAAAATAGTATGCAATACATGTGTTAAGTGCATAACAGAATCTCGTCTCGTCTTCTCTTACCTCGATTCTGTTATAATGCACTTATCACGCTTGTATCGCATGGAAATCCATTCCTTAGAAATATATATTGTGGTTAAATAAAATTTGAAGGTATCTGTTTTCGCCAGCAGCAAGTTGTGAAGACTCAAAGTACAAAATAATGTTAGAAATATGGCCAGATTTTTTTTACTCGGTCTCATCTACAACCTCTTCACCCCTACCAAACATGTGACACTTAACAGTTTGCAACTCCGCTGTTTTTTTTTTTAGTTGGTTATTTAACGACGCTGTATCAACTACAACTTACACTGGTTTATGTCGATTTGATTTTTTTCTGTATGAATTATTGTAATGGGAGAAATACTTATGTCTCTTTCTCCAAGCAAGCTGATGTTCCGTAAGTTGTCAATAAATTAACAAAAAAGGTTTGTGGAAACTGATTTATGTCACTTTTCCCTCTGTCCCATAATAATTGTCCGGTTCGCCAAAATGGTATTACAGTAATTACAGACGACGGGGCAAACGAGAAGTCCTCGCATGAGGAGAAGCGCAGTAGATCAGTGCACAAGGTTATGCAGAGCAATGACTTGATTTTATTGAGACAAGCAACACACACCACCTAGAAGATTACCGAAAGTGGGTATTGGTTTTCAACTCACCGGTGTGGCACTGTATACAAACCAGTGTAGCAAAGCAAGCTGGAAATCGTTAGTAGAACATACTCCTGCAGTGAGTACGTGCATTTGAACAGACTTGGACATCCTGGGAACACAACTGGCGGTAATGAGTGACAGGGGTAGCAAGAACCTTACAGACAGTGAACGGCAGGCGGTATAGGAGTCTTTGTTGAAAAACACTACGGCTGATGTAGTGAAGAAATGTGCTATAACAGGTGTGGCTGAGAAATTACATATCAGTAAAAGAACAGCACGCTGCATTTGGCAATGGGGGCGGTAATCTTTGGAAAGTGGATCCATGCTCATCACCAATTTAATCCCAGCAATAAATGCAAAATGGCCTCCTGACCCGCGCACAGGGAGAATTCAGGTGTCAGTTCAGCAGGACAATGCGCGTCCGCATATCGCTCCCAATGACCGCACCTGGATGGACGCTGCAGCAGCCAGTGGAATCACTTTGGAACTCGTGTGCCAACCGCCAAACAGTCTGGATATGAATGTTTTACATCTGGGTTACTTCCAGGAATTCATTCTCTCCAGCATCAGTCAGCTCCAGAAACTATTGATGAGTTGATCGCCGCCATTGGAACAGCTTTCTCTCAGCTGACACGCGACAAGCTCAACAATGTCTTCCTCACTTTGCAGTCCCTTCTCATTGAAATAATGAAAGTCAATGACGGGAACAACAACAAGATTCCCCATAAGCAGAAGGCGCACCTGGACCACATCAATATCCTGCCATCTCACTTGGAGTGTCCTCGGAACATTTACAACGAGGCTACAGTAGCACTGCAGCAGTAGATCTGTGGTTCTAGGCAAACTGTTGGAATGACAACTTTCCCGGTCTAACAGGCAATTTTTTCGTCTTTACTCGTAGGAGAATGTCCTTCTTTCTTTCTTTCTTTCTTTCTTTCTTTCTTTCTTTCTTTCTTTCTTTCTTTCACTTCTTGGTCAATTTGTACTACTCCTGCAGTTAATAAAGTTGCAATCCTAGAAGTATTTATTTTCGACTCAATGACTAGGAAATTTGTACTGATCCTGGTGTCATAAAGTTGTGAAAGTGGTATTCATGTTCTTTTTTTGGCTCTATGATTGGCCAATTTATACAGATCCCGGATTAATATTTTTTTTTGCTAATTGAGTGACAATTTTGTACTGATTCTGCAGTAATACAGTTGTATTACTCATTCATGTGTTTCATTTTGCTCCTATGTAAACGCCAGTGTAAAATGATGGACATCAGACAATTATTATGGGACAAGAAATAAAAGTGTACCGGACAAGTATTATGGGACAGAGGGAGTACTATTTTAATGTTCGTTTTATCTTATTTTAACCAATGACATTTACATGCCCCATTGTTTTCCACTATGTTCTCCTTTTCACTTTATATCGCACATGACAGAAAAGTGACACAACTTAAAAAATGGCGATTTTGACTTAACACTGTAGAAAGATGGAGAAGATTATGACGCACAACCGGAAAAAAAGACACATTTCCAGGGGTGGCCGGTCCTTATGTGCTACAGTGCTACAGCACAATGATAATTTTTGCTTAAATAATGTATTTGCAATGCCATAGTATTTAATCTGTCATTTGACAATTTCCCGTGGTTATGTTCATGACGCGTTATAAAGTGTTTAGTCTTCGCTCTTCGCTCTTTGGTGCCTCTGGGGGTTCGTTGTGCTACTCTAAACTCCACATGAAAATGTAGACAATGCGCATGTGCGAAGCTGAAATAACTGCTCTGATTGGCTATTTTTACGCGTAACGAAAGAATGCTTGTTTGTGGAAGAACCCGGAACTATGTGCAATGTATTTGGTAATTCAAGTGTCCGATTGCTGCTGCCATCTACCAGTTTTTTTAGGTTCCTCCTGAATCAGTCAGCAAGCGACGGAAAATGGAATCCGAAAATTGAAGCCAAGGAAGTATGTGACCGTATAATTCAGGAAACTACTCATCGTTTCCAGTCTTTAAGCTACCTAGACGCAACAAAATTGTTAAACAGCAATTTTTTTGACAATTTTTTGCATAATTTTCCTGAACGCAAACTTGAAGTTGCTGTCAACAGCTATACTGTATTGAACAAAAGAATGTTAAAGACACAACTTGGGGTTCTATATGGAAGACTCGACTTCCGAAATATAGATGGAGCTGTTCAATTGTTACAATACATAGCCTCCAACAATTCACAGGATCCATTCTGCGAAGTAACGAAGTTGTTAAATATTTTTGGTACAACACCAATGACCACTGCTGAGCCAGAAAGATGATTTTTAAGGAACACCATGTCCCAGGATCGCCTCACTGTTCTTACAATACTGTCAATAGAAAAGAGTATAATGCCCAAGATGGAGGGTTTAACGTTTAACACTAGGGTAATTCGTCACTAGGCGAGTCTCAAATTAAGATAAATACATGTAAGTGTATACAGTAGGCCGATATAGAGATTGTAGCACACTCATTATTTTGACCACCAGCCGCTACTGCACATTTCTACTTCCAATATTAACAGACAGAGAACATTTGTGTCACTTTTCTTTTGAGCAGGATTTGCACACCCTGAGTATGAAAAAGTGACATTTCTGAGTTCGATAGAGAATGATGGTAATTTTTGTGCCGAATAAACGACACTTTTTAAATTGTAAGATTCTTTTCTGTGGAAGTGAGTAACTTTTTACATTCTTAATAGTCATAAGTAAAAAAAAGTGTCGGTTTTAATTGTTCAGAGTAAACGTAATTTCCTTTTTCTTACAAGGGAAGGGTTTCGGCTCGAACAGGAATTTTGTATCCAAAATTTGTATACAGACCCATCTTTACATCTCTGTAAAGCTCTCAAAAGCATTCGTTTGTGTAATGTCTGGTTTGTCTGTTAGAGCACTGTACAAGTTGAGGGGTGGGAAGAGCACTGCACAAATTAAGGGGATGGGACACCTTACCCGTAAGCCTAGCCTAGCCTAGAAGCTAGTGCGAGTGGTAAAATGTCTAAAGCCCATTTAAGAACATTTTTCTCCAACGTTCTGTCTGAAAATATTGCAGCTAATCAAAAGTATATACTGTTGTGGGAGTCATTAAATGCGCACAAGGACGCAACCTTAATAGACTAAATGAATCATTTCAAGGCTAGGAAATGGAATGTATGATCATTCCACCTAAGAAAACTAAATATATCCAGCCTCTGAATATCTATTTCCTTAGACAATACAAAATATATGCTCGGAGGATAACAGATTGCATAAGGACTCTTGCTGAGAATCCAGAACTTAACTTGGGAAATCGAGTGTTTATACTGAAAAAGCACTCTGTTATTCATAACCAGTTGTCTGCTCCAGTATACCGCCCTATGCTTCAGTATTCCTGACAGTCAGCTGGTTACATGAATCCTGAACAAGTCTCGGACTTCAAAAATGTAATTCAGGTGGCATTTGATTTTTCAGCACTGGAGTGTGGTTCAGAAGATTGTTCAGGTGTTGCTTCCGCGTGTTGTGCTTATTGCTCTGCTCCATGCTGTTTCATGCATTTTATAGAGAATCCTCATGTACATTTTTAAAGAAGTGTATTGACCAATACCAATCAAACGGAGAGTTACACAAATGAATGCTTTTACGGTATTCATCACCATTGTGAGGTAAGTCTCTGTACAAATTTTTAACCAAAAATTCCTGTTCGAGCCGAAACTCTTCCCTTGTTAGTACTATTTTTAGTTATGTCACTCTTCTTTAAATAAATTCGCCACAGATGTGCATTTTTGATAGTCACGTTTTGTGTTGTTTCTCCTGAGAAACCTTACTTACCTTGGCTGTAATCTCTCCTATATTCATTCTCGAGATATAGATAATAAATTAGCCAAATTTCAACAGCTGTTAAGAACAATTAGAAATACACTGTTTAAGAAGGTCCGGCAAGACACAATTTTGAAATTCTACAAAACAATGGCCATTCCAACTTTGCTATATGGATCAGAAACTTGGGAACAACTAGTCAACTGAAAAGAATAGAAGCAGCTGAGATGAGATTACTAAGACCGCTAGTAGGCTACACTCTCTATGACCATAAATATAATGAAGACATCCGACAAGAATTAAATATCGCAGCCATTACAGAGACAATCCACAAGTATCAGAGCAACTGGCATGAGCATGTTCTACGGATGCCAAATGATAGACTACTGAGGAGATTATTAAATTACAGACCCCTTGGATACCGAGATTGTGGACGCACGAAGAAGCAATGGAGAGGCCAGCTTTTCACCTGAGATGGAACAGGCCAGATGGCCTAAACCCTGATAGCTATTGATGATGATGATGACGTTTTGTGTTCTGACACTATTCCGTAATGAAGTTATAGCATAAGTAAATTTTCAGGACTGTATTTTAAGTTGGGACAATTTTGTGAACAGTGATGAAGAATTAATTTTCTGTTATCACTTTCCTTGAATAGGTCACGTTATACGTAAAGTTGATAGCAAGTTGTTCTGAATTTATTTATGAATATGGATATTATTTCAGAGTTAACAATGAGGCCTATAGAAATACTTATGGTACAAGCAGCTCTGTCTGGAATTATCTTAAGAACGGGAATAGGAACAAACTGTATAGAGGAACTGGAAATTAAGAAAAGCAAAGAAACAAATAACTTCTGTGAGGATAGGAGAGTAGAAGAGGAAGTAAAAGGAGACAAGAATGAAAAAAATTTATTTACTGAAGGAAGACAATTAGAAATCTGAGAATATCATACGTGCTAGTCTTGATAATGAGAGCAGTCTAGATAGAAGGGATAAACGTAGAGGTGTAGTGATGCAAAGAAAAGAAAAGTGATGATAAAGTGTGGAAAACAGTCGCAATGCAAACCGAAGCTAACTTCGGAATTACATTAACTTGTGTTAAGCAGGGTTGTAGTCCCAAACTTTACAGTGCCGGAACTCTTTATGTTTTTTAACCTTTGGGAAAGGGGGAAGGTTTAGATGCAAACAAAATAAGACAAAGAAAGAAATGCCATAAAGTAAGACTGCAAGGCAACATCAATCAATTAGCTTCTGAAGCTGAAGTAAACCGAAATGGTCACTGTAAGAGTGGTCGTTCTGCGCAGTGTAATAAGCTGATCTAAATTTCGCTTTTGTTGCTTCACGGTGGGCTGCACTCGTTTATTAGCCAACATTTTCAATTGATTGCTTTTCAGACATATCAATAATTTTTTGTGCTTTATTATGAGCATTGGATTTCTTGTGTTCAATGATATTTTTTCGTAGTGGCTTTAAGCTGATCTGATCTGATCTGTTCGATCAGTAGTAATTTACTGAATATGAGCGCCATTCATTAGATACAGAAATACACTCTTCTTTTAATGCACCTAATGTAGTTACTTCATGACACACTTTACAGCCTAGCTTACATTGCTTACAATCAATCCACGGATAAGCTTCTTTTTTTCTTGACCACATATTTTCTTCATTCCATACTGTACATTCGGCCATTCACTTCGCAGGCCGACTTTTTGGCTTTCACTATTTTGAGCATTATGACGTTGAATATTCTTCGCAGTCATACTGTCCACACGGCGAAGCTCTGCGAAACGCTAGACACCACCAAGTAAGATTACTTATAGCCACTGCCCTTAAAGATGCCGATTACAACACCTTTGAAGAAGTACATGGTCTCTCCGTCACTGGCAGTACACGGTGCATAGATATAACAGCTTTCAAGGAATCTACAAGATCTGGATACATAATTGATCCCACTGTGAGTTTCGAAACGGATGAGGAACAGCCAGCAGAAGTGGATAATGAAAAAAAGAATATCTACAATCCTACCATTCCCTATTACCTCAAAAAATACCAGCTAAAAGAGCTTGAAGTAATCGGACTTCTGGTTGGAGCAAGAGGTACCACTACTCTCTTCATGAAAGATGTGTTTAAGAGGCTTGGAATACCTACATCTATTGTTCCGATTGTAACCTTAGCTGCATTGAAAGGATCAATTACTCTCCTGAAGAATCACCTATATTCGAAATCAAACTAAGTTCAGTAGCATTCTTTACTTTTTTGTAACACTTATCTTTCTAAAAATAGGTATATTTCCACTAATCTCAAAAAAAAAATTATTTTCAGCTATGTACTTGTAAGAATTTCATTGTTAAAACAAAATTAATGGTTTTTCATGAACTTGTAAAAATTTCTATGGTTAAGTACTCTTTGTCCCTTGTGGCAGCTCGCGAATGGTGAGAAGATATATAAATTTATCTTCTATAACAGTATCTCTGGTTGAATTACTAGGTTCATCAAATAGAAGCGATGGACTTGATATATCAAGAATATCAGTAGAGGAAGCTTTTGTAACTCCACTAGTAACAGCAAAAGCACGAGAAAAGAAAGAAGTTAATGTTTTTTGTCTATGTTTATTTTGTTCCATATTTACTGAAGGGCAATAGATAAAAATAGAAGTTTCAAGCAGTCTTTTAGTCACGTTATAGGCAGTAAGTTAACTGTTTAAAATTCACTTCGTAAAATAACTGGGAAACAAACACAACACATTTCGGTAAGTAACACCATAGACAATCTCCTGTATCATACAAAGACGCGAAAACTAACGAAATACGATACGAAACGAAAGTGAATTAGGAATGTGATCATTTCGCGCAAGAGCACCAAAGTTTAGTTTGGTGGTTGTCCTGTCATTGATTCTTCCCCAATTTCTCACCACACACCCTGTCTACGCTCCTAGTGGTTTCGCGACCTCTAGGCCTACTTCCGAACTTGTTCCGATTTTCTAAAGGAAGCACAGAAAATATAATCACTAAATATTCTGAGATTAACTAAGATATCGTTAGCTAGGAAAGTATTGTGATGTTAAAACAGATTTTAAAATTCCAAATCAGTGCCGGAGCTCTGCTCCACCTTCGAACACAATGCCAGAGCATTACTCCATTCTGCTCCACCTCCACTACATCCCTGGTGTTAAGGTCAAAAAAGTAGAACGTTACGAATTTTTGGTTAAGAGTTCGTTTGATGGAGATACAGATTATTCAAATGCTGATTCTGATTTCGACTGTTCTTTGCAAACTACTTCATATTCTGTATCATCTGAATCATCAAGTGAGTCAAATTATGTTCACACTACACCTAGAGGAGATGGACAGGATTCTGAATGTAACAATGGAAGGGGTCAGTAGCGAAAAATGAAAAATGTGGAGTGTCGTTTCAAATCGTATTAAATACATCCTCGGTCGAAATTTAGTTTGAAGCGATTTCGCATAGCTGAGACAGTATTCTTTAAGACCCTGGTCTCATATTGGAGCAATTCGTATTCTTTCCCGCCTTTTTTCTACGATGAAAATTATGTGTTGGATCAAATCGTATTATGTACAACTTCCATTAGTTAAAATCTTAAATGGACAGCATTGGCCAGCGTGCTGTACCTTCCCACCATTATTGAGTTTCCCGCTGTTTTATAACATTGTGATTATCAAGGTATGTACAATAGCAAAATCTATTAAGAGCAGTAAGGGAACCAGAGAGAGGAGAGGTGGTGCCCGAAAGAGAGCACTATATGTAGCTAAGAAGAGGGAAGTAGTGTAATTTATCTCTAAATTAAGAGCAAGTGGTCCACACCTGTGGAGTAACGGTGAGCACGTCTGGCCGCGAAACCAGGTGGCCTGGGTTTGATTCCCATTCGGGGCAAGTTACCTAGTTGAGGTTTTTTCCGGGGTTTTCCCTCAACCCTATATGAGCAAATGCTGGATAACTATCGGTGCTCTACCCCAGACGCATTTCACCGGCATTATCACCTTTACTTCATTCAGACGCTAAATAACCTCAGATGTTGATAGAGCGTCGTAAAATAACCTACTATAAGAAAGAGCAAGGGAATCACATTACAATAGAAGTAAAAGTCAGAGACTTTATTTGGCTTCCGACTTAAATACAGTGTGAGCATAAATGATTGCCGTTGTTACGAAAATTATTTGTGGACTAACGATTTAACATAGAAAATATTTAGATATACAAGTAGATAGAGAAACTCTCCAAGTTTTTTAACATACCTTATAGGTGCTCGATGTGTGCTCCCCTTGTAACCCTGCAGCCTCAAGCCGGTAGTCCAATTCGTCCCATACACGATGAAGTGTATCCATGTCGATTGCAGCGATGGCGTTTATGATGTGGCACGTAGTTCTGGCAGATTTTCCGATAATGGAAGTGCAAAAACAGAGTCTTTAACATACCCCCACAGGCAGAAGTCATACGGTGTTAAGTCAGGGGAACGTGGAGGCCAGGACAAGATCTGCATGTCGACTCTCCCTGCATCTGTTTGGCAATCGGTCGTTTAGAAATGTCTGGACTTCGTTATGGACGTGAGGTGGAGCACCATCTTGTTGATACATGAAATGAGCACTATCACTCTCCAGCTGTGGCATCAGCCACTGTTCTAACATATCCAGGTAAGAATGTCCTGACACGGTGGGTTCGAGAAAAAAGAAGGGGCCGTACACCTTGGAGTTGGAAAGTGCACAGAAGACATTAAGTTTTGGGGAATTACGAATGTGCTCCACGTAAGCCCGACCAGGAGATTTTCTTTTACAAAGGAATTTGTGGTCACTAATTGATTGTACCATCGCCTAATGGTCTTGGCGTCTTGTGGATCATTATCGTATCTCGCTCGAAAATGTCGCTGCACAGTTATGACGGAGTTTGTGGAATGAAATTCCAACGCTACAAATGCACACTCAACACCAGTCGCCATTTCTGTAAACTCAGGTCCTCTACCGGTAAGAAGTGGAATTACGCCGCGCGGATAATTTCAAATAAAACTTTGAGAGATACCTTATTTGGTAATATTAGTACCATTGTTGTATCATTCACGGTTTGTCTATAAAAAAATCCCCAAACTAGGGCAATCATTTATGCTCACCGTTTATTACAAAGCTCTTCAAAATGTACAATTAAAGTGTTAATATCCGACTTAAGAGTAAAAAGATTTTTTTCCCCCAAATATTTCTCGGACAGAATTCAATGGGCTATAGGATTTTGTACACCGGCCAATGATGAATGCAGTTATTGTGCATACATATTGTTCCCAATAAGAAACTGCGATGATACACTGAAAAAGACTAGGCTCTTAGTCGATTTAGGCGCACATAAGCTTCGTGCTAATACGTTCCATAAAATTATGAGAACAGAACCTAATGAGAAACAGTCATTTTGTTTCGACTTACAGCAACTGTAACCGCTCTCGAAACTCAGCATAGATGAAGTATATTATTCAAGACAATTAGCTTTCTATACTCTCTTAAACTGATAAAGCTTCACAGAAGCCAAATTTCTTTACGTGAAATGAAGCACAGGCTGGGCGGGCGCTATTGAAGTGGCATCTTGTGTCACTACATTTATCAGTGAATTTAATTTCGACAGTTCACCAAATGTATTAGGCTGTTGCCGATGAATGTGGTGGACAAAATAGCATGCAAGTTGTACATGCTCTTGGTCTTTGGCTCCAAAAAAAAGCACGTCCTCAGGTTTCTGAAAATCTGTTAGTTTTTCTGGTAAGAGGCCATTCTTTTCTACCAGCTGACAGAGCCTTTGGGCTACTAGAAAAGGTTTTGCGTAAGAATGAAATTCTTACTCCTGAGGAGTATAAGGCGATATATGAAACAGTGGGGACAGTAAAATATTTAGGCACAGATTGACATGTCAGGGATTTCAAGCTCTTGGCTAATGAATTTCGTAACCTCAGTGGCATAAAAGAAATGAAAAGAATAATGCTAAAGAAATGCGAGAAGAATGGGAAAGTGAATGTCACTTTCAAAATGGAACCTACATACCGATGTGACAATCCATCTAAATCATGTGCTAGTCTGATGAAACGTGGTATGTTCTTGGATCATGTCAAAGTACCTCCGAAAGTCACCACTTTGAGATCAATCAGTAAAGCCAAAAAATTTGATTTGCGAAACCTACTCAATAGTATATTTGGAGAAAATTGGAAAGAGGTTGATTCAATGAAATTGTATGATTTTGTTATTAATACAAATCATATTAATGAAAGTTAAAACAATGAGAATGAAGAATCTGATTGTTTGCATGAAGAATCATGTATAGGTAGAATTTAAAATGTTAATGAAATTGTGTGTGCAATCTAAAGCAATGATTAATACATTTTCCAGTGTTCACGCCACATTTCATAAATTTGTTACAAAGCTTACTTACTTAAATATTGTAATACTGTATTTTAAGACAAATCTTTACAACATATTCTTTTATAATTTTATTATAAAGCTTACTTATATATTGCAGTAATTAATACAAGTGTTCACACCATATTTCACAATTTTGTTATAGAGCTTAATAAAATACTGATATATAAGGATTAAGGAATAAAGTATACAGAGTGGGAAAAAAATCCCATTACTCCATATTATTTTGTGTCATGAGAATAATGGGGAACTCTTTAGATACTTTGGTATACACAGTTAGTGTACAGTGGTTATTTTGTTTGTATGTTTGAATTATGACCAGAATTACATCAATAGTGTGCATATTTGAGATATTTCAGATATTTAAGGGGGTAACGAAACTTTGTGCTCACCCTGTAGATGCCATAATTATTTAAAATTTATATTCAATGTGAGTTAGAGATCGACCCTGGTGGCCGCACGATCCAAAGTATGTCTCTTTAGGCAGCTCCGTTCAAAGGGTTGCAGGTAAGAAACTCGCCATTCCTTATCATTATTTTCCAGCAGAAAGCTATAAAAACTATTGATGTATCGTCCTACGTAGTATGCTGCTGTAATAACCACAGAAAAAACTGACAAATGACAGGGCACAATTCAGCGTGGTTTATAGATGCAAATCGTATTATGTGACAAAATCGCTTCAAAACGTATTAAATACACTGTGTCGGTGCAAAACGTATTAAGTGCAAACTTCAATTGACAATATCATGCATTAGATTAAACAATCAGTGTCAGTGTTTATTACATTTGGTGTCATTTCACAATGCCCAAAAAGTAACATTAAGATATTTAAAATTTTTCCATTATCTTAGCCGTAAAACGTTTTTTACGTTTCCTGTAAAATTTGTTTTTCTGCATTTAATAGGATTTGAAATGACACTCCACAAATAATGACCTGCAAAATGAAGTAAATGATAAAAAAAAAGCATCCAGTCTGTAAAATCGTGGAAAACATACCTTCATCGTTTTCAAGCCAAGAGAATTTTCCAAAACGAAAGATGTGTATGGTAAATCTTGTGGGGAGAAAAATGTAGACTGCAATGTTCTAGAAAAAATTCGATGACCAGAGTAAAGTTATATTTGAAAAATACTGTGGATTTCAATCAATCCAATAGTGTGCTCGTTTGTCAAAAATCTTACAAACAAGAGTGGGCCAAATAGTACAGGGCTACTACAAAGGCTTTACCTGATTCCATAGCCTTGTATTATGAAAAGTATGAGACATACATTATTGAAAGTTATACCAATAAAAAGAGAAACTCATCAAGTTTTTGGTCCATCAACTGCTACAAGTGCTCGATGTGACCTCCTCGACAAACATCCACTCGGTAGTCTAACTCCTGCCACACCCGCTGGAGCATATCACGATCAACTCTAGCCACTGCCACACGGATCCGGTTATTAAGTTCTTCAAGATTAACTGGCAAAGGAGGTACATACACTTGATCTTTGACAAACCCCCATAGAAAAAAATCACAGGGAGTCAGATCTGGCGACCGAGAAGGCCAACGGAGAACACACCAATCATTGTTAGAAGCCCGTCCACACCAACGTTGTGGTAGATGCTCATTAAGATACTCACGCACTTCCAGATGGAAATGTGGTGGAGCCCCATCTTGTTGAAATAAAAACCCTGGTTTATCTTCATGTAACTGAGGCATCAACCACTGCATTAGCATGTCCAGATAAATTCGACCAGTAACCGTGTTTTCAGCAAAAAAGAAGGGTCCATACACTTTAGCACATGACATCGCACAAAACACATTGACCTTGGGTGAATCGCGTACATGTTGTAAAACCACACGAGGGTTTTCCGTCCCCCACACTCGAACATTATGTCTTTACTTTTCCACTCAAATGAAAAGTGGCCTCGTCACTGAAAATCAGTTTACTACATATGTCTTCATCCTCTATCAATTGTTGGAATTGAATACAAAACTCATGACGACGATTGTTGTTATCTTCTGAGAGGGCTTGATGCAGTTGTAAATGATAGGGTTTCATTCTCAGACGTTTACGCAGCACTTTCCATACTGTCTGCTGTGGTAAACCAAGCTCCCTGCTTGCCTGCACCGTCGATTTCGTACAAAAGCTTCTCTTATGTGCTCAACATTTGTCAAAGATCAAGTGTATGTACCTCCTTTGCCAGTTAATCTTGAAGAACTTAATAACCGGATCCGTGCGGCAGTGGCTAGAATTGATTGTGATATGCTCCAGCGGGTGTGGCAGGAGTTAGACTACCGAGTGGATGTTTGTCGAGGAGGTCACATCGAGCACTTGTAGCAGTTGTGGACCAAAAACTTGATGAGTTTCTCTTTTTATTGGTATTACTTTCAATAATGTATGTCTCATACTTTTCATAATACAAGGCTATGGAATTGAGTAAAGCCTTTGTAGTAGCACTGTAAATAAGAAAGTAATAGTAAACAAAAAGAAATGTCATCTGAGCAACAAAAATGTTCATGCAGATTGAATCACATAAGTCATAATGTCAGATTAATAAATCTGACATTATGACTCTCATAGACTCTTATCATATCCCCCAAGTCATAGAAAGACTTTTACATTTCAGAGTTAAATTATAAAAATGATCAAATTGAGTAACAAATGTTTAAAAAGTGATTTTTTTATCATTTCTCAATTATTTTTTGCCCAAATTTGATAACTTATGTCTAAGTACTTCTATTCGAGTAAAATGAAATAATTCATAAATTCGTTTCTTATTCCTGTAACCAACATAAATAACAATGGCAATAACAAAATTAATAATAAAGATTATTATATCAATAATTTTTATAATTATTTGGCACTGTTATTACCATTATTACTATAATAATGACCAGCCATTCCAAGATAAATGAGCCTAAGTGGTAAAAATTAAATTTATGATAATAAAATTTATTTTGACAAAGAGAGCTTCTGAATAGTGTAAATTGCCAGCTTCCAAAAAAAAAAAAAAAAAAAAAAAAAAAAAAAAAAAAAATTATTTGTATTTTTACTCTCATTTCTTAAGGTCTCAAAACAATCTTGTTCTTGAAGGCAAATTTGTATCCCTATGTTCTCACTACTGATATAGCCAAATCAGTTTCCTTAAGGTGGTATGCTTGCTACTTCTTATTGATAGAACCAATTTCAATTCAATTTATTTATTTATTTGGCCATTAGACATACAGTTTTAGGCTTCGTCAGAATACATTGAAAAAAACATATAAATACATTTAAAAAAAACACTAATAATTGAAACAGTAAAATTTATCCATTTTGAATCTTGCGTACACCACTTTTAACACTTGAAAACGGATACAATCCAAATATAATAGACAATATCATAAGGAAGACAAAACAAAAACTTAACACAAAAATACACAAAACACAACACAAACACAATAAATACATCACACTAACATACGAAAACAAAGGCACACATAAGATCGCATCTTCATTCAGAAAACAGAAATACAACATAACATACAGAACAGAAAACACACTACAAAGACATCTCAACACACAAAAAACACAAACAAATAAATACGACCACACAGGTGTATACAAACTCAAATGTAATAGTTGCGACAAGTTCTACATAGGACAGACAGGCAGATCATTCCAAACACGCTACAAAGAACACATTAAAGCTATAACCAGAGGACACAATACATCTACATACGCCGATCACATAACCAATACTAACCATACATACAATAACATAAATACGGACATGGAAATCCTACACACACAACCCAAGAACCAAAAACTCAACACACTAGAACAATACGAAATATACAAACACATTAAAACACACCCCGATCAAATCCTCAACACACAGATCAATTTCAGTACACACACACTATTCGACTCCACACTTCAACACCTTCCAACAATAAAACACACCCTCCTAAGAGGCAGAGAAGTCCGAGATGACGCCGCGATCTAGTAGGCTCTGATGATGGTGCGTGAAGCACTGAAACAGCTGTAAGCCGGACAAATATTTCATATTTAACACGAGTAAGTCCACTAGTTCATTCATCAATTAAGTAAAATTTAAGTAATACAATGAAGACATGAAATTATTTGAAACTTTTAAATTGAAAAAAACTAACTAAATTGCAATTAAACTTATTTATTAAAATAAAATTTCATACACATTTGTGTTGAAAAACTCAGCAACAGAAAAATGATCGCAATTAATCTAAATAACTTTATTTATTAAAAAACAATTTCGTGTCAATTTATGTTAAGAAACTCATCTACTGAGTAGAAAGGTTTAATTAAAAGCCAATTATAAAATCTAGCTTTGAAACTATTGGTTGGTAACTTATAATATTGACTAGGAAGCTTATTATATAATTTCATCCCCATGACAGAAAAATTTGTACTAGTTTTATGTAATCTACAGTATGGAATATTAATTTGTTCACTATTTCTAATTTCATGATCATGTATATTGGCTATTAATGAGTAATTGTCTATATTTTGTCGAGTGTAAAGGACTAGGTCGTATATATATAAATTTATGACAGTTAATATTTGTGATTGTTTGAAAAGAGGTCGACAATGTTCAAGATAGTTTGATTGACATAGAATTCTAATGGCTTTCTTTTGCAAAATCAAAACGCTCCCAATTTTGCTACCATTTCCCCAGAAAATTAAGGCATACCTAATTATCGACTGAAAGAACGAAAAGTAGGCACATCTTAAATTAGGCACATGGTGGACAGTGTGGTTTTATGTTTTGTTATTTCCTGCAATTATTGTGACAGTGTATAAAGATAGCCATCTTCTTGTCCCATACGGAACTAGAAAAGATATAAAAGTTTGTTTTCCATGTTAATGAAAGAAGATAGGTGCACAATATTTTATAGAAGTTAAGTAAGTACCGCTCTCATAACGTCACTAATTTTAATTAGGTTTTTAATAAGGTATTTTTAAAGGAAATAAGGTTCCTTATGGGACAGTTCCGTACAGGACAATTTCAAACAGAACTCGAGGTTGCTGTATTGTTGATTATATTGGTGTTTTATGTAGAACATTTGAATTTGTTTCATAGTCTATATGAAGAGCTCAAGAACAAACAATGGGAAAAAGTAGCAGCGATTTCCAAAATTCAGCGAAGTCACTTTTTTACAATGACTGTGAAAGCAGTCTTGTTTTCCACAACAGCCCGCTCAGAAATGTGTAGACACAGCATATTTAAAGAATCAACCACATTAACTACTCTAAGAAGCCTATATTACGAGATTTACTCTGACTCGTCACTTACAGCAAATGACTTAGAATCAGACGCTATAGCTAGAGACATAAGTCTTCATATGAATGTGAAAATATGTCTCCTCTAGAACAAAGCCATCACAACCTAAAACATCCCATGGATCTGGAAGACTTAAATCCTAGAAAGTTCATTGAAGTTGAATAGACAAGTGATAAGGGACTAAAGCATAAATATCATACTATATGCAGTGGTGTCATGGTGGAGGTCATACGGGGTCATACATCATATGAGAACCTACAATTTTTTTTTTTAATTAATTGTATGGGGAAAAGAAAATTTTGTCTGTACGGAGGCATACAGCATATGGGTGCCTAAGTTTTGTATGCAGAGATCTGTACATGTACATATCTTTGATCATCTCTTGCTGTTCCTAATGTATTTTGTTTGATGTTCATAAACAAAAATTGTCCACCTCTGCAGCACAGGAATCCAGAATTATATAAAATAATGGTCGAAAAACAAGAAGTATTGCAAATAGGGCCTACACACTCCAAGATTCATCAAGACAAGTGTGCATCTACGGTGGTGCTACAGGGTGTATTCTTTAAATCAAGATTGTTGTACAATTAAAATGTAAAGCAAAACAACTTCTTTACTTCTTCTTTAATACTAATAAAATCATTAAATGACAGTCGGAAAGATAAAGAGAGGAGAGTAAAATATATTTCAAGGAAAAAAAAAACAAGGGATAGGGCATATGGCCAAGGAAAAAATTACCATGACAGCACTGACTAGCTATCAGTGGCGTGCGGTGCTATTTGTCGATGGGGAACGGGTCAGAAACAACACTAATAATAATAATAATAATAATAATAATAATAATAATAATAATAATAATAATAATAATCTGTTAATGCATATAGAGTGTTAGTTGGGAGACCGGAGGGGAAAAAGGCCTTTGGGGAGGCAGAGACGTATAGGGAGGATAATATTAAAATTCATTTGAGGTGGGACATGATGATAGTGACTGGATTAATCTTGCACAGGATAGGGATCGATGGCGGGCTTATGTGATGGCGGTAATGAACCTGCGGGTTCCTTAAAAGCCATTTTTAAGTATAATAATAATAATAATAATAATAATAATAATCTGTATTATGATTTAGCAACATTACCAATTCTTTTTTTTACTTCATTTACAACTTAATCAAAAAAGAATGTGTTAATGTAAAACAAATTAATGATATAGTATTATTATTATTATTATTATTATTATTATTATTATTATTATTATTATTATTATTATTATTATTAGGCCTAAATATATAATACAGTTAACTAATTAAACCTACAATTTACTGCTTGAGGAGCACCCAGTTAACCATTTCACAGAATTATAGTAACTACTTTGAAAATGTCTTGGGATGCCCATGTCTTGTATAAGATTTTGTTTTAGTTTTAAGTTATGTAAGGAGAGGAGTAGCTTTGCCATTCAAAATAACCGCGCTTTTCTTAGCAAAATCGATCGAACTAAACGCTCTCGACTTCAGCTGATCGATAACACAACACTCGCTGTCTGGTTCGCATCAGGGCGCTCGCGCTCGGTCTCATTAAAGTTGGAACAGGCAGGAGTCACCTGTTCCATTGCCATTATTTCGTCAGATTTAACTCAGGCCGCGAATGCGTAAATCGTACGGATTTTTTAAGAACTATTGCATAATTTCACACACAATATTATGTCACACGAAAAACTCTTCGAACTTAAATTGTTTTCCGAATTATCACTATATAAATAAACTAGCTTGATGAAAGAGTACATTCCACACTTCTCAATACTCCGCGAGGGAAGAGGTAACTCTACAGCTTCCAGCGATACTCGGGTAAGTTGTGCCCCCTCGAGCCTGCTTCGGAGGAAACATTGCTTGAGACTCCCACTCACATCATCACGCACAGCAGACGAGAAGGGCTCGAGTCGTTTTCACTTCACTGCAATAAGCCTGCTAATGATAGCTGTTTTAGCTTTTCGAAAACTGCAAGTAGCCTATCCTTTAGATAGAATGAAGTATATCTCACATCTCAGTTAAGGGGGCAGGGAGGAAGGGAACAGCCTGTTGCCTCTGTTCCATGGAGGAACCGCCACTGCTAGCTATATATAATAGCAAAGTTGAAAACAAAGATATTAAAGTACTTTTTATTTAAAACCAGACGGCCAAAAATGACAAACATTTTAAGATTTTAAGCTAGATGAGGAATCCTCTTCATTTCAAAGCATTGTCAAAGTGTCTCAGATTAGAAGAATGTAAATGATTCTGATATTGTTAGAAAAGGAGCTGACATATTATATTATAAATTTAATTGAAGGTTCTTAAATTGAAATAATCTTGCAGTTTAATATACAGTATAATACATAATCATTGACATACAACTTCTTATGGTTAAATTCAGCAGATCAATCTGACCGTTTCTTGGCAAAATTTCCTCTAATTGCGCATTGTTGTCCCATAAAATGCATGTAAAATTGATAAAAATAAATATTTGTTATATTAAAATTACATTATTACCTCCAAAAAACAAAAAACCTCTCAAAGAAGACTCCTAATTCACAAGTGTCCCATACGGAACTATATGTCTGTCCCATACAGAACCAAGTATTTTAGGTTATTTCGTAGCATTTACATGTTTTTTTAACTAGTAACTACTTTTATAAAATGTTTCAGTGCCTACAAGTTTATGGAAAAATTTCAGTTACTTAAGGGGGTCAGAGATCACAATTTTTGCCATCAAAGTGCTTGTTGACTATTGAGGTGTCTAAAAAATGTCCCGTACGGAACCCCATTTTATTTAGGTACTAGCTGGGAACACCCGGCATTGCCCAGGTTTTCATTTTTGCTTTTATTTTTAATTAAACTGGTTGCTAGACTTGTCGGAAATCTCGGAAACTCAACTATAGACAACCTCGTTCATAAAGATGATTCTTTACATGGTGTCACTTACATGAATTAATTAATGCCTACCAGGGTTAACTCAATTAAAAACAGCTGTTGTAGATCAGGCACCAAGAAGAAAACTTTGCATCATGAGTCTTGCGTTTAACGTTTTTTAAATTGAATAATGTATGTAATTTTTTTTATTTATTTAATCTGGTGTAGTTAAGGCCACTATATCATCTCTTCTACATCACCGGAAATAAAATAAAATAATAGAAAAAATCAAACTATAAACAAAGCAAAACCAACGAAAATATATACACGCTACAGTTACACGATCTTTTAGCATTGTCTTGAAGTTCAGCAAAACAAAAAAAACACCTCTTGGTACTCACACATCCACTTAGCGTTGACCCAATGTTCTACAGATCTTACATTTCATCTCTGGTGGTCAATGACTATTAAATTTCAAGTGGCTTATCTTATTCGTGGGCATTACAACCTTTCACCCACCTCTTTTCCTCCTCACCACAAATGTGACCTTACACAGAGGCAGAGATAAAATGATATAAGATGTGTACATTGATGTGAAGCTGTCCTGACACACATTTCACGTAATTTCAGGACTATATGTGCTTTCATTTGAACTTCAGAGAGAGTTGACGATAAGTAGGGAATTCCCTTGTTAACAGTCTTAACCCGTTGGGGTGTCATCGTCGGAAAAAATTCTCTCTCTGTCGGTCATACCAAAGAATCAATATATACTCATGTAATTTAATTTATATTCGAAGATTTTATACCCCTTGGCCGCTGTACGCCAGTTTATATCATACCCAGTTCTTTTAAATATGACTTGAGAAATTATATCTCAGAAATTAAAGACATATTAATTATATTATATCTTATTTTATATACAAAATAAAGATACATTAAATAAATTCGCAATAAGTCAAAAATAACAAACAACAATAACAAAAATAATATTTTGGGATACGTATATTTTAGAAATTAAGACAGTGTTCTTCCCATAATGCTTAACTGATTGGCAACGTGATTATACAGATAGAATCTCGCAGTAACACATTTTCGGACATGAACAATATTTTGAGAGACGTATAATTTAGAATTAAGACAGTGTTATTTTCAGTGGGCTTACGTACTAACGTTAACATCGTAACAAAAATATCACTGAATTGCTTTTTGGTATGTGTAAAATGCTTTGTTTTCCCCTTCTTTGCATAAATAAATATGTATATAAAAACAATCTTCATGAAATCATGTTTTTTTTTTCTTAGTTTCACAATAACCTATGCTCTGCTCAGCTGCAATTTTGATATTATCTTGGATATTCTCCCATATGCTATTAACATCTAACTCTTCCTCAACTTCGTAGGAAGTTGCTTAAGCAGCAAATCTATTTGAAATTTCGACGTGATAACGTTGCTTAGTTTGCTCGTACTTTAATTTCAGAATATTGAATCTACTAATATTAGCTTGTTGCTCTACTCGCTTGGCTACTGATAGTCTTTCTCTTAATTCTCCAATTACCAAATAATGGTCAGAATTAGTCTGCCCCTACCCCCCTCCTGAAAGTTCGAATGTCTACTATACTAGTATGTCTTCGTTTATCTATCAAGATGTATACATCTTGATTATGCATCTTGATTACACAACTTTTAACACTGTATCACTTCGGGATCTGTATTATATGATTTTCTTGTGTTAAATTCTATCGTACCTGGTTTACATGTTTCGACCTATTATGAGTCATCCTCAGAACTGGTCGTTGTTGGTCTTGGCGCCTCTTGTTTTGTTTCATGTGAGGGTGTTTGTGTGGTGTAATGTGGAGTCAAAGAGTGTGTGTGTTCTGAAATTGAGTTGTGTGTTGATTATTTCATTGGGGTGTGTGTTTGTGTGTCTGTATATTTCATATATTTGGTATCTGTCGGATACAGGGGGGAGAGC
Organism: Periplaneta americana; assembly: GCF_040183065.1. Lineage (NCBI taxonomy): Eukaryota > Metazoa > Arthropoda > Insecta > Blattodea > Blattidae > Periplaneta > Periplaneta americana. The sequence continues at coordinate 44,552,800 of NC_091122.1, read as the reverse complement.
CATTAATCCTTACCACTGAAGGCTTTAAGGAACCAACCTGGACAAATACCCAATGTCCCATCCCTACCTTCCCGTGGTGCAGCTGTTAGTAAGCATAATTTTACAAGCTGAACTAAAGGGAGGGGCTACTCATCAATTAGCACTGGTCAGCTTGATGAGTTAATGACTGAATTTGATATAATTTTCCTCTATTCAATACCTAATTCCCTCTTTACCCTTTCCTATCCAGTCCTCTGACTGAACTCTTACTTTCTTCGACCCTGAAGGCATTAGAGCATTCGAGGCCTATGGGTTCATTTCCCTTTCCTTCCTCCTCTTTCTACTTTGCTGTTCCTAATGCTGACACTAGGCACTAAAATCGTCCTCCAGTGGCTTAAAGAGGGAAAGCTGGTGATCAACAAGATCTCCCAGCTAGGTCCAACAGCAGGTGTGGTCCTCCAGACATTCTGGGGGTTGTGTGTGAATGAAGTAGCCACCAAAACGTTAAAATATGGTGTTCACTTAAATCGGCTACAACTTGCCATTCCCACTCCAATACATACAAATATACATACATACATAGCCACATTGACTTTTATATATAAGATTTCTTAGAAAATAAAGTTCAATAAACTATTCTGTTTTCAGGGAGAGGATCCTTCACACTTTAACAAAATTATTCATGTATCACTGAGCATATTTTACCAAAGACATAAATTTTATAGGCAATTATATTTTCAAAGTTTTAACTCCGGAATATTTATCTTTAGGACTCATACTCATGTATGTTGTGGCTTTCATGTAACAGAGGAAATAAGTAAATCAGACACACCAAAAGAAATACAAAAACTTCTAGCACTGGAAACGATCAATACTAGATACCCTACAGAAGAATGGCTACACATATATACTGATGGATCAACCACAGAAAACCTTGCTGGAGCTGGAGTTACATGTACACATTTTTCCTTTTATCATTCTGTTGGCAGAGACACAACAAATTATGATGGTGAAATAGAGGCTATACACATTGCTCTCCGACAATTATTAAATCTTCCCTTAAATAAATATAACAAGACAGTAATTCTTTCAGATTCTAAAGCTGCAATTCAGGGAATATGTTCAAATGCTACAAAGAAGTCAACAAAAATAAGAGAATGCTACAAAATGCTAACACAACTACAAAAAGTTAATAAGATTGTCCGTCTCCAATGGATTCCAGCACACTGTGGAGTCATGGGGAATGAAACCGCAGACACACTTGCCAAGAAAGGCACAACAATAAAACAAAAATCTAAATTTAATTTCTCATATTCCTCAATAAAACGCTTGATCACTACAAAATTGTCTCATTCATACCTACAAGAAATAGAATCAAATGCTAAAGACAAAAAATGGATTACACTACTTTCCAACCCAGATGTAATCCCCCAGAGACCAAGGAAAACAGCAGTTGCAGCCTTCAGACTATTGACAAATCATGACTGTCTAGCAAGTCATCTCTACAGAATAGGTATCTCAGCTTCACCCATATGTGTCCTGTGTAACAATCCAGCAGAAATGAATGAAGACCACTTGAAGACCTGTGAAGCATTAAGATCAGAAGAAACTACAGTTCAAAAGTATTGGAAAGCACAACTGCTAATGGCTTCATTGCCAAATGCAAGGCACTAGACAACAACAACATATTTTCAAAGTTGCTGTCTAAAGTGTCCCGTACGGAACCTGGAATAGCTGAAGGGGAATACAATGAGAACAAGATCAATGCAACGAGAATAAGGAGAATATAAGGAGAACAATTGGAACACAAGGAAAATCATGAGAATGAAAGGAGAACAAGGTGAATATAAGCAGAACGAACAAGGAGAATATAAGGAGGATGAGGTAAATACAAGAAGAATGCAGGGAGAAAACGGAATAAAAGGAGAGCAACCTGGATACAAGGACAACATGGGGACTACAAGGAGAACATGGGAATTTAAGGAGAGGAAGAGGAATACGAAGTTAACAAGGGAATTACGGGAAGAACAGGAGAAAAATTAGGAGAATACGAGGATATGCGGAGAACAGAGGGGACACGAGAACACGTGTGATACAAGGAGAGTAGTGGGGATGCAAAGGAGAATAAGTGGAATACAAAAAGAACAAGGCAATACGGGGAGAACGGGGAAAATACGAGGAGAATACGGGGGATATGCGAAGAACAGGGGGGACACGAGAACACGTGAGATAGAAGGAGAATAAGGGGAATGCAAGGAGAATGCAGAAAGAAAAACGTACAGTATAATGTCGCGAGAAGTCATTGTTTAACATAAAGAATAATGTTATGAGCAGTGGCGTCTGATTGAGGCAAGTGAGGCCAGGCCTCAGTCACTTGACTTAACTGAAATCAAATTTTGTGTTTTTGTATAATATATCATTTATTTGAATGAAGCATATATCGCATTAGAAGTATTTGAATACTTTGTGATGTATATAGACCTGTCTTGCAGTAAAATTTGTTCCTGAAGCCAGGATCGCTCGTGCCGGGTCTGGCTTCTGGCTGGCTTCGTATGTTTTCTCGGGCTTTCAGGTTGCACTTGAAACGTCGTAGTTGAGGCACAATTCGTCTGGGATCGTGGCCTGGTCAGCTTTCACTCCTCCCATCCATGGACCATTCTCAAGGTTGGAATAGGGTGGGTATAGCAGTGGTGACTTGTCTTCCTAAATAGACAATAAAAAACATAAAAATTCCCACTGTTTAACAGGCAAGTACTATTGTACTTCGAGGAGCCAAGATGGCAGACAGAAACTTGCTAATAAGTGAACATAAAGTGATATTACGTGTGTGTATAAGCAGCACATGTTAAACAGTGATGTTTATGGACGTTGTAAAAATAGTGTTGTTGAATGTATGTCACAGTTTATGACTTAAGCGAGGGTGTTGTGTTATTGTACTTCGTAATACAGTAGAGAATGTGGCCTAATGTTGTTATGTGTTTCGGGAAAATATAAAGAGAAACAGATGCGAGAAATAATGATGATGTAGTTAATTCATTGTTAGAGTGACCTTTTTCGAGAAGAAATGATATTGAAAGAAAGGAAGTTTTAAATAAAGATATAGTCTACGGAGATATCTACGTCCTACAAGGTAATGTAATTCCGAAGTTAGCTTCGGTTTGCATTCAGACTATTTTCCACGGTTTATCATCACCTTTTCTTTCCATCACAACATACACACATGCATGCATGCATACATACATACATACATACATGGACCTCTGGAAGTGATTCACTGGCCACACCCAGCTGAAGAACCACTCATAAGAGCGCCTATGGAGGATACAGCAAACAAAACAGATATATACACGGATGGAAGTAAAATCGGAGGAAAAGTTGGAGCTCCTGTGGTCATAATCCAGAACGACATGATCATCCACCGATCCAAATACAAACTGCATGAAAAATGTTCTAACAATCAGGCAGAACAAATAGCAATCTTGAAGGCACTACAACATATTGAGAATGTAGAAATAACATAAGAAACAGAGAATATTGCAGTAGTTAACACAGACAGCAAAGTGACACTAGACACTTTACAGAACAAAAATAAACATAATCCAATAATTGAAAATATAAAGAAAGAACTGAAAAAATTGGAGAGACAGCAATGGACAGTGCTTTTTAGGTGGGTGAAGGCCCATGTCGGAATATTAGGGAATGAGATAGCTGACCGTCTTGCCAAACAAGCCGCCATAGAAGATGAAGGGGAAATAGTTTATAACAAAATACCGAGAGATACCATATTAACAGAAGAGAGAGAAAAGACCTTAAGAAAATGGCAAGAGCAGTGGGCTATCTCAACTAAAGGCGCAATAACGAAATCATTCTTCCCATCAATTGAAGACAGATTGAAGATAAATTTACCTGTCGGGGCAGAATTTACTTCTATTGTGACAGGTCATGGCTTCACAAGATCGTACCTTCACAGATTCAAGATTCCAACTCCAACGTGCCCTTGCAGACTAAAAAAAGAACAGACAGTCAACCATATAATATTAAGATGTGCCACACTGATAAAAGAAAGAAGAATTCTACGAGATAATATAATACGCACAGGTCAAACCTGGCCTCCACCTTTTGATCAGTTCACAACAACATACCTTAAAAGCTTCAGAAAATTTATAAAATCCATAAAATTTGGCAAAATGTAACAGTAATTGAAATTAGAAATAATATTAACAATGATGGTAACCTAAAATAGAAGAAGTACAATTAGGCAACACTTGTATCTATAAGAATTTCAAGATCTCAATCAAAATTGTAAATATCTTGTTCTCATGTCATAAATTATGTAACTAATTATCGTAATATTTTATGTAAAGCATGTAGTATTACTCCAATGTAATGGAGCATGCTGATATACAAAAATACATACATACATACATACATACATACATACATACATACATACATACATACATACAAAGACAAAGAATTGTACGCACATCAAAAATCAATTCAGTAAGGACTGCGTCTATGTACCTCCACTGCCACAAACACTGGTACAGCTGAGGGAGCGCATCAGTAATGTAGCACGCATAGAACATTTGTAGAGTGTGGGAATAAATGTGTTGCGTGTACGGTTCTGTTGACGTATCACTTCTGGTTGTACGGGTATTAGTTTGGAAAATATAGCAGTTTGATTCTTTTGTAGTAGCCCTGTATTTTATGAGGAAAATATTTATTTTAGGTACACATTTCCGCGGCTCGCCTAAATATGTAATTAGGTGATAAAATATGTGTACCTTACCCTATAATTAATATGTACCACCTGGATATTTCAATCGCACATTTTACAAAGGAACTAAGTCAAAATTTGCATTTTTTGTGATGAAATGATTAATACTGTACTTCCATGAAATATTGATTTGCAAAGAAAGGAACTTACTGTCTGCGCGCCAGCTCTTAAACTGTGGCAGGAATGCAGCGTGGAAGCGATAAGCGGGTGATGACGTAAGACTGTATTATACTAGACTAAATATATATAACGCGGTAGGAATGCGGCGCGGCGTGAAACCGATAAGCGAGAGAGTTAATGTTTGTACTACGGAGGGAACATTCATACACACTCCTTAGCTGGCCTGGCTGAGTCATATGCCCCCTTTCCCCACTTCCTCATACCTCACGGTTTAAGAGCTGGCACGCACACAGTAGTCAAACCTTCCCCTGTATCTCTAACATCAAGTTAATATTCATAGTACTGGACTGGTACACTCGTATTTAACCTATTCATGGAAATAAGTTTCTTTGCTCTCCTAGAATGTAGCAAATTTTGACTTACTTTCTTTCTAAAAAAGTGATATCCTTTGTAATATTAATACATTTCTCGCTTTCATTTGACCATGAATTACTGCAACGCAAATCAGATAACGGTCCTATGCGTGGTATGAGAGATTTCGAAGTTTCATTACTGTTAGAATTAGTTGATAAGCACAGGAACGCCATTTCGTAGTGCTTTAGCAAGACTTCTAGTTTCTGTGGCATTCAAACAATTTTATTATAAAATACGATAATTTGGTCCAGGGAGCATCCGTTTTGGTGCAAAGATAATTCGTTTGGCTTGTTTCTTAAATGAAATTACGAAATGGCGTTCGTGTGCTTAACACTTAATAATCTTAATTATTCTGTTCGGTGGGATGAATATGTTCCTTTAAAGGCTACAATTTTTTTATAATTTAACTGGTTTTACGACGGAACGCTGTAGCCTCATTTCTGCTTCTGCATTTAGCCTATTTCAGTAATTTGTTTTCTTAGATAAATACACAGAGAATCCAGATATGAAACTGATTAATATTATATTTCTTTCTTTAATAGTATTAATAATATTAATAAAATGAAATATAATAATTATTAATATTTATTTTGTAATTTTACGATTATATCATAAGTGTTATTATTGATTATGTTTCATGTCTTTACTGATCGTATTTTCGTGACAGTATACACTTTGCTGTAGGCCTGTTCTCCAAATTTAAAATAGTACCGTATTTAAATATAATTTATTATTCACCGAATTCCACACTTTCAGAAGCACTGCATTATACGATTTATTTTGTTCGTATTTGTTGATAAGGAAGGATGGTCATAAAACAATGTAATGTATTAAATCCATAAAATCTCATTGTCCTCAGTAATTTTTAAATTTCGTCACGATTTCGGTAGTGTTTTAAATGTGCCTGTCCAATCGAGGCTTAATTATCAGTCTCCAATATACACATATTTTATTTCTAGAATCGTCATTCACGCTACAAAACGTAAATGCTTTTATTCCCTACTTATTGTTGCAGTTTTCAAACAGGAATTGTAATATAACTTAGAAAACTTACCTCAGTGGGAAGAAGTTCATCCTGGTTGTCCCATGGGAATCGAACAGAGCTCCTTAATTCACTTACTCTTCATAAAACGGCACCTTTGCTTACTTTCATTGAAATCAAAACTCATAATGGCTGTCCAATATGTTATTTACATTGTTGAAGACGGTATTGTTAACGTTGAGATGAACGCGAATTACATAGAGAATGAAAATATGGAACTGACGTCAGTGAGTAGAAGCTGGAGACAAGAAAATGGATAGTACTTAGGTGGAGAACTTTCGAACTGATTTTAAATTTAGTCAACCGGCCGCAAGGGAATTTAAATATTGTCGTTTTCATATTTTATATTTAAAACGTATTTTTAAGTTTTCTAAATAAATTTATATAACTTATATTATTTTATGATGCAGTTATGTATTGCATTCATGTTACTTGATATTATTTTATGAATATAGAAATCACAAATCTTTACCTTTTGCGAGAATATTATTTTCAAAACTTATTGGCTTAGAGATCTTCCTCTTCTTTTATTAATTTTGTAGCTCAAACTTCATTCTATACTATGTTGGCTGCATTTTCACAATAGTTAGAAGATGAATCTTAATGTTGCTGGCTGTGCAGCTTAGAAATCATAGTTCTTCCTACGTGTTCATCTCTGTATTTGGTTTAAAAACAGTTATTTATGGTACTTGTAAGGTAAGTGTATCTTTATTGCGCGAGTGGAAAGATTTAAGCACGAGGCAATGAAGATCACGCTCACAAGTACCATGCGTAATTTTATTCATGACCATAACAAAAAATTTTGTTTTATGAAAGAAAATATGTTGAAAATAAGTCCTCATATAATCAGACATCATGACATGGATTTTAGAATCGATACGTGTACTAGATATTCATGATGTAGGAGGCCATGAATAGTGAAGAATGGTATCTAAGGCGTTGGATAAATAACAAATTATAATTTTATTATATAATTTTAATATTTTTTTCATTTTAAACGTGTATTTTCATCTTTTTGAAGCTTCAGGGGTTATTTAGAAGCGTTCACGGGACTAATGTAATGTAATAACTCCCTGTAAAGTTAATTTGAATAATTTCGAGGGAAAAATTGTTCCGGGGCCGGGTATCGAACCCGGGACCTTTGGTTAAATGTACCAACGCTCTCCCAACTGAGCTACCCGGGAACTCTACCCGACACCGATCCAATTTTTCCCTCTATATCCACAGACCTCAAAGTGGGCTGACAACTGTCAAGCAACCAACATTGAGTGCACACTAACTCTGTGTGACTTAAATTTTTCCCACGAAATTATTCAAATTAACTTTACAGGGAGTTATTCCTGAAAGCTTGATTTGCATAATACACGTCACTGTACATAACAGAAAACCACAATTTAAGTCACACTGAGTGTGCACTCAATGTTGGTTGCTTGATGGTTGTCAGCTCACTTTGACGTCTGTGGATATAGAGGGAAAAATTGGATCGGTGTCGAGTAGAGTTCCCAGGTAGCTCAGTTGGGAGAGCGTTGGTACGTTTAACCATAGGTCCCGGGTTCGATACCCGGCCTCGGAACAATTTTTCCCTCGAAATTATTCGATCTTCATTTGTCTCTATATTGGTTACTAAAAAACCAGTGTTGCCAATTCAGCGGTTTTTCCCCTAGATCTAACATTTTTCGGCGCTAGTTTAGCAGGTAAATTTTATGAAATTTGTATTGCAAATATTTGGATATAGCGGGTATTTTTAGCGCTCACAGCAGCAAAATAATATAATTTTACGTTGACAATATACCAATTTAGCGGTTTCTGCACGACTTCACAGCGGATTTTTAAGAATCGTGTTGGCAACACTGCTAGAAACTTCAGAACCTTGTTACGAAGGTTTATCATGGATAAAATTTACAGATCTGATTCTCTGTTGTGTAAAACTGAAGAAGGTTTGTTGACATTATTTTCATTAAAAATGAAATATTACAGGTAATTGTGTATATTTGTCACTAATGATACACATTGATTATTGATGATATGAAAATGAAACCTTTTGAGGTTATGTAAATAAACTATGTACCCGGTACTCGTTACATAGGTCGTTGTTATGTTTACACAGTGGCTCCCTTCTGAAAAGAATTTGAATAGTTTGTTACTAGATGTGATTCTAGTCAGTTTGTAATATATTTTTGGTCCAGGGAAAATATACATCTTTTATGATTATACAACAATCGCTGACTTCACAGCTTATGTGACGAGTACCGGGTGCTAGGAAACTTCCAAACGTAGAGAATAACTTACATTAATTCTCCATTTCTTTAATTTTCCGAGTATCGGCTATGCTACTAAAAGCTACAAATCTTACGATTGTTATTGAAAATGAAATACTTTTATAGTTATAAATCAAGTGATATGAGCCTTTTTCAGATATTAATGGCGGTGCGATGTAGATATTTATGTGTGATTCGCTAATTATCCTAGGTAGAGGCATTATTAATCGAGTCATGCTTCCTATTCTGCGTCTTTAAACTATATCAAATTTATAGTCCTTTGGTTTAATCGATCACATTCGTGAACGCTACGAAGTATATCATTTTACTGTACGAAAAATAGCAGGCAATTTCATTTCTTTCTGACATGAGTTAGTTTATTTCCCACAACAAGCAACGAATAAAACGCTGAAACAATGATTTTCATCTTACGATGTTTGTTGAATAATTTTATTTATAATTTACAGATTATACGATTCTACAACTCCGCTACAGCATTTCCAGCATCTCAACAATGGATTCCTCACAACAGCCTCTACTGTTGAAAATACGTGAGAAAATATTACTCTACTAAAGCGAGTGGAGACGCCGGCGTAATGTGAACTATCGCGATGATGCTATACGAACGCAGAAGTACAAGTGACGTTCTGGGCTGCAGGATTCCACTGGCCTCGGTCGAATAATACATACATAACTTCCATCTCTGATATTCAGTAAGTATTCATTACGAGCTTATGGCAATAAATACGTCATTCACTGAATATTATTATGCTAGCGTTTTAACGTGGCCAAAATCATGTCTAGCTTTTACTGGTATCTAATACACTTCAAAATGTCATATTGTTGTCAACAGGTTTATAAAAATATTCCATAAACTAATCGAACTCCACCGGAACTATGCAAATGGTCACAATGAAAACAGCAGCTCTTATGCAATACCTGAATTCAGCTGCTGAAGAAGCAGGTAGTTGCCAATGTCTCCCGGTCATGGAGTGGAACAGTTGCGCATACTTGACCCACGATTGTGCATACACATTTTATTCCTACCTATTGCCTTGCGCATATCTGCCTAACAGGCAACTGTTGTTTCCCTCTCGTTCTTCCTGCACAGTTGCAAAAGTGGAAACACAGCGTAAGAGCTTTCTTTTGTAATTAAAACATTTCATCACACTATGAATTACTGTCGCATAACGGGATACGTAACAAATTAAACTCTGTAACTGTGCGTAGTATACTTGAAGTAAACATTTCATTAAGAAATTAATTTAAATCAATATTTTCTTTCTTCATATTACCTATCAACTTTCTTTGCCAATACAAAAAATATTATACAGAGACATTATAACATGAACCGAGAAAATGGTGGGTTACTGACAGTCTGCAATGCACGGGCTGTTAGTGGTGTGGGTAGATCCTCAGTCACCATATGGCATTCACTGTAGTCACAAGTCGAGTTACAAAAGTCTTCATCCCTAAAGTGTAGTGATTATTATGTATTTTAATGCCCACCAAGAAAACTAGATGTAAACTCCGTACAAAGTTTCCAAACACACCTGTTCCTTCTGTCCAAATCATTTCAAAACTCACTGAAAGAAACAGCCTCAGTGAACAATCCAAAATCAAACAGAAAACGTAGTATTTTTAGACTTGTGAAAGATTAGAACTTCAGAGTGTTGTTGATCAGAAGATGTCAGAGGTGTGCGTGCGTGCGTGGAGGGGTGTCCATTTCCAACAATGACTGTGAGCATGAGAAGTCCAAGTCATTGAACACATATTGTTAGTCCTGTTATGTATTATACACAGTTTAGTATATACAGTTGCAAAGCTTGGGATGATTTTTTTCATTTCTCGTGATAGTTGCTAGCTGCTTGGAGCGCTGTGAGTACTAGGAACAATAGACTGTGTCACTGCCATGTGACTCGCTTAATCTGATCACGGAGGATGGCGTTTCAACCATATAAATTAGTTGCAATGCATAAAGAGTAACATATATTTCTATAAAATGTAGTGTAAGTGCATTAATAAATTTAAAACAATGATTATGAGACACTTTAGACATACAGTGAAACCTGCCTTTGCAGTCACTTCATTTAAACGGTCACCTGGCCAAAAGGCCAATTTTCTCTGGAACCAATTGGATTTTCCATAAGATCAATACAAATTATCTCTTTATTTAGCGGCCACCTCATGCGCCGGCCAGCGGCCGGGGTCTATTTCGATTGGAACCTGACTATAACAGTCACTGTCCAACAAAAAATCTTTTCACGAATACTGTCTGACCTATTTTTTCGATGGTTAAGGACCGGAAGCAATGTCACGAGGACAATAGCTAAGTGTACAACAGTACATCCTCCATATCTTGGGGTTAGTTGGTTACTGTTTTATGACTCTTTTGTCACTTTCCACTCCGACCCTCCACAGCAATAGATTCTTACTCGTTTTTAAAGGATTGAAACACGGACTTTTTCTATCGAAAATGTCACAGAATGTTTTAGATCAGTAGTTAACCATTCGAATTTTTTTTTTCTCCTCTATCTACCTTTCTCTATTTGGACCAGCTTTTACGAATTTTTCTTCTTTTCATTCAGTTGATTCAGAGGAACTGTGCAGTTAGTCCGAGAGAGAAATCACGTCTAACAATAAGTCTAGAGTGGTGTTAAGTTTAGAGGTGAGACGAAAAATGATTGAAGAAAGTGAGAAGGGAACATCTGCGAGAAAAATTGCAGAAATATTAAAATGTGGAAGGACACAAATAAACGGTATAATTAAGAATAAAAATGAAATATTAAAATAATGGGAGAAAAATATGCGTGGCGGCCGAAAAAGGAAGAGAGAATCTGTGTTTAGTAATGTGAATGATTTCGTTTACGAATAGTTCAAGTGTGCGAGGGCGAAGAAATTGTCAGTAAACGGACCTATGATTCAAGAGAAAGCTCTTGAAATTGCCAAAGAACTCAATGTAAGCTTTAGAAAACGGCATAACATTGCATTTCGTTCTGTGTCTGGTGAAGGAGGTGACATTGCAACCAATGTTATTGAAGAATGTAAAAAATAGACTGCCTTCAATTCCTGCGGAATATGAACTGAGAGACATTTACAATGTTGACGAAACGATATCACATTTCCAGCCCCTTGATCAAGGTATTATCCGGTCATTTAAACTGAGGTACCGCAAGCGATATTTGAAAAGGCTAGTTGAAAGAATGGAAGAGGCTGGCATTAATATGCACGATTATTGTACACGCACAGTACTAAAAAGTCAATGGAATTCAGTATTTTCATGCTGATTCAAAAAAACCCGCAACCTTAACCAAGCGGCCACCTGATAAAACGGCCACTTTACAAGGTTACTTCAGAAGGCCGCTTTAGACAGATTTTACTGTAATTCACTTGCAAGTGAAGGTGTAATATTATTTTTGGTGTGAAAATTACGTTGTTCGTATGTGTAATACCTGACTTTATTTGGATTAAATATTGCGAAATTCTTGTACATTCATTTATGCACGATTCAATAATTTTCAGCTGCACCGCATGGATATTTTGATATGTTGAAATTATATGTTATGTTTGCTGTACCAATACTTCAATATTCGCATTTATACATTACAATTAAGCATAAAGAGATAACTTGTAAATGCAATTTGTCTCTATTTCGGTTGTATTTATTCGTTTCTTACGGTACTCCAATCTGAAGCCTGATTAATGTACTCTGTTAGTAGGCTAAACTAAACTAAACTAGCACAGAGGTAGTTCCTTTGTACTCATATTCCTTGCGTATACGGATCTGTGACAGGTTAGGTTCGGTTAGTTTTGGCTTTTATTATGTTTTGCTTATACGATCACCTGCACCTCCACAAAAAATCTTATAAATTCAACGATTTTCACTTCAGAAATCGCAGGAACTACCTCAGTGCTAGTTCCACCGCTTTATGAGTGCTGCCTTATTGGGCTTCGGACACTTGACTATACTGAAATACGGTAACCTCACAGCACTATTACTAGAGCAACTAGATTTACAAAAGTCTCCAATGCCCTGCCATTACATATGTAGGCCTATGTTATGTTATATGGAAATTATAGGTTATTATTTATATTCCTATATTCGCAATTATACATTATAATTAAGCATAATGTCATGTATGATATGCCACACATTCAATTTGTCTGTATTTTAATACTACAATCGAGTACGTACTGAATTATTGTATTTATCTACTTCCTAAGAGATGAAGTAACAATCGTACGTACACTAATTTCATAGGAGTGGTATGGTAAATTTTCTATCTACAATTAAGGAAGGTAGATGTGCTTAATTAAAATCACAATATAAATTCTTTTTTATTAAACCTCAAAATAGCTTCCATTCTAAACTTAAAATGTTGATTTGAATAGATTACGTTAACATGTAAAATTCTCTTCACATTAAAATAACACAGTTTTGTAATTATTTCTGCAACAGATTATGCAATAAGAAGTAAACTGAACTTATGGACACATTACACTAAATAAAACTTAGCAATGATACGCAATAAAGTTATAATATTTCACTGAGCTCCATACACTGAAATAGAAAACCCGAACATACATTATCGTCTGCTCAGGAAAGAGTCTGTGCTGAGGTGATAGTAGCGATCGTGGTGGTCAGCAACTATCTATGTATGCATATTTATTAAGTATTGAGCTTCGCAACTGTATATACTAAACTGTGGTGTTATAGAAGTGCCGCTGAAATGGTTAGGCAGACTGACATGAGTTACCCAATATTTTCTCGCATCACATCATAATATCTCCGTAGAATGCATATATTGCATTTTGATTACTTTTAGTTCATTGCAATATTGTTGCTAGTCATGCACATAAATGTCCGTGCAATGTAACGAGCACCATATGCCTGTGTTTTGTTTTCTCTCATAATACTCACTTCATCAACAGCTTTTATGGCACTATAGCCGAACATGTTTCAATTTGTAAACACGAGTCCATTCCTAAAATGACACCTTATTCTATCTAATTTCATGTCATTTACACAACAGTGAACTTTCCATACCACTCAACAAATTTCCTCCACTATGGCTGCTGCACCCTTACTTGTAATGTATAACCTGACACTTTGTAACAAAGAAAATAAATCAACTATGTTTTCCAAGAAAGTATCTACAATTTAAAATGTGTCCCAAAACTGACTGTCATGTGTTCCATCACTCGTCACTTGTAAACATAAATCCTAAGCTTGATGTTGTCTGGTAATGATTTTCTTCCCAAATAAATATATCCTTCGGAATATGTATGATAAGACTTTCTTGTGTCAAATTCTAACGTACCTTGTTTACATGTTTCGACCTATTTATGGGTCATCCTCAGAACTGGTCGTTTTTTGGTCTTGGCGCCTTTTGTTTTGTTTCTTGTGAGGATTACAACCACACAAGCATATACAAACTCAAATGTAACACCTGCAACAACTTCTACAGAGGACAGACAGGCAGATCATTTCAAACACGTTACAAAGAACACATCACAAATGCTAACCACACCCACAGAGACATCAACACAGACATGGAAATACTACACATCCAACCAAAAAGCCAGAAACTAAACACACTAGAACAATATGAAATATACAGACACACGAAAACACACCCCAACGAAATTCTCAACACACAACTCAATTTCAGAACACACACACTCTTTGACTCTACATTATACCACACGAACACACCCTCACAGGAAACAAAACAAGAGGTGCCAAGACGACAACGACCAATTCTGAGGATGACCCATAAATAGGTAGAAATATGTAAACAAGGTACGTTAGAATTTAACACAAGAAAGTCTTATCATACATATTCCGAAGTGATAGTGTTAAAAGTTGTGTAATCAAGATGTAAAATATATCCTGTTCCTACATTTACTTAATAAACTTATAACACCACTCATGTAATGTTATAGTCACTATACTGAAGGTTATTCATTACACATTGCATCTCCATGATCTATTCCTTCAACACCTTCTCTTTACAAAATATTAGGCCTAATGACGTCAAACATTTTATACTATGAGCCTGCTATTAACACTTGTAACACATTGGATACTGAAAAATCACTGACAATGAAATTAGCTTTTATACAGTTTACAGTATGTCTTATTGTTAAGAATTATTTCTCCTCTATTCCTTTAGACACACACACACACACACTGCCTTCTGATTGAGCTGTGTGCCTCTGACAAAATGGAACTGTGAAGGAAAATATCAGTCTCTAAGAATGACTGAACTGATAGTAAACTCAAGACAAGTGTTGTAAATAGAAATGAGACCTATGTCAATAATAGATTCTAGAAAGAAGGAATTACTATTAAACTCGTAAAATAAGAGTTTATAATAGAAATAGGATGAAGTATAGTAAATATTGCCATGGCGTCGCAGTCTAAGGCATTCCGCCTAGGACCTGCATTACGGAATGCATGCTGGTTCGAGTCCTCATGGGGAAAGAAATTTTCTCATGAAATTTCGGCCAGTAGTGTATGGGACTGGTGCCCACCCAGCATCGTGATGCACTTGGGGAGTTACGATAGGTAGCAAAATCCAGTTGCAAATACCAGCTATAACGGCTGGGGGGATCATCATGCTAACCACACGATACCTCCATTCTGGTTGGATGATCGTCCACCTCTACTTCGTCATGTGGGCGTGAGGCCAGCAGCTGGCTGGTCAGTCTAGGCCCTTCACGGGCTGTAGCACCACGGATTATTATAGTAAATATTAGATCAAGGGAAAGTTAATTATAAGTAGGTCATAGCAAAACAACAAAGGTATCAGCAATAGGAATATACAGTAGTGTTTCAATAAGAAACATAGTAAAGGTAAAGGTATCCCCTTCACACTCCATGAAGGCACTTGGGGACTTGGGGGGCATGGAAGTAGAGCCCCATGCTTTCCGTGACCTCGGCACTAGAATGAGGTGGTGTGGTCGGCACCACGCTCTGACTGCCTTTTACTCCCGGGAAGGACCCAGTACTCAATTTTATAGGAGGCTGAGTGAACCTCGGGGCCGTACACATTATAATTTAGAAATGAGTGCATCATTAGTATGAAGTCATAAAGCAAATCTGTATTAATAATAGAACTATAGTGCTAGATATAAGAAACTTGGTAAAATTACAACGGAGAAATGAGTACTTTAAACACAGGGATATAGTAGAACATAGCACAGTGTACATATTAGAACGAAGGAACAGAACATGACAAAGCACATTGAACCTAAAGCCTGTTGACCATAAGTAAGAAAATTCTCTATAAATCGAAAAATAATACGTAAATTAAGAGACAAATTCTAAGTATAATAAGAATATAATGCATGTAATATTACTTTGTAATGGGGCATGCTGTATGAGAAATTGGAAAAAAAAAAAACACACACACGTATTTACAGTGCAATTAAAGAGTTTAATACATTTCATGCAATAAACTTGTATTTAAATAATTGATTAAATGGCGATCTTACTCGTGTTAATTATGTAAGCATGTGTGGCTTACAGCTGTTTCGGTGTTACTTGACACCATCCTCAGAGCCTACTGGATCACGGCACTATCTCAACTTCACTGCCTGTTGTGTGGATGAGTTCGTGTGATGAAGAGTTGTGTCAAATAGTGTGTGTGTGTGTGTTCTGAAATTGATCTGTGTGTTGAGAATTTGATCAGGGTATGTTTTAGTGTGTCTGTATACTTCATATTGTTCTAGTGTGTTGAGTTTTTGGTTTTTGGTTGTATGTGTAGGATTTCCATGTCTGTATTTATGTTATTGCATGTGTGGTTAGCATTAGTTATGTGTTCGGCATATGTAGATTTATTGTGTCCTCTGGTTATTGCTTTAATGTGTTCTTTGTATCGAGTTTGGAATGATCTGCCTGTCTGTCCAATGTAGAAACTGTCGCAACTATTGCATGTGAGTTTGTATATGCCTGTGTGGTTGTATTTATTTGTTTGTGTTGTTTGTGTGTTGAGATGTCTTTTTAGTGTGTTTTCTGTTCTGTATGCTATGTTGTAGTTCTGTTTTCTGAATGAGGATGCGATCGTATGTGTGTTTTTGTTTTCGTATGTTAGTGTGATGTATTTCTTGTGTTTGTGTTGTGTGTTTTTGTGTTTGTTGAGTTTTTGTTTTGTCTTCCTTATGGTAATAATTTTCTTGTGCTATGTATTTGATTGTGTTCACTTCTTCATTGTAGTGTTGTTGGCTCATGGGTATGTTGAGTAATCTGTGTACCATTGTCCTGAATTCAGCATGTGTGTGGTGGTGGTGGTTGGTTTTCTGTATATTTTGAAGGTGTGTTTGTTGTCAACTTTTGTTATTTGAGATAGCGCCGAAATCCAGTAGGCTCTGAGGATTGTGTCAAGTAGCACCGAAACAGCTGTAAGCCACACATGGTTACATGATTAACACGAGTAAGATCGCCATTTAATCAATTATTTATATTCAAGTGTTAAAAGTAGTGTACGAAAGATTTAACATGGATTATCAAAACTTGTATTATTTAATTAAACCACTCACTCTTTCAACCTTGTCTTCTCCTCACATTGCAACTCTTTACGTGTCTAGCTGTATCATGCCACCAGGACACTGCTGCAAATATGATCACACCAATCTGCGACAGGAAGGAAAGATCACTGCCAGGCAATCCAGCGACATAATACCATCTACCCAAGGAATCAGCCTGCAAACATAAGCTGTTATAGCTCCAATATCTCTGTGTTTCAAATCAACAATGCAACAAAGATATCAAGAAATACATAAACAAGACAAGGCAAATGAAGAATGCCAAAGGAAAAATATTGTAAATTTTATAGTAGACAACAATGTAATTTTATTATCTCAACAATAATTATCACTCTCTACAATTTAATTCCACTCCCGTCAACAATGGGATTTGCTCTCCGCACAGCAACACAGCGTTCGTTATTGCACTCCACAAACGACAATGACAATTTACTTGGACTATTACGAACAACAATGAACTGTTAATCTTAACTAATATTCACAAAGCACTATTTACAACACAGGACTGTCAGTTCTCAGTTCACAGCTCGTTTGTCTTGGCTAGTTCTTCTAGCTCAGTCACTCGCGTTCACAGAATCTCGAACCCCAGACCTTCAGAGACGATCCGCTGCACTTCGAACTCAGGTCCCCCAACTGCGGTCCACTGCACTCGAACTCCGGGCTTCAGACTCCATGGTTACGGACACAACTCAAGTCACGCTCTGGTCTCGAAGCTGGCTTGCTGTCCACTGACTTACTCTCTGACTGACTGACTGGATGACTGTACCAAGTTCGCGTGCGTAATTTATACTCACACCACAGTTTCTGGAAAGTATGAGTTCTCGATATTTCGACGCACGTCCAGATAGCACTCCAGAGAAAGCACTCGAACAATCCGGACCCCTCTCCTCTCCGCCGCGATCGCTCTTTCCCCTTTCTTCTCTCCGCAAGCACCAGATGCGCGCGCAAGCACGAGGCGTCAGCCAAGTGCTTAAATTACACGAGCGCAATAAAGATCATGCTCACAAGTACCATACGTAATTTTATCCATGACCATAACGAAAAATTATGTTTTATAAAAGAAAATATGTTGAAAATAAGACCTCATATGGCATGGATTTTAGAATCGATGCGTGTACTAGGTAGGTCATGATGTAGGAGGCCGTGATTAGTGAAGAATGGTATCTAAGGCGTTGGATAAATAACAAATTATAATTAATTATGTAATTTTAATATATATTTTTTCATTTTAAACGTGTATTTTCATCTTTTTGAAGTTTCAGGGATTATTTAGAAGTGTTCACGGGACTAATGTGATTAAAATAATTTCACATTTTACTTCTGTAAACTTAAGAGGAATATTAAAACGTAATTAATTATCGTGTCTGTTTAGCTCAGTTGGCTAACACGTGTTATTTTAAAATCCTATAAACCCAACTTCGCAGGTTCAAGTCTCCTCGCATCCCAAAAGGTAAATTATTACAAATTAAAAAAAAAGCATATTAGATATGGATGCAATGCACAAATTACGACGTAGTAGATAGAGAAAAGAGAAGGAGATTGAGTGTATGTATATGTAATAAAGTAGAGGTAGTGACATCTAGTAACTAATATATTAACATCTTGAGTAATAGTTGAATGGAAAAGTATACGTGCGTGCCCGGGAACTAGGAAAATAGTAATGAACTGTGAGATAAAGTTCAAACTGTGAGGTAAAGTCTTTATCTCACTAGTGGAATAAAGTAATGTTGAATAAAAGCCTACTTTACACACGCAAAAGTATTTAGTAAAGGCATGTTTTTCGTTATAGTCATGGATAAAAGACAGATATTAAAATAGTTCTTAATATGATAGTTGTAGAAACAAATATTTCTGTACAAATCAGGACAGCAAGGCACATCCAAGACGAATTTGTTATAGAAATGCCTTTTTCATGACACTGCTATTTCCTCTGGCATAACAGCAATACATCTTCGTAACATGAAGTACAGTCACAAAGTCGTAGGCCTGCTACACTATGGTATGTTATTTTGGGCTTTGTCTATCATTGCAGGTGGTGAAGCTGAAGGAGATCGCTGTCATAATCACAGGTTTTGTTGGCATCTCCATCTTCCTGCAGTGGATATCTTGTGGACATTTCCTGGTAGGGAATCTAGTTCACTGGAGAAGAGACAGTGAAAGGTATGTTATTTTTAAGGAGCGGATATTTATGAAATGGCATTATTTTTCTTTTAACTTCTTCTTCTTCTTATCTTCAAGTATTTAAGCTTATCGCCTGTTACGCCTCTATTTGCTGGTCTATCCAGCGTTTCCTTGGATGGCCTAAACTTCTTCTTCCCTTTGGCTTGTATTCCATTATTTGTTTCGGAATACGGTGACAGTCTACTATATACAGTCACGAAGCTTGGGGTGATTTTTTGCATTTCTCACGATAGTTGCTAGCCGCTTGGAGCGCTGTGAGTACTAGGAACAATAGACTGTGTCACTGCCATCGTGATCTAATACAGGCCGTAAGGCAGACCATGTGACTCGCTAACCCAATCACGAAGGGCGGCGTTTCAACCATATAAATTAATTGGAATGCATAAAGAGTAACATATATTTCCCTAAAAAATGTAGTGTAATTGCATTAATAAAATTTAAAACAATGATTAGAAGATACTTCAGACATAATTCCGTGCAAGTTAAGGTGTAATATTATTTTTGGTGTGAAAATTGCGTTGTTCGTATGTGTAATACCTGCCTTTATTTCGATTAAATATTGCGAAATTCTTGTACATTCATTTATGCACGATTCAATAATTTTCAGTTGCACTGCACGAATTTAGATATGTTGAAATTATAGGTTATGTTTACTGTACCAGTTGCCCATTTCTGTCTAATTTTAGTGGTCTCCAATGCCCTGCCACTACATATGTACGTTATGTCACGGAAAGTATAGGTTATGTTTACTATATTTAACTTATATTCCTATATTCGCAATTATACATTATAAATAAACATAATGTTGTTGTTGTTATCTAATGCCGGGCTTTGGCAACGAAGCCATTAGCGTTCTTGCTCTCCAATATTTCTCTGTGGTGGATCCATCAGGTAGAACTTCACAGGTTATGAGATGATCTTCAGTCATTTCTTCTTCTTTGTTGCATAGAGGGCAATTTGGATTTGTGTAGATTCCTATTTTATTCAAGTGTTTGGCCAAATAATCGTGTTCTGTAAGCAGTCTGAATTTTGCTACTGCAGATTTACGTGGGATTTCTGGAATAATTTCTGGTTTTTTTATTAAAATGCTCCATTTTTTTTATCTTTGGCTTTGGTACATAGTGCTTGGTTTTGCTTGATTTTATATTTATTTTTAATTAGTCTTTTGATGGATGTAAAAGGTAGGCTTGTATTTGTATTCTGAATTAAATTGGATCCTTTTTTTGGCAAGAAAGTCAGCAGTTTCATTTCCAGCAATTCCGCAATGTACAGGTATCCATTGCAATTGAATTCTTTTCTGTAGTTTTTGAAGTTGTTGGATCGTTTTGTGACATTCTTTAATTTGGATTGACATCATTTTATATGAATTTATTGCATATAATGCTGCTTTAGAATCAGAGAGAATGACAGCATTTTGAAATTTGTCTATTCTGTATAGTAGGCGTTGGAGTGAGATATGAATAGCCATTATTTCCGTATCAAAATTTGTTGTATGATGTCCTGCTGGTTGATAAAATGAGAATAACGCACACGTAATTCCTGATCCTGAGTTGTTATCGTTAGTAGACCCATCTGTGTAGGTATGTAACCATTCTTCTGGTGGATATCTATTGTTCACAGCTTCTAATGCCAGCGCTTTTAGTACAGGTTTGGAAGTTTCAGATTTTGTAACTGGTTCTTCTAAATCTAGTTGAATGTTAATTGGTTCGAAGGTTAGAGGGTGTTCTCTGCTTAAAATGTTTTCTTTAGATTTAGGGAGATTCAATTCTGTTTTTATTTCCGTGACTTTGGACAGGAAACTTGTTTGTGTTTTCAACTTGGTTGGTTGTAACAGTCTTTTTTCCCATTTTGTTGTTGTTAACCATAGCATTTTTTCATGATGTGTTAGTGCCTGCTCCTCTAGAGTGAGACATATTGGAGGGTTCTGGGTTAGGGCTTGCATTGCCGTGTTTGGGGTTGATTTTGCTGCACCAGTTACTAGTCGCAGGGCTTGATTTTGGCATACTTCTAGTCGATTCAGGTTGAAATTATTTGCTGTAATTAATACCTAGAGAAGTATTGGCTTGATGAATGTTTTGTACGTGATGTTCAAAGTCTGCCGATTACTACCCCACTTGGCTCCAGCTAATCTCTTTAAAATTGGAAGTCTTTGTGTTGATTTGTTTACTACTGCTTCAATATGATTTTTCCAAGATAATTTTGAATCAAAAATTGTCCCTAAATATTTCGTTTCATATGTTTGTCTCAGGTTTGTTTTCTTGAACTGTAGATTTAGTTTTGGGATTTTTTTCTTCAAGCTAAATATTTGAAACGTTGTTTTATCAGTATTTATGGCCATCAAATTGTTGTCAGTCCACTTTTCTAATAGGCTCAGAGCCTTTTCCATTGAAGTTTTGGATTTGACTATTTGTGGGGAAGATGTCCACATGACCATGTCGTCTGCAGAAAGAGCTGTCTTTATTTCTGGGCTTGAAACAGCTGGTGGGAGATCGTTGATGTAGATGTTGAACAAGGTTGTACTCAGTGGGAGGCCCATTTTTATTTGTCGGAATTTGGAAGTACTGTCATTGTATTTTGTAGCACAGAAACGCTGGGAAAGGAAGTGAGTGATCCAGTTTAACATGTTGTTTTGAATGCCTATTTTTGTGAGTTTTTCAAGTAGTTTATACCTCCATACTGAATCGTATGCTTTTTCAAAATCAATGAAAACTGATAGCATATCTTGATTTTTGTTGAAAGATTCTTTGACATCTTGGGAGAGCTGAATTGTATTTTCTTTTGTAGATAGGTGTTGTCTGAATCTTGTTTGTGCTGCTGTTAGTATGTTATTACTTTCTAAGAACCAATTTAACCTTGCTGAAATCATACATTCTGCTGTTTTTGCAATGACACTTGTTAAAGAAATTGGTCTGTAGTTATTTATATCATCACCTGTCTTGCCTTTTTTTAGAATAGGGATAATTATTGCTTTTTTCCACTCTGTAGGTACAGTAGAAGTCCATGATAGGTTAAATAATTTCAGTAGTGCATTTCTTCCCTTTTGTCCAAGATGTTTCAGAAATTCTGCATGTATTTTATCAGGTCCAGGAGATGTTTTATCTTTTAACTCATAGATTGCAGAATCTAGTTCTCTTATGGTGAATTCTTTGCGGAATATATTGTTTGTTTGTTCTTGACACTTCTTAAATTTTTTTAGATCTTTTTTGATCTGCCTTTGCTTCTTTTTAGCTTCAGGAGAAAGTTTATATTCAGAGCTATAATGCTTATTAAAGGCTTCGGCAATAGAGCTGCTGGAAGTGAACGTTTTCCCATTAAATTTGAGTGGTTCTTTCCTCGTTTCTCTCTGACATGTGATTTTATTTATATATCTGTATACTTTTTTTGCATCGTTTCTATAATCAGCTTTTTCGATAAATTCACTGAATGCATTTTTCTTGGCTACATAGATTTCTTTTTTCAACTTTGCTGCCTTTCTTCGCCATTCTTGTGTATCTATTGGGTTGTTGGACAATTCTGCTTTTTTCCTTGCTATGTCCCTTTCTTTTTTTAACTTTGATAGATCTGCATTCCAAAAGGGTTTTTAGTTTTTAATTTGTCCTCTTGGAATCCAATTTTTTGCTGCTTCGAGAATTATGTTTGAGATTGTATTGTTGAGTTTATCTGTACATACTTCGTATTGAATGGAGTATAATTTTTGTTCGGTCTCTTCTGTAAATTTTGCCCAATTAGCTTTTCTAAAATTCCAAGAGTATTTTGGTTTTGGTTTGCTATTATTTTGTTTGTCCTGATGTATTATGGATGCAATAACTGCTCTGTGATCTGATCCTAGGTCTTCAATGTTTCACGTGTAGTCTTATCTTGCAAATCTGATGATACTAACAGGAGATCTGGGTTTGTACACTGACCATTATAATGTAAGTATGTAGGACAATCGTCGTTCCTGCAAATAAGTTCTAAAGTGCTTGAATTTAATAGATCTTCAATAGTTTTGCCACTAGCATTATAGTCTTTGTATCCCCATTTAGGTGAATGACCATTAAAATCGCCAATCAAAATTGTTTTTCGGTGTATATTTATTATTGTTATTAGGTGGATTGTATATTCCATATATGGTGTAATGTGAATTTCCTTTCCAGATTTCAATTTGGATAATTTCTACTTTGTCTTCTTGTTGCATTTCCTTTATAACTTTAAATTTTGATAAAATGTTTATTCTAACACTTTCAAGAATTCCACTAGCTACTTGACGTGATTTGGGGAGAATATATATATATATTGAATCCAGAAATTTGAAAGTATTTCAGTTGATCTCTTGATACATTTGCTTCTTGTATAATAAATACATCTATCCCTTTTTCCTCTATGATTGTTTGTAGTTTGGCTTTTTTGCTCTGTGTAAGTCCTCCTGCCTTCCATTGGAGAATTTTAAGGATGTTCTGTAAATGACGTCCTGCAGATGTCCCCGCCCGGAGATCCGAATGGGGGACTATTTTACCTCCGGAAAACTTATCTGAAGGATTTGCCATTAGGTTAATTAGCATAAGTGTAACCGTTTTTTAAGTGGGCACCAATTTTTTGTTTGTAATGGTGGTTACATCACCCACTCACGTAAACCCCCAGTATGACTGGAGGACCATACCTGTCGTTGGTTAATGGGTCCATCGGACCTGGCCGGGAGGAGTTTTAGAGTCCACCGACCTTTCTCACAAGCACCACTTGTGGAACATTTCTACGCCGTGGCAGGCCAGCGTAAGAGATGAAATAGCATTTCCTCTATTTCTGATGTTGTGGTTATACCGCCAATACTCGGTCCCCAGAGCCTCATCTGTAAAAGCAGGTTGCACCACGAGCAGGTTGAGGTTGGGTTTTGGATAGGAGAGGTTATGGAATGCACTTCACTGTCCCTTGCAACCTATTAAACATAATGTCATGTATGACACCCGTCACATTCAATTTGCCTGTATTTTAATACTACAATTGAGTACTGAATTATTGTATTTATCTACTACCTAAGAGACGAAGTAATGCAATCGTATGTACACTAATTTCATAGGAGTGGTATAGTAAATTTTCTGTCTACAATTAAGGAAGGTAGATGTGCTAAATTAAAATAACAATATAAATTCGTTTTTATTGAACCTCAAAATAGCTTCAATTCTAAACTTAAAATGTTGATGCGAACAGATTATGTTAACGCATAAAATTCTCTTCACATTAAAATAACACAGTTTTGTAATTATTTCTGCAACATATTATGCAACAAGAAGTAAACGGAACTTATGGACACATTACACTAAATAAAACTTAGCAATGATACGCAATAAAGTTATAATATAATATTTCACTGAGCTACATACACTGAAATAGAATACCCGAACATACATTACGGCCTGGTCTAGATCGAAAAGGCATTGACTGTGCCGTATTTCGCTTTGTTGTGAAAAGTTGTGTAAACTGTAAATGGCTAAAATACAATAATAAATATAACACAAGAAAGTTCTTATCATACATATTCCGAAGTGATACAGTGTTAAAAGTTGTGTAATCAAGATGTACAATAATTTGAATAATAATATGGGACAAGGAGACGTTTGTGGTACTATAAATATTGTAAGAAAAAGAGGTCAGATTTATCCTTCTTCCGAAAAATCCAGGAAAGTGAGTTTATAAAATATAATATATACTTTATGGAAATGATATATAAACCTTATGTATTTCACATTTCAATAGTGGAAGGGAGGTGTTAATTTTTTCAAAAGAATACGATATTGAAAGTACAATATATTTTATCGTCTGCTGGGGAAAGGGTCTGTGATGAGGCGATAGTAGCGATCCTGGTGGTTAGCAACTATCTATGGATGCATTTTTCAACTGTCTATGTTTGCATATTTAGTAAGTATTGAGCTTCGTGACTGTATATACTAGACTGTGATATGGTCGTTATTCATTCTTTGAACATGCTGTGACCAAGAACTTCTATATTCTTCTACTTTCTTTATTAAGTTTTCAGCATTTAGTTCCTTTCTAATATCTGTATTTCTTTTCCTACCCGTTAAACTGTATTCAACCGTTGCTCATTTCTGCTGCCTGCAATCTAGATATATTTCTTTTCGTCATGGTCCATGTCTCACTGCCGTATAAGCATGTTGGTATCGCTATCACTTTATAAAACTTCATTATAGTTTCCTTCCTTACTTTTCGTTTAAGTGTTCTTCTAATTGTGCCGTTCATTTTATTAAATTTTGCTATTTTTCCGTTAATGTCAATTTTACCATGGTAAGATATATCACATCCCAAGAAAGTGAAGCGGTGAATCTGTTCAACAGGAGTGTTATTAATGACTACCTTGGATCTTACAGGATTTATACCTTTGAATGCCATTACTTTAGTTTTTGATGTCGATATTTTTAAATCATATGTTCCAACTATTTTTTTTAAGTTCATGTACTGCTTTCTGTAAATTATTCTCATTATTGACGATGATTATTTGGTCATCCGCATATAATATAGACATTATACTTTTTCTCCTTATGTCAAAATTCTTTTAACTTTAATGTAATAATTCATTTTATGTTGAAACAAAACGAAATATGTAACTTTTGTGTTTAGTTTTATTTATTTATTTATTTGTTTTTTAAATTTTGCAATAGGTAATTTTTTCATTTTATGGTCCATTAAAAATATTTTTCTTCAGTTCTTATAGATTTTTTATAGAATTTTTTTCAAATTTCATTTCATTTTCTTGCAGTCTTACGTACAAATCATAGTTGCTGCTTTTACACTGCAAAAAATTTTTATTTGCTAAGGAAACTGACCTTGAGTAGGTGGTGATAATGATGTGATAAGCTGACAAAGAATGTGGCAATGGTAGATTTTATATGTTAATTTGTTTTCATCAGTAATTTAAAATTCTTATAATTAAAATTTATATAATAGAATCATCAATACTATATACATAACGTGTAGTAATAATATTGTTAGCAAAAGTAGAAAACCTCTGAAGTCATAACAATGTTCTCAGGACTTACAATGTTTTCCACTTTGCCAATAATTATGTTGTACATGCATTGATCCAATACAATTTATATTCAACATGAAATAAATATTGAAACCATCGATGAAGTTATATTTTATGCCAATGCAAGTAATGAGAAATAACGATTTAAAATCGTATTAAAGCAGGATTTTATCCTTTTTATATATCATCATTTTCACACATACATACCTCAGCCTAAAGAAGAAATAAATACTAGTTTAAAAATGAGGTGCCATTCTGTGTTGCAGTAGAGATTACAGTCATGATCATCTATGAATTTATAATAATACAATAAAAACAGACACAAGATCTTATTTTGATTTCTTTTATAAACTATATGCTTTTTTTTTTGTGTTCATTATCACTCCATATATAGTCACTTGCCTGTATTTTATTAACTTTTATGATAATTTTATTATAATTTTGGCATTGTAATGTAAATATATTAACGTTTTTTGGTCATTTTTAATGTAATTTTAAGGCACCGACATCCAACTCCTACTTATTTTGTATTTATGCAAAAGTGTGCAATTTTTCAATTAATTTATTTCCTTCATTTGATTGTTTCTCATACTTTTCTGCTGTGCCTTCCAGTGTCTCAGTTCCTGGACGAGGAGCTACAAACTCACAGTCTGAATTATAAGTGTGGACCACCTTTGACGCTGGGTACAGCACCTTGAACCCTTCAAGCTGGAGGACTTAATCTACACCACATTTGCTCTCATCTGTGGAACAACATATGAAATCTTCCTCATTAGTAAGTGTATAGAGATCTTAAGTACTCTTAGGAAGCCTCCTTTTCAGTTGCTTGGTAACAAGTGTTGCTGAACTTGGCACACTTGAGATTTCCCAATTAACTGTTCTCAAATTGCTTATCTCATGTGTAACAAACTTCAAGTTTACGGACAGCATAAGCAACTTAACAACTTTCAGGTTGCTAAAATATTATAATGGATGAATAGAATTCTATTTGTTCTGGCTCATACAACAAAGTTTGACTTGAAAAAAGAACCTCAGGAGGGTTCATGCAGCATATAGGTAATTAAGTATGGACACTTCGCGTCGGTACCTTTGATGTAGCCGGACTGATTTCAATGACCTTCAAGCCAGCTAGAGCGTGAGATTCTGCTTTCTTCCTAGAGTTGGCACTGACGTCACACCAGCTAGCAGTCGACACAGCGGAAATATAACACATATAATTAATACCTCTAGGTACATTATGTACTCAAATAAAATAAATTGGATCCATAAAATAATAAATCCGTCATTAACTGTAATGTCTAGACTCTAGAGTTCCTTTATAATGAGAGTTAAGACGTTGACCCCAACAAAATTTAAAATATGTAATGATTTGATAGTACTGAAAATGGAAAAACAAAACTCTTATGAGAAGTAAAACCATATACCTATATTATATTATATACAAATATTAAACGAATTTGATACTTAATTTTATAAGGTATTATATTATTGTATAACATAATTTATTATATCTGAAATATAAAAAAATATTATTACAACTAGTTCGTCACTGAGAAATAAGGAAAAGCTGTTAACTTGAATTTATTTGAACCAAAGCGTTACTGGATTATGCAATAAGGTAGGCGATGTTTGGATCCTGTGTCTCAACTCTATTCTCAATTATTATCTTAGCGTATGCTCGATTACACTAACCTCTAGCACTTGAAAGTGAAACTATACGCTGGCGCACAGAGAAACAAAACACAGGAAAATTCTCTCAGTGTCCATTCTTTATAATCCCTATTCGCTGGTTTGTGCTTGCGAGCACCAGAGTTGAGAATGCCTGATGTACAGTTATGAACCAACATTACACAAGCTGTTAAATGCATAATTAGAAAGGATTGGGTGTTGTTGTTTTCTAATGCCAGGTGTTTGACAATAAAGCCATTTGACCTCTTGTACTCCAATATTTTTCAAAGATATTGTCATAGTCAGCCACTGAAGCATAGAATTTGAGATATTCCGAATCCATTTCTTGATTTGAGTTGCACAATGGGCAATTGGGGGACTAATATATTCAAATTCTATGCAGGAGCTTGTCCAAACAGTCATGGCCTGTTGCCAATCTAAATGCTGTTACAGACGATTTGCGTGGTAAATCGGGAATTAACTGTGGATTATGATGCAGAGAGTTCCATTTTTCCCCTTGAGATTGTGTTATCAAATTTTGTTTGTTGAAATCTAAGTATGTAGATCTAATAAATCTTTTCACAGAGTAATACGTAGATTTAGCAAACATATCTGTAAGTAGCAATGCTGCCCTTCTTTGCTAAAGCATCCGCACTCTCGTTTCCCACGATTCCACAATGGGATGGTATCCATTGAAATTTTATTGAATGTTATTAATTGAGAGAGCATTTTAGTTATTTCTGCTGTTTGAGATGAATGTGTGTGTCTAGAGACTATTGATAGAATAGCTGCTTTGGAGTCTGACAATGTAACTGCATTCTTAAATTTATTGATGTGGCATAGAAGATTCCTGAGACATTAACTTATTGCAATGATTTCACCATCAAAACTTGTTGTTCCATATCCAAGAGATCTATAAAGTGAGAAGAGACAGCACGTAACACCTGCACCGGCACCTTGTTCTCTGGAGATCAAGGATCCGTCGGTGTATAAATGAAGCCAGTTTTGTGGAGGGTACCTAATATTAATTGTCTCTAAAGACAATTATTTAATTATTTCAGTATTTAC
Source organism: Periplaneta americana (assembly GCF_040183065.1). Lineage (NCBI taxonomy): Eukaryota > Metazoa > Arthropoda > Insecta > Blattodea > Blattidae > Periplaneta > Periplaneta americana. Next base: position 44,523,722 of record NC_091122.1, on the reverse strand, counting down.
TTCTAATTTCAGTATTCCTTCTGTTAAATTTAGATTAATAATACAATGTAAAGCGCCCAATGGGCACGATATTAAACACTAGTAGGTAAAGCGTTCTGGGTGAACCCCACACATAGTCCATTATTCTCCATTTACAGCTAGACAGAACTGAACCAGAGATACTGTTCTCTTGTTGCACTCCAAAGCATGGTACGTATTACACTGATTGTTACACAATACACATCTACACTCATGGCCGGGCTGATGGAAGGACTTCCTGATACATATTTGGTGATGAAATCCATGAATCACAAATCTTGTTACGTGTCTGAGCTCGTACTCTGTTCGCATTCATTCTCTGCTTAGCATGGTATCCGTGTTGTAGAAACTGTCGCTAATAGACTCTTCTTTCTCATCTTCCGTATTAGTTCTTCACATGCTGGTGTGGATGGCAAGAGCAATAAATTGTAGTCTGAGGTCTTCTACCAGGAAAGTTTCTCTTGCCAGTACATACACGTAACATGATAAAGCGAATCTTGAGACCTCTATCACCTTCTTCAAGAACCTAGGCTTCGAACTCTCGAGCTCCCGTAGCTTTTTGCAGGGCAAGTACTCCCATATGACCTATAGTTCATATGTTAGTGCGGGTACAGCTTTGACCCGGAAAAGTTTCATTGCTGACTCTGTTGTAGTTATATATTATTTTAATGTACCGAAGTACATATGATATTTCCATGCAGATATTCTGCATCATCATACGATGAAAGAGTAATGGAACGGAGAAAAATTCTCTCCGGCACCGGGATTTGAACCCGGGTTTTCAGCTCTACGTGCTGATGCTTTATCCACTAAGCCACACCGGATACCACCCCGGTGTCGGACAGAATCGTCTCAGATTAAGCTCCAACTCTTGGGTTCCCTCTAGTGGCCGCTCTCTGCACTACGTCATAGATGTCTATGAACGTTGGACCGAAGTCCACACATGTGCTGAGGTGCACTCGTTATGAGTGACTAGTTGGCCAGGATCCAACAGAATAAGCGCCGTCTTAAATCACGAAGTGATTTACGCATATCATATATATTATTTTAATGTACCGAAGTACATATGATATTTCCATGCAGATATTCTGCTTCATCATATGATGAAAGAGTAATGGAACAGAGAAAAATTCTCTCAGGCGCCGGGATTTGAACCCGGGTTTTCAGCTCTACGTGCTGGCTTAGTGGATAAAGCATCAGCACGTAGAGCTGAAAACCCGGGTTCAAATCCCAGCGCCGGAGAGAATTTTTCTCTGTTACATTACTCTTTCATCTATTGTAGTTGCCTGATGTCGTTTATTCTTCTGAGCGCGGCTGCTAGTCTCTCTTCTAGATGGATCGTGAATGCTGTCCCGGTGACTTGCATAGTGATTCCTAGATATCTGAATTGCCGCTTCGGCATTAGCATTTGTCCGCCACAGACGATGTAGTCATCCTTGCTCAGCCGTCCTCCACTTCTGAATACCATTAATTCTGTTTTTAGGACGTTCAACACCAGTTCGTTCCCCTCTGCCCATTGTTTGATGAGATTTGTTCCTTTCTGCAAGTCTGTTATGCTGTCCACCACTAGTGCCATATCATCTGCATATGTGTTGTTGTTGTTTTCTAATGCAGGCGTTTGACAATAAAGTCATATGACCTCTTGCACTCCAATATTTTTCAAAGATATTATCATGGTCAGCCACTGAAGCACAGATTTTGAGGTGTTCCGAATCCATTTCTTCATTTCCATTGGCTGCAAAAGGGTATTTGTCGGATACAGGGGGAAGAGCCATTAATCCTTCCCATTGAAGGCTTTAAGGAACCAACCTGGACAAATACCCAATGTCCCATCCCTACCTTTCCATGGTGCAGCTGTTAGTAAGTATAATTTTACAAGCTGAACTAAAGGGAGGGGATACTCATAATTAGCACTGGTCAGCTTGATGAGTTAATGACTGAATTTGGTATAATTTTCCTCTATTCAATACCTAATTCCCTCTTTACCCTTTCCTATCCAGTCCTCTGACTGAACTCTTACTTTCTTCGACCCCGACGGCATTAGAGCATTCGAGGCCTAGGGATTCATTTCACTTTCCTTCCTCTTCTTTCTACTTTTCTGTTCCTAGTGCTGACCTGCTATGGCACTAAAATCGTCCTCCTGTGGCTTAAGGAGGGAAAGCTGGTGATCAACAAGATCTCCCAGCTAGGTCCAATGGATATAGATGGATAGATTCCTGAAATTTTTTTAGAGAATGCTTTGTGGGGGATTTAGTGCTGGAGATGAACCTGATGGCATAATTATGATAATAGAATATCTTGTTAATATAATTATTTATCTTGCTTATACAAACAGCAAGTGTGGTCCTCCAGACATTCTGGGGGTTGTGTGTGGATTAAGTAGCCACCAAAACGTTAAAATATGGTGTTCACTTAAATTGGCTACAACTTGCCATTTTCACTCCTATATGAAATGAGTACCATTAAGGTAAAATTATCTGCATATATGTACACTGAGAGGTTCTGCAGTTCTTCCTTTAACTTGTTGGCGATATCATCCGTCAGTATATTGAAGAGTATCAGACTCAGAGGGTCCCCTTGGAGCACTCCAATTGTTTGGCTAATCCACTCTAAATTTAGATTATACTCTATATTTAATAGAGTTACATATCACTATTCATGAATATAAATTTGAAAATGTGACACAATTTAAATACCTGGGAACTATCATAACAAATGATAATAGTGTAACAGTAGACATAAACTCAAGAATTAAGATGGCAAACAAATGTTATTATGGATTAAAGAAGCAACTCCAGTCCCGCTTTCTTAGCATAAAAACAAAATGTAGGCTATATAAAACATTGATTAGACCAGTCCTATTATATGGATCAGAGAGTTGGACCTTGAGTAAAGAAAATATAGAAAGGTTAATGGTATTCGAAAAGAAAGTGTTAAGAAAAGTTTATGGCCCAGTAAATGAAGAGGGTACCTGGCGTATCAGATATAACACTGAATTATACAATTTGTATAATGATGCGAATATAATTAAAGTGATCAAGGCCAACAGACTGAGATGGCTAGGCCATCTATATAGGATGGATGATGATAGCCCATGTAAAAAAGTCACTCTTACCGACCTATTCTACACAGTAAGAAAAGTGGGATGACCAGCAACAAGATGGCTCGACGATGTTGAAAAAGATTTGAAGTCAATTGGAGTAAGCTGCTGGAAAAATGAAGCGTGGGACAGAACCAGATGGAGGAGAATCATTGAGGTGGTCTTGGCCTAAGAAGGCTGTTGTACCATAGAAGAAGAAGAAGAAGAAGATTTAATAGAGTTAAAGGGTTTGGTTTAACTTGTAACTTTCTTTTAAATTCGGGATGTTGAATTTCTTTTTTAATTCTTGAACCTTGGATAAGGATTGGGTGTATAGACCTCTCTGGTTAGGTCATCCTTCACTGCGGACAGGTGAGACAGGCATTGGGCAGAGGGATTGTAGAGTGCACAGGCTTCTATGTAACATAGCACAATCTTTCCAGCACTGTTGCAAGTGGCCCAGGCATTGCGGTCCAAATATGAGGAGGAGCTGCAGAAGCCGGAGTGTTCATGAGTGACAAGCACCTACTGGACGTGGTACAGAGGCGACTCACAAAGTACTATGAGAATGATATTTCTGTCAGTCGGAGATACTGAAGATGCTCATTGGACAGCTCAAGGAGGTGAGTCAGCCACAGGCTCTTGTTTTCCACCACATTGTGTCATTGTCATAATAGAAAGTTTATGGATGTCATATTGAGAGGAAGGGTTTTTATTTTTGCGTGTGTTTCTGTGTATACTAAACCATAGAATGGATTTACGATTCGAAATAACTGCAGTTTGAAGGAAGAGTGAGATACGTTAAAATAAATATAAACTTCGAAGAAATTTGTAATGATGTGCATGGTTAGTTAGAAAATTAGGCTGAAAGTCTATGTAATTTGGTAGTGGCATATCATTGGCTCTTCTACAAATACACATATGAAATCGGTCTGAATGGGAGCATTTCCGTCATTTAGTCACTCTAATAGAGTTGTCAGACTTCCTCATCTCATAAATTTAATCAAAATTAAATAAATTAAAGTAGATTATAACTAATTAAATCAGAATGAAAAAAAAATTAATTAAACTAAAATGAAATAAATTGAATTAAAATAAATTAAATTAAAATGTAATAGATTTTATTTAAAAAGATAAAATAAATAAAAATAAATTAAATTAAACTGAAATGAAATAAATTAAATTAAATTAAAGTAAATTAAAATAAATTAAATTTAAAATAAAATAACTTAAAATAAATGAAGTTATATTAAGATAAAATGAATTAATATGAATTAAAATAAAATAAATTAAATTAAAATAAGATAAATTGAAATAAAATTAATGAAAATGAATTAAATTCAAATAATTTAAAATGAAATAAATTAAATTAATATAAAATAAAATAAATTAAAATTAATTAAATTAAAAAATAAATCAAATTCAAATAAATTAAAAGAAAACAAAATAATTAAAATAGATTACTTACTGGCTTTTAAGGAACCCGGAGGTTCACTGCCGCCCTCACATAAGCCCGCCATTGGTCCCTATCCTGAGCAAGATTTGCTGTGGTCGTGCCGGAGAATCAGTCCCATTCCGAGGCTTATTGTTAGGTTTCGTAACAAGCTGTTTTTTTACGGTGATGGGTTGTTAGCCCTTCGCCCAACCCCCAAGCTGGAGGACCACCCCTTATCGGCTGTCCACAACTGCTTATTCAATATATTCGCAGCTACCCTCCATATCTGGAGACCGCCTCTATCCGCAACCTGAGGACGCGCCATGCCGTGGTGATAGGGACCCACAATACATGGAATTAAAATATATTAAATTAAAATAAATTGAAATAAAGTAAAACAAAATAAAACAAATTGAATTAAAATGTATTATTTTGAAATAAATTAAATTAAATTCATTAAAATGAAATAAATTGAAATGAGTTTAGTTAAATTAAAATAACTTATTAAATTTAATTAAATTAGAATAAATTAATACGTGTTAATATTGAGTCTATTAGAAAAAAAGTTAGCAGTCTTATGAGATTGTGATGATTAGAGGAACTATGTATACGTGTGGTAGTTGAAGATTTTCGGTAAATATCAAAAGTGAATTGACCAGCATTTTTGACGATTTTCAGATCCAAAAAATTAATTCATTCCTGAGTTCCAGATTCAATTGTGAACTTCAATTTATTTTGCATACTGTTATACAATTGAAGTAAATCTTTAAATGTATCCGTATTTCCTTAAAACTAAGATAATATCATCAATGTATCTATTGTATAATTTAAGATTAAACTGAGACGTGAATTTAGGTATGTACTATTCTTGAAGATGTTGGGGGGGTGGAGGGAAACTGCTAAAAAACTTGAGAGTGAATCACCCATGACTACTCCATCAGATTGTTGAAAAATCCTATCTAAAGAAAAATAATTTTGTTTAATACAAAAAATAAATTAATCAATTGAGGAGCGTTTTTGCTAAACACGATAGATACACAAAACTACTTTTCTCAAAAAACGAGTTTTATTGTACACACAGTTTATGTTGTGGGAAGGAGATATTTCTAATCATAACCTACGCGCGGTATGAACCGAGTTATGCAAAATCTGACTGCATAGGGTGATACAGAAGCTAAACATCATATGATTGTGATATATAACTCATTTTCACAAAATTTTGCATCTATTGAGTTTAGCAAAAACGCCCCTGAATTGACAAATAAGATTTTCATCTGTATTAACTTGACATAATCTGTCTTTAATTAACTGTAAAGTTTCATCCAAAGAGAGATTAGTGTAAAGATTCTCAGTTTCAGAGATATTAATTTGGTGAATCTGGTAACTTTCATATGCTGCAATCTATCAGCTAATTGTTTCCGGTTGGATAGGGTGTAGTTATTCTGCATTTTGAAAATCTGTTTTAAATATTTGAGTAAACATTTATTTTACTTTGTGTTACTACTACTACTACTGCTGCTGCTGCTACTGCTACTGTTACTATTACTACAACTGCTGCTACTACTGCTATTGCTGCTACTACTACAACTACTACTACTACTGCTACCATTGCTACTACTGCTATTGCTACTACTACTACTCCTGCTGCTGCTATTGCTACTACTACTACTCCTGCTGCTGCTATTGCTACTACTACTACTGCTGCTACTGCTACTACTACTACTACTACTGCTGCTACTACTACTATTACTACTACTGCTGCTATTACTGTTACTACTACTGCTATTACTGCTACTGCTACTACTACTGCTGCTGCTGTTACTACTGCTATTGCTACTACTACTCCTACTACTGCTATTACTGCTACTACTACTACTACTACTGCTATTCCTTCTGCTGTTGCTACTACTACTGCTATTACTGGTACTACTGCTAATACTACTGCTGTTACTGCTAATACTACTGCTATTACTACTGCCAATACTACTGCTGTTATTGCTGCTACTAGTGCTATTGCTACTACTACTACTATTACTGCTGCTACTACTACTACTACTATTCATACCACTGCTACTACTGCTACTACTACTACTACTACTACTACTACTATTCCTACCACTGTTGCTGCTACTGCTACTACTATTACAACTACTACTGTTCTGCTACTGGTACTAGTACTACTACTACTACTACTACTACTACTACTACTACTACTACTACTACTACTACTACTACTACTGCTACTACTGCTACTGTTGCTCCTACTGGTACTGCTACTGTTCCTGCTACTGCTACTACTACTACTACTACTACTACTACTACTATTACTACTACTACTGCTACTGTTCTGCTACTGGTACTAGTACTGCTGCTACTACTACTACTACTACTACTACTACTGCTACTGGTACTAGTACTGCTACTACTACTACTACTACTGCTACTGTTGCTCCTACTGGTACTGCTACTGTTCCTGCTACTACTACTGTTGCTGCTACTACTACTACTACTACTACTACTACTACTGCTACTGTTCTGCTACTGGTACTAGTACTGCTGCTACTACTACTACTACTACTACTACTACTGCTACTGTTGCTCCTACTGGTACTGCTACTGTTCCTGCTACTACTACTACTGTTGCTGCTACTACTACTACTACTACTACTGTTGCTCCTACTGCTACTACTACTACTGTTGCTCCTACTGCTGCTACTACTACTGCTGCTGCTGCTACTCCTGCTACTGGTACTGGGACTGCTGGTGCTACTACTACTATTGCTATCACTACTGCTGCCACTACCACTGCTGTTGCTAGTACTATAGTACTAACTCTTGGTTTCTTTGCAGCGCCTGTTGGTGTGCAATCCTGAACTGAGATTACCGGCTGAAGATGCGATGACTCATCCTTACTACTGTGACCTCAACCCAGCAATAAAGAGTGATCGCTGCCAATAGTGAACCTTGAGTGTTGACTGTGTGACCAGTGAACCAGTGAGAACATTTAATACAGATGAGTTTTTCCATTAGTATTGAAATTCCTTTTCATACAATTTGATACGATGTACATGTGAAAAGTAGTTTTCAGTAGTGTGTGAGGTGGTTAATCCTTGAGAAACTCATCCTGTGTCGATAACATTTTAACGTGTTATGTGTGTTATGAGTAAGAAGTGTTTTAATTGTCGTTTTCTGTACTGCTGTAGGAGTTTCAAGTAGTTTATGTCCAAAAACTTTCTTTTCGCCTTCCCTTTCACTACAAAATACTTTGTAGTCTTAATGAGGACCAGTAAAACTCTATACCAATAAAGACGTATAAAATATAATAAGAAATCTTTATTATTTCATATCTTTTTATTTTTACTCACTTCCACTGTCAGGTAGAAGTATTTTTATTGCAAAGTTGGCTGCATAAACTACAAGATACATAGATCTATTTTAAGTAAGTTACACATAATTTACATTCATGTAGAAAAGCTAATTTTTATGCTGCATAATAAATTACAGTACAACTTGGTTATAGCGACCTCGTTTTGTGAGACACCTCGCCTATAACGTCAAATATTCTGTGGTCCCAACTAATTCCCCCATAAGACATATGCTTTTCTACCTTGCTTAATACGACAAACGTATATGCGTCTACCTCTCATATAATGTCATTTTCAACCTCAGTTTGGAATACAATTTTCTAAGAACCAAAGTATTTTAAGAAATATTTTGCTGAAATCTGACAAATCCTTTACTGTTCCCTTCTATCATAGACCTCTGGAATGCAGGCAGATTCCCCATCCCATTGTAACCTGCCCGAATTCATGCGGTATTAATGGTACCTGCATGCGGCCAGTTTCGACAGGAAGTTTGCACTAAGTGCACGCATTTTAACGCAGTATGGCCACTAAAAGGAGTGACAATTTAGAAGCCATAAGAATTGTGAACATTTCTATGAAGCTAGAGGAGGGAGTATGAAGCTAGGGGAGGAAGCAGTGAAATTGCAACTGAAATAATGAACATAGAATTTAATTTAGAAAGTGTATATTGGGCAAGTAGGAGACAACAGAGTAAAATGACTGATTACTTCACTCCTCAGTAAATAAGTTTGGTGAGTAATGAACAAACTGTTTTAATACAGAATACTGTATTTATAATTGTGCATGTATTTTATTGTGTTCATGGTATGCTTAAAAGTGAATATATAAATCTAAAATAAGCCTAATTAAGTTTATAATTTTTCATTTTCCACCTCGCTAGACTGATAATATGAATCTCGGTTACTACGACACTCGTTTATAACAACATAATTTTCAAGGGCCCTTGGATGTCGTTATAACTAAGTTCTACTGTATTTTAAGGAAGTAAATTAATAAGAAGCCATCATGATACATTTAAATAGTTTCACTTATAATCACAGAAATTAAAATAATTTGAGTGATAAAATGTGATGTATACACACGGTGTTAAGAAAAAGTGTCTAATAGTTTGAGATGTGGTAGTATTCGTAAAAGCAATAAAAAAAGTTCGGTCCTAAAATTAATACATTTGAAGAAACAAAGACTGTGAAATTTGTAGTGTAACAACAGCATATCTTTTAATGTGAGCACTCAGCCTCTTAGTTATGCTTTTAGAAAAAAATTGTCTCGCACAAACAGTCCTTTTTTTGACCATTTTTCGACAGAATAGAATAAATAGAATGCATGCAATAGATAGAATAGGACAGACCAGGGCAGCTATTCAGGTGAAGTATTCTCATTGCTTCAGTTCTAGCAGCCATCCCTGCAAAGGTAAGTTATACCTAATTTTATTTTAAGGAGTGCAGTTCGGTGGCTCCTTTGAACACCGAACTGCACTCCTTGAAATAAAATAAGGCTATATATTATTTTACCAGGAGTACTGTATAGTCCATTATACATTCGTAAAGTTGAAAAGTTGTTTTTCAGACACTACGTATTCTTTAGTCTCCTGACCAATTTATTAATGTATTAATCCTACGTTATGGTGTGTATACAGTGTGTTTGATAAGTTCTGCATATTGTCTTTTACATTTAAACAGAATTTTTTTTCGAAAAACACTCCAATAAGTCAAATCTTATATTTTAAAAGTCACTTTTTCACAGAAACAAACCATCTTTAATATCATTGTTGCGCGAGTTGTGACGTCACCACAAGCATTTTTAAATTACCATTTGAAAGAGAATCTTCATAAATGGATGTCAGCCGAAGATCCCATTTTTTAAATTTAATTTTACATTTGTAGAACTTGTTGAATTTACAAACAATACATATCTTGTATCTCAATTTTATCACAAATTAAATTGTATAACTTCCATATTTGGCACTTATAATTGAGAATAGAATTGTTAGTAATTTCTCTAAAACGAATAAATTAATTTCTCTGTGTCAGTACAGCAAAAGTTCAATTAATTAAATGTTCGAAATGTTTTCCATTTACGGTCTGGCAATCATAAAGACGCAATAGAAATCCCTTTCAACATTTTCAATTAAGTACTGCTGATGATTTCACTACACTGCATTCGTATTCTTGTTTTCAACTCATCCATATCAGCAACTTCGTAGAAAATACCTTAAATTTCAGCATAAATTTACGACCAGGATGAACAGTAACAGAAGGATGGCTTTTTCGCGACTATTTAATCCTACATTATAAAACATCGGACACTATTTTAAAGGAAATGCTTCTGAAATTTCAAAGCTGCATTACATCTCAGCCTTGCTGATGCAACAAATTTGTTTTCATTTCCTTTCTCGTATATTTTCTTTCTATGTTCTATTTTCTCCTTTATTTTCGCTCGTATGTTAGAGACTTCCCTTTGCGATGGATTAGAAAGTTTACAGGAGTTTTACCCACAAATAATTTGCAAACCTCAATAATTAAGGCAAGAACTTCGCCTTGTCTATGCTGATAAATCTCATAGAAATCTTACAACTGACGTAACTGAGAAAATAGTTGTCTGACCGTTGTGGAGAAGAGTATGGGTTTGGTCACATTGACACAGGATTTTTTTAACATGCATTTTTTGTTAAGACACCTGTGACCGAAATTTCATTTTGTTTGCTTTCCTATGTGGAATAATTGTTTCCCTTTTGTGGGATTTTATTTGACTTGACCCCGCAGAGAACAATAAAGAAAAATCAGTTGGAAGATCCAATTTGTCTTCCAAATAAAAGAATAATTATAAAAACGAAAAAAAATTAAAGATACATTTACAAAAACTATTAGATTGTCATAATTAACAACTCACATTTAGTCACATCTTTCATACCGCCTGTTTCTCTTTGTGGTGAAGTTGCATTTGTTGTTTTTTCTCTTCTATGAGGTTCAAGATATGTATCGCTCTATTTTTGCTCTATTTTCTCCTCTAACTTGCCTCTATTTTCTCTCCTTTTCTCCTCTACAGTTTACTCTATTTTCCCCTCTATTTTTCTTCTAATTTCTATACTATATTATTTTCTACTTTCCCTCTATTTTCTTCTCTATTTTACCCTATATTTAGTCCTCCATTTTTCCTCTATTTTCTGCTCTATTTTCGGTCCAATATCGCCCCTCTAATTTCTCCTCTAATAATTGCTCTTCTTTTCTGTCTAATTTCTCATCTATTTTCTCCTGACTTTCTCCTTATTTTCTCCTCTGTTTTCCCTCTATTTTCGCTGTATTATCTCTTTACTCTCTTTTTTCTTCTCTATTTTTCCTCTATTATCTCTATTTTCTCTTCAATTTGTCACTATTTCCTCCTCTATTTCGATCTGTTTTCTACTCTGCTTTCTCTCTATTTTCCCCTTTTTCTCTCTAATTTTTCCTTTATTTTCTCTCTTTTCTCCCCTATTTTTTCTATTATCGCTCTATTCTCTCCTCTCTTTTATCTATTTTCTTCACCATTCTCCCTTTCTTTTCTCTTTTTTCTCCTGGTTTTCCTCTTTTCTCTTCTCTTTTCTCTCAATTTTCTTCTCTATTTTCTCCTACTTGCTCCTCTATTTTCTCAATATCTTCTCCTCTATTTTCTCTCTGTTTTCACTCCATTTTTCTTCTACTTTATCTCCAATTTTATTTTCTCCTCTATTTTCTTTCTCTTTTCTCTGTTTTCTCTTCCATATTCTTTTCTATTTTCTCTCCTATTTTCCTCTTTTCTCCCCTATTTTCCTTTATTTTCTCCCCTATTTTCTCTATTTTTGCTCTCTCTCCTCTACTTTATCTATTTCTATTCACTAGTTTTGCTCTATTTTCTCCTGTCTTCCCTCTATTTTATCTTATAGTTTTCTGTATTTTCTCTTCTATCTTCCCTCTGTTTTCTCCTCTACTTTCTACTATCTCCTGAATTATCATCTCCATTTTCCTCTAATTTCTCGTCTTATTTTCCCACTATTTTCTGTCTATTGTGTCCTTTATTTTCGCTCTGTTTTCTCTTGTGTTTTCTATCCTATTGTTTTTCCCCTCTTTCCTCTCTATTTTCTCCTCTACCCTTTCGTCTCTCTCTATTTCACTTCTATATTCAATATTTTCTCTATTTTAGCCTCTGTTTTCTCCTGAATTTTCTTCACTAGTTTCGCACAATTTTCTCTATTTTGTGTTGTATTTTCCCACTATGTTCTCCCCTTTTTTGCTCAGTTTTCCCTCTATTTTGTCCCCTTGTCTCTCTATTTTCTCATCTATTTTCCCACTATTTTTTCAATTTTATCTCTGTTTTCGCCATTTTTCTCCACTGTTACCTCTCTATTTTCTCTATATTTCCTCCTCTACTTTCTGTTTATTTTCCTCCATTTTCCATTCTGTTTTTTCCTCTATCTTCACTCTACATGCTCTTGACTATCCCTATTTTCTCTTCTACTTTTCCTTATATTTTCATTTTCTCTCTATTTTGTCTATTTTCCCTCCATTTTCTTTATTTACCTCTATTTACTCCTCTGTTTTCTCTATTTGTCTCTACTTTCACAATGTTCAAAACAAAAGTGAAAATATTTCAAACATTAGTATTAACGAACACCAAGTGTGCCAGGCATATTCAACTAAATTTCTGGGCTTAATATTTGATGAACATTTGAATTGGAAATTACACTGTTCACACCTAATTCAGAAAATTAATGTTGTCTGTTACTAAATTAGAAATTTGAGATTTTGTTTGTGTCATAGAACCCTACAGTTTTTTAATTATGTTGGAGTAGAATCGAGATTATCATATGGCATATGCTTCTGGGGTCAAGTTCGAAGCTGAGTGATGTTTTTATTGCTCAGAACCATGTTGTGAGATGCATGGAAGGTGTTGTACATCATGTAGGGAATATTTTAAGAGTTTTAGGGCGGAATTCATAGTCGTCACTTAAAAAATGAGTGAACCCGTAAGTAATAAGGATTGCTTATAATAAGCGAACCCTTAAGTAAATCCCGAATTCATAGACAACACTTACTCTCATGTAATGAGTGTTCACTTACAGCTGCCGGACATGACGTCATAATAAAAGCTGGCTCTCATTGGACTAATCAAAGGCAGTTCTACATGTGGAGTTGCTATAACAACCAGTTATCAATATTATTGTACTAAATAACAATAAACTTAGCTGAAAATAAGCAGGTTATGCTGAAAGGAAAGAATTTTTCCGAAGAGGAACGACTTCTACTTCAAGAGCTTGTTTTAAAGCATAAAGACATCGTAGAAAACAGACAATCTAATTGTGTCTCTTTTGAAGAAATAAAGCTGCTTGGGAAACTACTGCGTCAGAATTCAATTCCAACCCCGAAAATATTTCAAGGAATGTCGAGCAGTTTAAGAAACTATGGAAAAATATAAAATTTCTTACAAAGGTAGAATTCACAGTAGAAAAGAGAAGCTTACTGAAAAATGGTGGTCGTCGTCCAGCATCTGACACCTACGTTGAAGATGACCCTGAACTCGATTCCTGTGGCATTGATATTGGAATGTACACATACATATGTGCCATCATTAACATTGATAACTCCCGGGAAACCAGCTTTCTTAAAAAAGTCCACTTTTAATGCATTGAATGCCTCTACAGGTGCTGAAAATTTTATGAACCTTTTAATATGTCGCGATACTGCTTCGGAGACTTTTGAAATTATTCTGCACACTATAGGCTGACTTACGTGGTACATACCTGCACACCAATTGTAAAATAATGTATTCAGTATTAATAAATTATATTAATTCTGTTGTGAGAAATAGACCTAGTGTTGAATTTATATTAGAATGTAATTTATTTTAATTTAATTTTCATACTATTTGCGAAAATGATATCGTTTCTTAAATTCCAGTCCACTATACATTTCCAAAAGATTCTCCAGGTCTCTAATATACCTTTTTGGGACACCTATGCCTTCCTCATTTCGTTCAACAAACTCCACAATATCCTCAAAATCTTTCTCGGTATCCATTTTGAAAATAAGTGGTCACTTAAGGGTACAGATGAGCTCACTTAAGTAATCACTCTTATGTGAATGAGGGACAACTATGAATTAGAAATGAGTAGAAGTAACCACTTAAGGGTTCACTCATTTATAAGTGACGACTATGAATTCCACTCTTAATATTTTAACAGTTTATGCTTTATATATTTTTAAGCTTATGGAATTAATACATTCTAATAATAACCATTTTTATCCAAATAGTGATTTTCATTATTACAATACTCGTTTTAAGGAAACTTTTGATATTTCAGCATATCGATTGACAAGTTTCAACAAAACGTTTCAACAAAATATACATATAATGATTTGCCTCATGAAATTAAAAATACGAACGATTAAAGATATTTTAAGAGATACATCAAAAGAATTTTAACAAACCTCTGACCCTACATTTTAGATCATCAAAAGAATTTTAACAAACCTCTGACCCTACAATTTAGATCAAGAAAGTGTGGGTTTGCATTGGTCCTAATTTATTGTATCTTTATCTATTTTAATATTGTTTTCTGTTTTAATTATTGTTTTCTCTCTCTCTTTTTGACAAGTCCTATGGTTATAATTCTTTTATGGAGAAATAAAAATGAAATGAAAATTAAATGAATTTAATTAAAATAAAATGAATTAAATGAAAATATATTTAATTAAAATAAAGTAATTAAGATAATTAAATTAAAGAACATTAAATTAAAATAAATTACATTCTAATATAAATTAAACTAAATTATATTAAACAAATTAAAATAAAATAAATTAAATAAAAATAGAATGAAATAATGTGAATTGAAATTAATTAATAATCAAAATATATTAAAGTGAATTAAAATGAAATAAAGTAAATTAAGATAGAATAAATTAAAATGCAACAAATGAAAATAAATTCAAATAAAAGAAGATAAATTTAAATAAAGGGAAATATAATAAAATAATGTAAATTTAAATAACAAGTTAAAATAAAATTAAAAACGATTAAATTATTTGAAGTGAATTAAAATAAACTAAAATGAATTAATACAGAATAAAACAAAATAAACTAAATAAAAATAAAATAATATAAATTAAAATAAAATAACTAATGAACCTCCGGGTTCCTTAAAAGCCATTTGTAAGTAAGTAAGTAAAGTAAATTAAAACAAAATAAATTCAATTAAATGAAAATATTATAAATTAAATTAAATTATAATGATAAAATGAATAAAAAAGAAATGGAATGAAATGAAATAAATTAAAATCAATTAAATTTAAAATAGCTTAAAATGAATAAAATAAAGTTACATTAAACTAATATGAAATAAAATGAATTAATTCAAAATCAGATAAATTAAAATAAAATAAATTAAAATCAATTAAGTTAATATAAAATGAAATAACTTAATTAAAATTGGAATAAATTAAATTTAAAAAATTAATAAAAATAAAATGAAGTAAATAAAAATAAAATAATTTAAAGTTATATAAATTAAAATAAAATAAAACAAAATAAACTGAAATAAATTCAAGAAATTGAATTAAAATGTATTATTTTGAAATAAATTAAACTAAATTCATTAGATATTAAAAGTATTTATTTCAGTCACTGACTTCACAACATATGTTTAAGGTGTTAAACCTTTACATTACATGTTTGAAAGATGTATAAACGTTTCGTTGGTCAGGGCCAACATCATCAGATACGAAGTACATTTCGGTAATATCAATAATCTCTACAAATACAATACATATTTAGTGACATGCAAACTGAACTTTATTAAAATCAACGTGGTTATGATACATTTTGACATTCTTATATGAAAGCCCTTATTGTCAATTATTTAAAATACACGTGTAAGTTGCAAAGTATATATGTTTGCAAGTCTTCACACATGGAATAATGAAGTAACTTGATGTAAAAGAATAAAAAATAATAAAATTAAGGTAGAAATGTTGTGAATGTGAAGAGCTGCAAATTACAATATTTGAATACATTTATTGTGTTCATATTTCTATTTCCCATTAATGCACATATTTTAAACATTCAAACGTATGTATCATGGTGTGTGTCTCATATTTTATCTTGATTGTTATTTCAAATGAATATGATTGTCTTATAAATGCTAATATTATAAATTGGGTTGTTTAATGTTGTATACATTTAATTTGACGATGATGCTGTTCTTCCAATATGATGATGTGGGATCAGTATCCAATACTATAACCGTAATAAACTGTATAATAAGGCTCAAGTCAGGTGTCAGAATTAATTAATGCCGATGTGCCTCCTTTAGAAGATGGCTGTGTGAGGACTGTCCTCA